>NW_027361695.1:10855000-11385000 GCF_039654945.1 Dendrobates tinctorius | reverse complement strand
ATTAAAACTAATGTCGGCCGCACCTGTCGATATTGATGGGTTCAGCGTGTATGGAGGCACCGACCATGTGATTGTTGGAGGAGACGTCGATCAGAGATACCTGATTTCAGACCGCCGATCGCTCCTCCTGAGATAAGCCGCCAGTAGAGATGTCTGTCGGTGACTTTCTCAGACACCACAGGAGAGCTCGACCAAACGAAAGCTCCTGTGTATGGGAGAGATGTCCGAGATAGCTGTCGGACGAGCGGTTGGCCATCTAATGTGTATGGGGCCTTAAAGGGGTTTTCCGGCCTTGGGGTACAAGTCTGCATTCCTTTGCGCACTGTGAGAATTCTCCTGTGTCGGCGCCAGGAGCGAGCGGTCATTGACTGCAAGTATGCAATATGCATTACTGCCGGCCACATTCCAACTAGACGTGTCCGACTTCGCTCAGTACACCTGCACTGAGCGAGGCTGAATAAAGTCTAGTCGGCACACGACTGCACATATTTAAATAACATACTTGTGTTCACCCACCCGCCTGTTCCAGGAGCCAGAACTGGAGAATCCTGACAGCATGCAGTGAGAGAGCTGTGAGGCTTCACTAGTCTGCAGTCATTCTAAGGTCGGGGGTCACACTTGCGAGAAACTCGCATCAACACCCAGCACTGCCGCCGGCACTCGGGACCGGAGTGTGCGGCTGCATGTATTTCTATGCAGCTGAACACTCTGGTCCCCAGTGCCGGCGGCAGCGCCGGGTGTTGATGCACGAGTTTCTCGCAAGTGTGACCCCCCGACCTTAGAATGACTGCAGACTAGTGAAGCCTCACAGCTCTCTCACTGCATGCTGTCAGGATTCTCCAGTTCTGGCTCCTGGAACAGGCGGGTGGGTGAACACAAGTATGTTATTTAAATATGTGCAGTCGCGTGCTGACTTACACACCTCACATACAGCAGCCCCTGGGCACAAGAGACTGCGGTCGGACGGCGACATTAGGTAGTGGTCTTCCAAATTATACTCTGGCCGAACATTCATCCCACAGCCATCTCGGACATCTCCATACATGGGAGCGTTCCTGCGTTCTGTATGAGAAAGCCACCAACAGAAATCCGGACAACCCTTTAAAGGGTCCTAAGCCAAGAATTTCATAGCGGTGACCGACTCGGGTCACATTTTCTAATCCTGTCTTCTATTTAGACTAGAGGTGACATTCCGTGCCATCTTGTCCCACTTTTTCTACTTTTGTAATCAAGATCTACCCTTTGCAACATTTCCTGACTATTTCTCGGTCTATCAATTCTTTATAAGAAATTACATGTCTGTGTCTAAAAAGGGGAAAGGTCTATGTATCACCCTGTCCAAAGTGGGTGGTCCTGCTCTTTTGGGAAAGTTCTCAGGTGTGATTCTGTCCCTTTTTTTTCCAACACCAACATCCCCCAATAAGGCCCTCACCTATGAAGAAGATGTGGTCTGTGGTCATAAATCAGCTGAGAGGAGCTCAGAAAAAGACAGATATAAGAGTTATAAACTTTCCCACTTGGAGATGAGAGCTCACTGATGGATTTTCCCTCCTTAACTCATTCTGCAGCCAGCAACAGACAGTGTACATGCTGCACCAGCATTCTCCAGAACTAGCCACTGCTCAGTGACATTTTGGCACCAGGCTATTGGCTTTATGTCTCGGGAGTGAAATACAGGGATGTCTTTTGGAATAAGTAGAATAAAGCCGCTGCATAAACATTAGCGACCGTCCGATCTAGCGCGGAGCATCTGAGTAGAAACACACGGCGTGCGCAGCACAGAGTGTACCGACTGCACGCCTAAGCTATTACGCAATGTTTGTGGGAATTAATCATTGACTTTTAGGATCTATGGAGGAACAGCTGGAAGCCACAGCTCAAATCCTCCTCCGAAAATGTTACAGTATGCGCTGAAAAAAAGAGACTATTTTAACAGTTTTAGATGGGTTGTCCGGTATTTTAAAGGCGTTCCCTAAGTTATATATATGGGGTTAAAAAATACTGTAACTAATTAGTGGTGGATTACAATGTCTTTTAATTATTTTATTCATATGGGTTTATAAGAGCTGAAATATACATATGTGATCACTGCTCCATTCACTTCTATGGATCTGCGGAGCTGAAGTGTACATGTGTAATCTCTGCTCCATTCACTTCTATGGAGCTGAAGTGTACATGTGTTATCACTGCTCCATTTACTTCCATGGATCGACGGAGCTGGTGTACATGTGTGATCTCTGCTCAATTCACTTCTATGGATCTACGGAGCTGAAGTGTACATGTGTGATCTCTGCTCCATTCACTTCTATGGATCTATGGAGCTGAAGTGTACATGTGTGATCTCTGTTCCATTCACTTCTATTGATCTATGGAGCTGAAGTGTACGTGTGATCTCTGCTCTATTCACTTCTATGGATCTGAAGTGTAAATGTGTGATCTTTGCTAAATTCACTTCTATGGATCTATGGAGCTAAAGTGTACATGTGTGATCTCTGCTCCATTCACTTCTATGAATCTATGGAGCTGAAGTGTACATGTGTGATCTCTTCTCCATTCACTTCTATGGAACTGAAGTGTACATGTGTGATCTCTGCTTCATTCACTTCTATGGATCTACGGAGCTTAAGTGTACATGTGTTATCACTGCTCCCTTCACTTCTATGGAGCTGAAGTGTACATGTGTGATCACTGCTCCATTCACTTCTATTGATCTATGGAGCTGAAGTGTACATGTGTGATCTCTGCTCCATTCACTTCTATGGAACTGAAGTGTACACGTATGATATTTGCTCCATTCACTTCTATGGATCTATGGAGCTTAAGTGTACATGTGTGATCTCTGCTCCATTCACTTCTATGGATCTACGGAGCTGAAGTGTACATGTGTGATCTCTGCTCCATTCATTTCTATGGATCTACGGAGCTGAAGTGTACGTGTGTGATCTCTGCTCCATTCACTTCTATGGAACTGAAGTGTACATATGTGATCTCTGCTCCATTCACTTCTATGGATCTAAAGTGCACATGTGTGATCTTTGCTTCATTCACTTCTATGGATCTATGGAGCTGAAGTGTACATGTGTGATCTTTGCTCCTTTCACTTCTATGGATCTATGGAGCTGAAGTGTACATGTGTGATCTTTGCTCCATTCACTTCCATGGATCTACAGAGCTGAAGTGTACATGTGTGATCTCTGCTCCATTCACTTCTATGGAACTGAAGTGTACATGTGTGATCGCCGATCCATTCACTTCTATGGATCTATGGAGCTGAAGTGTACATGTGTGAGCTCTGCTCCATTCACTTCTATGGATCTACAGAGCTGAAGTGTACATGTATGATCTCCGATCCATTCACTTCTATGGAGCTGAAGTGTACATGTGTGAGCTCTGCTCCATTCTCTTCTATGGATCTACAGAGCTGAAGTATACATGTATGATCACTGCTCCATTCACTTCTATGGATCTATGGAGCTGAAGTGTACATGTGTGATCTCTGCTCCATTCACTTCTATGGATCTATGGAGCTGAAATGTACATGTGTGATCACTGCTCCATTCACTTCTATGGATCTATGGATCTGAAATGTACATGTATGATCTCCGATCCATTCACTTCTATGGATCTATGGAGCTGAAGTGTACATGTGTGATCTCTGCTCCATTCACTTCTGTGGATCTATGGAGCTGAAATGTACATGTATGATCTCCGATCCATTCACTTCTATGGATCTATGGAGCTGAAGTGTACATGTGTGATCACTGCTCCATTCACTTCTATGGATCTGTGGAGCTCAAGTGTACATGTGTGATCTCTGCTCCATTCACTTCTATGGAACTGAAGTGTACACATGTGATCTCTGTTCCATTCATTTCTATGGATCTATGGAGGTGAAGTGTACATGTGTGATCTCTGCTCCATTCATTTCTATGGATCTATGGAGGTGAAGTGTACATGTGTGATCACTGCTCCATTCACTTCTATGGATCTGTGGAGCTCAAGTGTACATGTGTGATCTCTGCTCCATTCACTTCTATGGAACTGAAGTGTACACATGTGATCTCTGCTCCATTCATTTCTATGGAGGTGAAGTGTACATGTGTGATCTCTGCTCCATTCATTTCTATGGATCTATGGAGGTGAAGTGTACATGTGTGATCTCTGCGCCATTCATTTCTATGGATCTATGGAGGTGAAGTGTACATGTGTGATCACTGCTCCATTCACTTCTATGGATCTATGGAGCTGAAATGTACATGTATGATCTCCGATCCATTCACTTCTATGGATCTATGGAGCTGAAGTGTACATGTGTGATCTCTGCTCCATTCACTTCTGTGGATCTATGGAGCTGAAATGTACATGTATGATCTCCGATCCATTCACTTCTATGGATCTATGGAGCTGAAGTGTACATGTGTGATCACTGCTCCATTCACTTCTATGGATCTGTGGAGCTCAAGTGTACATGTGTGATCTCTGCTCCATTCACTTCTATGGAACTGAAGTGTACACATGTGATCTCTGTTCCATTCATTTCTATGGATCTATGGAGGTGAAGTGTACATGTGTGATCTCTGCTCCATTCATTTCTATGGATCTATGGAAGTGAAGTGTACATGTGTGATCACTGCTCCATTCACTTCTATGGATCTGTGGAGCTCAAGTGTACATGTGTGATCTCTGCTCCATTCACTTCTATGGAACTGAAGTGTACACATGTGATCTCTGCTCCATTCATTTCTATGGAGGTGAAGTGTACATGTGTGATCTCTGCTCCATTCATTTCTATGGATCTATGGAGGTGAAGTGTACATGTGTGATCTCTGCGCCATTCATTTCTATGGATCTATGGAGGTGAAGTGTACATGTGTGATCACTGCTCCATTCACTTCTATGGATCTATGGAGCTGAATTGTACATGTGTGATCTCTGCTCCATTCACTTCTATGGATCTATGGAGCTGAAATGTACATGTATTATCTCCGATCCATTCACTTCTATGGATCTATGGAGCTGAAGTGTACATGTGTGATCTCTGCTCCATTCACTTCTATGGATCGATGGAGCTGAAGTGTACATGTGTGATCTCTGCTCCATTCACTTCTATGACATTTTAATACAGATCATGATGTGACCATAAAAATTGCCAATAATTAAAAATAAATTAATTTATCACGAAAACCTGATTTATACAATCGGTGATGTGTACGTTTCCTCTCCGCTGCACCCATGTGAAGGCGTTTCAATTGCATCTCACATATGTTAAGACAGGGGGCGATGTTGCATTTATGAATAGTGCTTTAGCGCCACCACTGGTGAAAGGCAGTACTGCAAATTAAATATTTTTCTGCATTTCCATCATTTGCCATGGAACAGCCGCCTCCCGGCCCTGTACGCTGGTCGCACATTATGTGATATAGTATGCGCTTAGCGTCGGCCACAACATCTCTGCACAGTAAATCTCCTTTCACAACAATGCAGAAAGTTCCTGTACAGTTTTCCATTATTTCCAGGAAGGTGGCCCAAGTGCTTGTTAGGCTCATAATCCTGATTTATGACTAGCTAACTGGACGTTACGAGTTTAGGCCATTCTACTCATAAGGGTTCCTGTGAACCGGGGATTTATTGGCCAGGGGGTCCCGGAAAGCTTGTGTTACCCAGGTCACCCCCTGCTGTCAGAGTATGACCCACCTGATGGGAGGCGCGACTCCGTGCCGGCAGACTGTCCACTGTGCGACTCCGAGCACCCGCTTTCATTTTTGCCATCTATTACATTAGGCTCTGTTCACACGTTGCGTTTTTTACTGTTTTTTTTAACGCAAATATTAAGACGCGTTTTACAGAACCAGCAAAAGTTACGAGAGTTCAAAAATCTCCTGCAAACTCGTTGGGTTTTTTTTCCTGACCGAATTGGAAAACTGCTGCGTTTTTGAAAACGGATGCATGGCACAAGAGAGAATAAAAACGTAGTAAAAAACACAGCAAAAATGGAGCAAATATGCAGCAAAAATAGAGTAAAAATGGAGCAAAAGTGGAGCAAAAATTGAGAAAATAAGCAGTAAAAATGCATCGTGTGAACATAGCCTCCGTATGGTAATGCCCCTATCATAGGGGGTCCACTCTGGTACTAACTCCCCTAATTCTGCCAGTCAATGACGGTGAAGCTAAATTTACCGTGTAAAGCCGACTTAGGTCAATGTGCCTAATTTTAAAAGCAATGACCATGTGTGGTACAGAGAAGACCCCAAATTCCATCTGATCCCCCTTCCTCTTTCCTTACCTGTTATGATGATCTATTTTAGGTTTCTATGATTACAAGTAGGGTAGGAATTAGGGTGTGTGCACACGCTGCGGAATCCGCTGCGGATTAATCCGCACGGATTTTGCAAAAACCGCAGATAATCCGCAGGTCAAAAGACCTGCGGATTATCTGCGGTTTTGCCTGCGGTTTGGTCCTGCGGATTCACCATCTCCACAATGGTGGAGATAGGAACCCGCTGCGGATTCCGCAGAAAGAATTGACATGTCAATTCTTTCTGCGGTTTCAAAGCCGCAGCAAATCCGCTCGGATTTTTCCGCAACGTCTACACAGCGGTTTTTGGTTACCATTCATTTGAATGGTACTGTACACAGCAGCTAAAACTGCTGCGGAAACGCAGCGGAATTTGCAGCGTGTGCACATACCCTTAGGGGTCTGCGACTGGCAACTAAAGTAGGGGGCGCAAATGACCTTGGTAGTTTATATACCGTGACCTTACATTCCCACCTGCATTTGCTAAAGTGGTCGTGCGGAGAGTCTCTTGTTTGGCTCGCAATGCGCTCCTCCAAATTTTTCTTGCACATCCATGCACCTGCAAGGTGAAGCATCCTGACGTCAGGGGCAGGGAAACGTCTGCAAGCACTGAGCAATGAGGGCTTTTTTTAAGTCTCTTGCGTCTCCAAGAGGTTGGCCGTCTTTTACAGAAGTCCAGGATGTCTACTTTTTTTTTTTTTTTTTTTAACTAGAACGTTCCAGACTTTTTTTTGTTGTCGTTTAGAAGCATTATTTGAGCATGCACTAACCTGGGCAACAGTAGTGAGAAGGAGGAGGTGAGCTGTGACATCACAGATTGTGTATGGTCGATCCTGTGTTATCTACTGTTTATAGAGGTGTTGTCAGTCATTGTACAGGAGGAGAAGGTGAGCTGTGATATCACCTATTGTAAATGGTGGCTCCTGTGTTATCTACTGTATATAGAGCTGTTATCAGTCATTGTACAGGAGGAGGAGGTGAGCTGTGACATCACCTATTGTGAATGGTGGATCCTGTGCTATCTACTGTATATTGAGCTGTTATCAGTCATTGTACAGGAGGAGGAGGTGAGCTGTGACATCACCTATTGTGAATGGTGGCTCCTGTGTTATCTACTGTATATAGAGGTGTTATCAGTCATTGTACAGGAGGAGGAGGAGGTGAGCTGTGACATCACCTATTGTGAATGGTGGATCCTGTGTTATCTACTGTATATTGAGCTGTTATCAGTCATTGTACAGGAGGAGAAGGAGGTGAGCTCTGACACCATCCATTGTGAATAGTGGATCCTGTGTTATCTACTATATATAGAGGTGTTATTGTTTGTGAAAAGTGTTCTAAATATTAGACTATAGTATAGTTCCTGATCTGTAAAGTTCACTTTCCAGTATATTATAGTATAGTCTAATATTTAGCTTAGTGACCAATGTGATAATTGCAAGATTTCAGCTTTATTTTTCATATAATATGATAACATTTTAAACCCTTCCATTTATTTATTTATTTTTTTTTTTAAGTATAAACATAAAAACCTGAGTTTAGCGGTAGGTCACGTCCTCGGTGTGGCAGCATACAGTATGTTGCTTCATCTCCTGGATTCTATATGCCGCCTCTGTATAAAATCAGAGACATATCGCACTGTATTAAAGCTCCATAAGACGGCCGTGTGCCTGACAACGGTAGAGGAGACCGTACTACTACCCCGGAGCTGTCAGGGAAAGCAGTCCTATGTCTTCATACTCAATATACATGTAGGAAAACACCTGCATGAACTATATGAAAAGTACGGTAATTAAGTCCTCACCATTGGTGCGCACACTTCCTGGAACGAGCCCAGATCCTTCTCTCCTCTTTGTCGTCTCGGAATTAAGTTGTCACTTTTTATGTTTTTTTCATATGGCAAAACCACAAGAACCTCTACTCCTAGATTTATTACCTGCTTCTCCGGGAGGAAAACAGTGTCTGATGTTGGATTAATTAGGAAGTGCCGTCACAATGCAGAGGAAGTTGCCGAGGACCACTGACCCCTACGGAGGCAAGGGATGCCCTACAAGGCTGTAACCTTACAAAGGTCCAGTCTGTTTCTCTTTCGAAATCTGCCGTATCCCGTCGGACACTGTATTAAGGTGATCCTGTTGCCTAGCAGTATTTCTGCAAGGGGTAAATATATGCACTAGGAAGCATGACATGGCGCCGCAATACTATGCCTGCAGCTCTAATGCATGAAGATGCAAGGGACTTCTGCACACTGTTCCATGTCAAGTTTTAGCGGGCAGACTAAAGTAGGGAAGGGATTAGAGATGAGCGATTAAATCCGTAAAGAATCAAAGTCATCAGAAAATTTCCCCAATGTTTTGGGTTCCGTTTGCATGAAACAAGCAAAATGGCGTCAACCTGGCCAACATTTTGCCGATTTGTTTTGATGGCCAGGAAGAGGCTATAAAATAAAAAATTATTATACCCAACTGTCCCAGGCCGTCCCTCATCTTTCCTGCTTCTACCCGATGATCTTCCTCTTGCTCCATCCAGCCACTGGATGGGTCTTCGGATCTTCTGGCACTAAGCCGCACACGGTCATGTGAAGCTGGACCACCATCATTGATGTCAATAAATCGTCCTGCACCCCATATGTCTGTGTGGGGTTGAAGGTCACAGCCCGCCTACCCATATGAGGTTTAGACCCCAGCAGAAAATCCAAAGACCCATCCGAAGCGAGCGGGGAGAACCAGTAGGATGAGATTTAAGAAATGAGTATTTCGGGTCACTTTCCAATTCACACCAAACTGAATCTGACGGCCAATTAGAGCGAATCTGCGCAAAATTAATTTTGGATAGATTTTCTCAACTTTAGGTGGGATTTACGGTAAAGTGCTGCAAAACTGGATTTTTTTTTTTCCATATTTTAGGAAACTGGACTGTGCCTAACAAGTTCTGCCACTTGATGCTTTTTTAGGCGGCCATCAGGCACAGCGCAGCTTTCGTTTTTTTCTACGAGCAATTTAGGAAATTAAAACCGAGCGCCGTCCTTTCTGTCGGACAGTTTTGATACATGAGGCTCTTTGTTTTATCTACCGTAATCTGGAAAAAAAAAGTGCAATCATGAAGGTAACTTTTTTTTTTCTTCAATACAGTAAGAAGCGCATTTACTTGCTACCCTTTTTTTTTTGGCAGACGTACTTGCCGGACTTGGGGGGGGGGGGGAAAGAAGAAGAAAGAAAAAAAAAAATTTTCCATCAGTCATCTGATTTGTATCAGGAGCGGTCTGAATCCCTGCAGAGTGTAAACTTTGGCAATCTGACAAAAATCCACGAACGCACTCGAGCCCCGGCTTACACCTCACAAGGGGTAACGTGAGCCCGACCCACGTCAGGATGAGCATCTTGTACGTTTTGAATATTCTGGAGCTGCCCACCCCCCGGATCTCCTACTTACGTCTTGCCATTCTTCTGCTTTCCAAGTGTAAACTGGACAATCCCCTCTTTGGCAAATTTGCTCTGACGCGGGTCTTGCAGACTGATTGCACTCGGATGCCCTGGAAGATTTCTGAGGACCAGCTTGGCAGTGGACGGTCCGGTGTTGTACCCCTCGGCCGCATGTTACTGAGCACTAGGAGGAAGACACATTGTGTAAGTCATTGTCTAAGATAATTACTTATTAAGATTTAATATTAACTTCCAGATTTCTATTATTTTTTTTTGTAATTATAAAATCTCTAAAACAATTACTTTTAATTGCATTCTTGGCGCTTTAAGTTATTTTTAACCTTTTTTTATTGTTATTATTTCTGTTATCTCACAATTATGCAGACGTCTATTTTTAAGGTTTTTTTATTTTATATTTCTTGTACCATTTCCGGCATTACTCCTATCATTTGATACAATTACTATATATATATATTTTTTTTTTTGAGTATTATATATTATTAATATCATTTTTGTATTGCACAGTATGCAAAAGTTTATTTCCACTGTTCCGAAGACCATTTTTACTTTAGATTTTTTTATATATATATTTTTAACAATTATTATTACTATTAATATTAGGCAGTTACGTGTAAATATTAGGCCTGAAAAAATAGAATAAAAAAGACAAATATTTTTATTTAATATTAAATATTATTAAAATTTGCTATGAACAATAACACTAAAACAATCACACGACAAACATATTTTATGAAGACGCGGCATTAAGTAAACCATGAAACGCAGTATATGTCGTAAAGTATTTTGGGATTAGTTATAGGCTTCATTCATTAAGGATTAATATGGAAGATGCAGATGTAGCAGAGTTAAATTTGTCATTTATACTCCTTTGAGATGTATGGTTTTTATGGTATGCATTGTTTGTTTGTTTGTTTCTTTACTTGCAGTCCTATGTAAATTTAAACTTTGTGAAATCTGCTGGATCTGAGAAGCTCAGCTCTGCTAGACCTGAGTGTTGAAAAAGAACAATTCTTATACATTATCCAATGGCATTGTCCTTATCCGTATACAAGGGGTTAAGCTTCAGCACTATTTTTCTGTTTATCCCTGACAGATCATTTCGGCCGTTCCCCAAATACTACAGAAATTCCTAATAAGGGTAGAAGGCGGATGATGTGATTTTCTGTTAGGTGTTGATGCCAGAAGCGGCTGCATTTTCTGATTTGTCCTATGCGGCGCTGCAGTCAGCGGCAGCTGGGAAAGAAATGATCCTACAATATCCTGCGGTGGAGGAATGAATGTGATATTGAGTCTTATGCCGGTTTCTGGGGATGAGCTGAGGACTCGCAGGGTATGTGAGGTTCATCAATCGCTGGTCATATATCAGAAGTCTGGGGCCCATTGATTTCTATGGGTGCTTTATTAGGGATATGTATGGCTAATAGTGATGAGCGAGCGTGCCGGGATAAGGTGTTATCTGAGCATGCTCGGGTATATATTATTCGAGCACGCCGAAGACGCTCGGTTAGCACCCGAGCATGCTCAGATAACACCTGATCCCAGCACATTCGCTCATCGCTAACGGCTACGAACTTGCAAAAAAGACACAATTCTGTCATGTGCATGAGGTCTTAATAGGAATCTGTCACCCCCGGAACGCGTATGACCTATTAATATGGGCATACAGGTAATAGAAATGTTACACTAGTCCTACCTGTATGCCTCATATTAATGGTGTTGTGGCTGAGAAATCTTATTTTATTTCTTTATGCTAATGATTTCTTCCAGTCTCCAGGGCTTGAGGTGCTGTAGGTGCTGTAAGAAATCCCTGCCTCCTGACTTCATTATAACAATATCCCCCTTCCATACACGTCAGTTATGGCCCCGAAATCCCGCGCCTGCACTACCTCAGAAATACATCTCTCTTCCTCCCTTGTATGGGCAATGTAGTCAGGGAACTTCTGCACAGGCGCAGGTGACTTCCGCTCCGGTGACCTCCGATAATCTGCTCTCCCCACTTCCTCCCTGCATAGTCATCTCTATGTATACATGGTTCCTAGCGATGACTGTGCAGGGAGGAAGCGGGAGAGCACCTTATGGGTGCACACAAAGGAGGTCACAGTGACTCGATGGCACTTGCACAGAAGATCCCTGAATGCAGTGCCCACAGAAGGGAGGAAAAGGTACGTATTGTGGAGGGAGTGCAGGGTGCAGGCTCGAGATTCTGGGAGGGGGGTAGTATTATAATGAGGAGAGGAGGCAGGGATTTCTTACAGCACCGTACGCCCCGAAGCCTGGAAGAAATCATTAGCATAAGAAAATAAAATAAAAATTTCTCCACAACAAGACCATTAATATGAGGCATACAGGTGGGACTGGTGTAAAATTTCTATCACCTGTATGCCCATATTAATAGGTCATACACGTCCTGGGGGTGACAGATTCCCTTTAAAGGGGTACTCCACACAGAAGCACCTATAACCTCTCCACATAGATCGGTGGAGTCCTGAGCGCTAGAATCCCCACTGATCGTGGCTACGTGGAGGTTGAGAAGACAGGCGGGAAAACATGTGCTCTGCAAATCCATTCAAAGTCTATGACATTGATGGAAGTAGCCAAACACCGGGGTTGGACATCAACCGATCTACCATTTACTTCTGGCTAGAAGACACCTTTAAGGGAAATGCTGAGAAAAGCAGAGATTTCTATTTAGACCTCCTAATGGCCGATTTTATCAGTGATCATTACAAGATGTGGCCTACAGGTGGCAGTACTGGACCTGCACTTTCTGTTGCTGCTCCGAGCTGTCAGGAAATAAGCAGACACCCAGCGCATTTCCCAAACTTCTGGATCATTAGGGCATGTGCACACGTTGCGGATTCTCCTGCGTTGTACAGTAGCATTTCATCCAATGTAAAACAAAAAATGCTGGGGGATCATTTCCGCAGAATGTCAGTTCTTTGTGCAGATCTGCAGCGTTTCAGCACCCATTGACTTGCATTGAGTCGGGCACATCCGCAGCAAAACCGCAGTTCTAAAAAAGATCTGCGGTTTTGCTGCGGATAAAACTCTGCGGATCGGGAGGAGGGAAGAATGTTGGCCGAGTGTGGGCGGTGACTGTGTGCGTGTATAGTGTGTGGGCCTATGTGTGTGTGTGGGAGGGTCTGCGGGGCTGTGCGAGGGTTGTCGGGGGGTCTGCGGGGGTTGCCGGGGCTGTGCGGGGGTGGCCGTGCCTGTGCAGGGGGGTCTGCGGGGGTTGCTGAGGCTGTGCGGGGTTGCCGGGGCTGTGCGGGGGTTGCCGGGGCTGTGCGGTTGCCGGAGCTGTGCGGGGGTTGTCGGGGCTGTGCGGTTGCCGGAGCTGTGCGGGGGTTGTCGGGGCTGTGTTGGGGTTGCCGGAGCTGTGCAGGGGTTGTCGGGGCTGTGTTGGGGTTGTCGGGGCTGTGTTGGGGTTTCCGGGGCTGTGCGGGGGTTGCCGGGGCTGTGCGGGGGTTGTCGGGGCTGTGTTGGGGTTGCCGGGGCTGTGTTGGGGTTGTCGGGGCTGTGTTGGGGTTGCCGGGGCTGTGTTGGGGTTGCCGGGGCTGTGCGGGGGTTGCCGGGGGGTCTGTATGCAGGGGCTGTGTCTGCATGCAGGCATCGTCCGATGGGAATACAAGTCTGCTACACTGAGTGACACATTAGCCAATGATGGGACAGTAGTAGTCCCATAATCCGGCTAATGTGTTGAATGTTAGAAAAAAAACAATAAAAAAAAAAACATACAGAACATACATATAACATACCACACATAACATAGAGTGCATACTTGCCAATCACCTAATCCCTGAAGCCCTCGTCTCCTTTAATAAAAATAAAATAAGACAACCTATAATTACCTTTCCGCTGTAGTCCAGTTAATAACAAGGGTCCCACAACAATCTCCAGTGTAGAACACTGATACTGGGTGAAGTCAGTGCTCTACAGGGGCTCCAGCGATGAAATGACAGGAAGAGGTAATCCTCCGCTGTGTATCCCTCCGCCGCCGGGAAAGTGGTCCCGTAACCCTAACCCTAATTCTCACGCAACATTGCTGTAAAGTGAGAGCCTGAACTCAGGTAACCTCAGTGATGCACTGCAGGAGCCATTGTCTCCTGTCAGTTCATCACTGGGAGGCCCTATAGAGCAGTGACATCACCTGATGTCACTGTTCTATAGGGGAAATCGTTGTGGGACACGCGTTATTAATTGGACTGCATCGGACAGGGAGTATACGGTTGGTTTACTTTTTTACTTTTATTATAGGAGACCGAGGGTGTCGCTTGGATCTAGGCGTGCAATAAAAATATGAAAACCGAGTTGTGTTTTATTTCATTAAAATACTTTAGTCTTTTGGGTGTGTGTTTTTAACCCTTTCAAACTATAAGATTAATAATGGATAGGTGTCTTATTGACGCCTCTCCATTATTAACCGGGCTTAAAGGGAATCTGTCACCCTTTTTTAGGACTATCAGCTGCCGGCATCAACATCAGGGGCTTATCTACAGCATTCTGTAATGCTGTAGATAAGCCCCCGATGTAACCTGAAAGAGAAGAAAAAGGAGTTATATTATACTCACCCGGGGGGCGGTCCGATCCAATGGGCGTCGTGGTCCAGTCCGGCGCCACCCATCTTCATACGATGCCGTCCTCTTTTTCCCCTTCCTGTCGTGGCTCCGGCGCACTGCTCTGCCCTATTGAGGGCAGAGCAGAGTCCTGCAGTGCGCAGGCGCCGGGAGAGGTCCTGCGCCTGCGTGGCACCCCTGAGGCTTCAGTCGCCACAGAGGTACTGCACCTTCTCCTAAGGTGTAGTGCCCCACCATCCAGGTAGGCTGGGAACTCCCTTCCGCATTCCAACACCTGCACCCCACACACAGGATAGTTCAGCAGGGACCCATCCATGCTTTATGCTGGAAAGGTCATAGGGTGCCTTTTGTGGTCCCTGGCTTCGTAACACGAGAGGTGCTGGGGAGGCGGGTGGAGTTAGATATAAAAGAGAGGGAAGGTGTAGGATTTCAGGTCAGTCTGGGGTGAGTCCCAGAGAAGGAGGTCAGTTAGACGAGGGTCTGAGAGAGAGAGAGAGAGAGAGAGAGAGAGAGAGAGAGAGAGAGAAGGCTGACAGCAGGTCAGCCTGAGAGGAGCTCAAGGCGGAGGAAGGCAGTCAGTCAGGGGAGGCTGAGGACTGGTCTTAGTGGAACGAGCTCCCTAGGGAAGGAAGAGAAGGAGAAAGAGACGTAGACTGGAGACTACAGATTCCATAAGAGAGATAGAACAGATCGGAACGAAGGAGAATAGGACGGTGGGAAGCTGGTTGAAGAAAGATAGAGAACCCTTCCAGTCCAGAGAGTGCAAAGGCCGGGGCCCGGTCCCCGGGGTTGATTGGATCTTTATGTCCGGCAACAGACACCGGAGGAGTAGTGAGCCGCTAACGCCTTGCTCCAATCATAGACTTGGGACACAACAGCAACTGAATAGAGAGCCGGGACGCAGTGAGGAGTCCCCGAAGCAGGCTACAGCTGTCTGTCATACAAGTAAAAACTAGGAACACCTAGAGAGAGGCATTCGAGGGTAACTAAGTACTGGAGTGCTTCGCACCTAAAGGCGCATTGGAGGAGTCGTTCAGTAAGGTACATGTTGGCGGAGTGTGGAAGGGAGAATCCTATCCTGCCTGGAGGTTGGCTGTAGCCCTGACCTGGAGAACACGGTACGGAGGCAGGCAGTTGAGTGAACTGCAAACAGTGAGTAAAGCTTTGGAACCGCATACTCGGGTGTCCTCCAGTTATTCCTGCACCACTACACCTGGGTACCAGCATCTATACCATTCTGCGCCTCTCCTCATCCATTGCATCTACACTGCCCTGGGACTACAGCTCCACCTGTGGGGAGCTACACCATCTTTGCTGCACCACACCATCAGTCCCAGCGGATCTGCATGCAGCGTTGGCTCAACATCTTACTTGCCAAACACCACGGGTGGCGTCACGAACTATTCTAATAAACTTTAACACCATTAACATCACCGCCATTGATATTGGGCACCCAGGGCCATGGACCGGGTCGCAGCTGCCGTGAAGCTTTCCCCCCTGACACCGGCCCGGTACCGAGTATCCCGCTGTCCTGGGCGAGCGAGGGCGACCCAATTTTGGCATCACGAACAGGATGACGAGACCCGATGCCATCGGGTTCTGTGTGCCTGACATTTGTGAGACTTTGCGCTTTTGAAAATGTGCAGAAGACCAATTTTAATAGACTGTAAAATGGACATTAGAAATGGCCGCTGGCGCGGAGAAGAAGGGCGTGAAGAGATGGGAGGTCCTAAGAAAAGACTGCGAAGAGTCTTGGGCCGTCCCTGCCTGAATTACTATGTGACCGATGCATGGCCCACCCCCCAAGGGGTCGGTATACTGGCTTGGTATGGAGGCGCTGGAAGAAGACGCCGCTCCCGGAAGGAGGGGCAGAGAAAGCCAGTGGCGAGCAGAAGGGCAGAGCAAGAGGAAGAACGCCATCTTGGAGAGAAGGGAAGGAGGCCTGCGGAGCGCGGGGAACTGAATCTCCCCGGCGCCATGGCTGACGGCTCCAACCCAAGCTCCGGTATGAACAGCCAGCAATTGGAAGACAAAATCACCGAACTGACCACCCACCTGCAGCAGAAGAAGGAAGCTTTGGAGAAGCTGAGACGGCAGCGCGCCCCGGCAGGGCCTACACCTGCGGTACCCCCTCCATCGGTACCTGCCGCTACCACACCAGACTGTCCCCGGGCAGCGCTGACCTACACATCTACCCTGACCGTGCGGTTGAGCACCACCTGCCCGGAGAAGTTATCGGAGGACCCGGGAGTGGAAGCGGGCTCCCGCCTGGACCTGACGCGGCTGCGCCGGTCCCCACAGAGACCCCTGCGGATCCAGAACCCGCAACTGCTCCTTTATCATCTGCACCGGAGCCGAGGCTGCACCGCCGGGAGACCTCAGGTATGTCCGGTGCCCCTTCCCCTGAGAAGACCCGGGGTAGCCCCACCGTTGCAACGGCCAGCCAGGTTGTGTTAGACCTGGTCTGTGACCGGGAAGCCAGTCCCCGGGGGGAGATACCGGAACCCCCAACGGTGGCACCGCAGGCCCCAGTAGGCCAAAGCAGGTCCCGGGAGGAGCAGAATGAGGCCTATTGCCGAGCCACCATTAAAAAGCTGGCAGCTGAGTACCGGGAGAGGGAGCAGAGGAGATTGGCTGTACTGGGCCCTGATTTGAGCAGGAAAGAGAGGACCCATGCTGGGCATTACAGTTCCCAGGATGCCGCACGATGGGGGCAGGTCCTTAACGTCAATCAAGAACAGGGGTTCGGATTTATTGCAGAGCCCAAGAGGATAAGTGACTTATTCTTTAACCGGAGGGACGTTGAATCCCACTTGCCCAAAGGACACCCTAAAAGAAACCTGCAGCCTGGGGAGTATGTCACCTTCACCCGCCATGAGGGGCTCAGGGGATGGTACGCCCTGAATGTACGACGTATCCCTGCAGAATTTGAGCAGTACCTGCCAAAGAGACCTGTTAATGCTCCTCCACCTACAGTTACCACCCAAGCTGCTCAGGTGCCTAGGAATCCAACGATAACCACGTCAATTCCAACCAGGCAGCCTAAAAAGAAGATCTCTGGCTTGACACAGTGGGAAGAGGACTACCTAAAAATAGTCAATGATTATCTCGAATATGGTGATGGTTCAGCTTCCAGAACCCCAGGAGGGGATCACCAGTAGAAGAATTATACTTTTCCAAATCTCATTACCCAGGAGGGTTTGTTGCACTAGTTGTGCCTTTGCCTTTTTGTTCATCATGTTGCCCAGTTTTTGATTGGCAGCATTGTTTTTGAAATGGAACTGTGGAGATCATAGACGCTGATTGATCCAAAAACTTTTATTGTAAATAGTTGCATCTCTTTAGGTGCCCTTTCTTGGTTTTACATATAAAGACACTTTGCGAAGATAATGTTTTTTTCGCATGGACACTTTTCGAAGAATGATGTCTACCTCAAGGGACACTGCAAGAAAGCCCGGCTGGGAGCAGTGTTCAGCACTTTGCAAGAATCTTTGAATGTTTTATGATAACGTATTTGATAATGTTGTGTCTTGTGAAAAGTAACTGTCTTTTATAGAATATTTGATACAGGGAATTAGAAAAGTTTTGAGATAGAATGTGAGAATTGAATAAAGACTGAAGAATTGAAAGTGACAGGTGACAGGCCAAGTACAGATAGTCAGTGTCTTGCGTCCAGTAGAAAGAATAATTGCACTTTGAACTAGGAATTGCACTTAAGAAAATTTTTGATACTAAGATAGGAAGTTAACCTGTTTGTAACATTTAAGAAATGTGCCTCCTACATTAGGAAGATTAGATAAGTATTGTTGAATAGCATTTAAAAATTTGTGTGTGTTCCTGTATTGTACCTTTTGTTGTCTTACAGCCCGCGGACGAGCTGTGTTTAACGGGGGGGTATGTGGCGCCCCTGAGGCTTCAGTCGCCACAGAGGTACTGCACCTTCTCCTAAGGTGTAGTGCCCCACCATCCAGGTAGGCTGGGAACTCCCTTCCGCATTCTAACACCTGCACCCCACACACAGGATAGTTCAGCAGGGACCCATCCATGCTTTATGCTGGAAAGGTCATAGGGTGCCTTTTGTGGTCCCTGGCTTCATAACACGAGAGGTGCTGGGGAGGTGGGTGGAGTTAGATATAAAAGAGAGGGAAGGTGTAGGATTTCAGGTCAGTCTGGGGTGAGTCCCAGAGAAGGAGGTCAGTCAGACGAAGGTCTGAGAGAGAAAGAGAGCAGGCTGACAGCAGGTCAGCCTGAGAGGAGCTCAAGGCGGAGGAAGGCAGTCAGTCAGGAGAGGCTGAGGACTGGTCTTAGTGGAACGAGCTCCCTAGGGAAGGAAGAGAAGGAGAAAGAGACGTAGACTGGAGACTACAGATTCCATAAGAGAGATAGAACAGATCGGAACGAAGGAGAATAGGACGGTGGGAAGCTGGTTGAAGAAAGATAGAGAACCCTTCCAGTCCAGAGAGCGCAAAGGCCGGGGCCCGGTCCCCGAGGTTGATTGGATCTTTATGTCCGGCAACAGACACCGGAGGAGTAGTGAGCCGCTAACGCCTTGCTCCCATCATAGACTTGGGACACAACAGCAACTGAATAGAGAGCCGGGACGCAGTGAGGAGTCCCCGAAGCAGGCTACAGCTGTCTGTCAAACAAGTAAAGACTAGGAACACCTAGAGAGAGGCATTCCAGGGTAACTAAGTACTGCAGTGCTTCGCACCTAAAGGCGCATTGGAGGAGTCGTTCAGTAAGGTACATGTTGGCGGAGTGTGGAAGGGAGAATCCTATCCTGCCTGGAGGTTGGCTGTAGCCCTGACCTAGAGAACACGGTACGGAGGCAGGCAGTTGAGTGAACTGCAAACAGTGAGTAAAGCTTTGGAACCGCATACTCGGGTGTCCTCCAGTTATTCCCGCACCACTACACCTGGGTACCAGCATCTATAACATTCTGAGCCTCTCCTCATCCACTGCACCTACACTGCCCTGGGACTACAGCTCCACCTGTGGGGAGCTACACCATCTTTGCTGCACCACACCATCAGTCCCAGCGGATCTGCATGCAGCATTGGCTCAACATCTTACTTGCCAAACACCACGGGTGGCGTCACGAACTATTCTAATAAACTTTAACACCATTAACATCACCGCCATTGATATTGGGCGCCAAGGGCCACGGACCGGGTCGCAGCTGCCGTGAAGCTTTCCCCCCTGACACCGGCCCGGTACCGAGTACCCTGCTGCCCTGGGCGAGCGAGGGCGACCCACCTGCACACTGTAGTATTCTGCTCTGCTCTCAACAAGGCAGAGCAGTGCGCCTGCGCCGGAGCCACGACAGGAAAGGGAAGAATCGGACGGCATCGTATGAAGATGGGAGGCGCCGGACTGCAACACCCATCGGACCAAGACCAGACCGCCCCCCGGTGAGTATAATACAACTCATTTTTCTTATCTTTCAGGTTACATTGGGGGCTTATCTACAGCATTACAAAATCTTGTAGATAAGCCCCTGATGGCGATGCCGGCAGCTCATAGTCCAAAAAAAGGGGTGACAGATTCCCTTTAATATCATCTTACAATAGCAAGGTGACATTAATTATTACCCCATATACCACCTGTGACGTCCGCCTGCGGGTCTGGGCTGCAGCCAGGCAACACCCCGAGAAACACTGATACCCTTTACCCCTATACAGGGACCTGGATTTATAGCAGAGCCCAGGAGGCGCTGTCTGAATAGGAGCAGTGACCAGAGCAGGACGGTCGCCAGAAAGGTGTTCCAATACAGGACACAAACGTGGAGATATGCGAGTCTAAACCAGTCGGGCAGCAATGGTAAAAAAACGGTAGACAGAAGCAGAGTCAGATTCAGGCCGAGAGTCATAAACCAGGAGAGTAGCAGAGGTACAGAATCGTTAGGCAGAAGCAGAGTCAGATTCAGGCCGAGAGTCATAAACCAGGAGAGTAGCAGAGGTACAGAATCGTTAGGCAGAAGCAGAGTCAGAAGTCCAGGCTGAAAGTCATAAACCAGGAGAGTAGCAGAGGTACAGAATCGTTAGGCAGAAGGAGAGTCAGAAGACCAGGCCAAAGTCAGTCAGTCAGAAAGCAATTCACACAGTAACACACAGGGGAACCAAGAATATATCCGGCGGCTTGCAAGACCAGTCCCAAGGTATTTCAGGGATCAGGTCACCCCTCATAGGTTCCTGGACTGATGATGTCATCAGTACCGCCCCCAGGACCAGGCCAGATGGAGATGCAGTAACCTCTTGATGACTGACAGAGGGGTGGAGCCTGCGTCCACCAGATGCCTGCGCAGGTGCCCTTACTCTGTCAGCACCATAACTCCCGGGCGAGCCATGGCGCCTCCTAGTGACCGCGACAGGAGCAGCAGACCCAGAATTTAACGGCGACGTGACAGACCGGCGCCTCCTAGAGGCTAAAGCCGGGACAGTAGGCTCTGAGCCTGACGTGACAGAACCACGGCCCTGTCCAGGGGCCGAGGCAGGAACAGCCGTCCCTGAGTCTGACGATAAAGTGGCGGTCCGGCACCTCCTAGAGGCCGCGACCGGAACAGCAGGCCCTAAGTCTGGCGGAAACGTGACAGTACCCCCCCTCCAAGAGGGGTCTCCGGACCCTCAAAACCCGGTTTATCAGGGTGAAGGAGGTGAAACCTTCTAATCAACCCCTTGGCATGAATGTCACTAGCGGGGACCCAGGACCTCTCCTCTGGGCCATAGCCTTTCCAATGAACTAAATATTGCACAGACTTTCTCACTAAACGGGAATCAAGGATGCCCTGGACTTCGTACTCCAAGGCACCCTTGACCAAAACTGGAGGAGGAGAGGACTGGACGGGATGAATTGGGGAGCGGTACACCTTGAGAAGGGATTTGTGGAAAACATTAGGAATTTTAAAAGACTGAGGGATCCTTAAACGAAAGGCTACCGGGTTAATTACTTCTAATATCTCGTAGGGACCAATAAACCTGGGCCCCAGTTTGGCAGATGGCACCTTAAGCTTAATGTTTCTGGTAGACAGCCAAACTTTGTCCCCAACTCCTAGGTGCGGCCCCGTGGACCTCCGTTTATTTGCGGCCGAAGCCTGACTGACCTGGGACCCTTTCAAGTTTGTGTTCACCTCCGACCAGATTGTCCTTAAGTGACGTATGGAATTCTCTACTCCCGGAAGCTCCGACATCTTGGCCGAAAATGAACCAAAACGTGGGTGCAAACCATGATTGCAGAAGAACGGGGTGGTTTTGATAGATTCCTGGTACTGGTTATTTAGAGCGAACTCAGCTAATGGGAGATGTTCCGCCCAATCAGACTGATGTTCCGAGACATAGCAGCGAAGATATTGCTCTAGAGCCTGGTTGGTACGCTCCGTTTGACCATTGGTCTCAGGGTGGTAAGCGGAGGAGAAGGATAATTCAATACCAATACGTTTGCAGAATGCTCTCCAGAATTTGGAAACAAACTGGGTACCTCGGTCGGACACGATATTCTCTGGAGCGCCATGCAGCCTTATTACATGAACAATAAACAACTTACTCAGAGTTTCTGAATTAGGTAATCCAGAGAGGGGAACAAAATGACATTGCTTACTGAACCTGTCCACCACCACCCAGATACATGTCTTCCCCTCTGAGGGTCTGAGGGTGGTAGGTCAGTAATGAAGTCCATGGAGATGTGGGTCCATGGACTCTCTGGAGCGGGCAAGGACTGGAGCCAGCCGGCAGGCCGATTGTGAGAGGACTTGGCGCGAGCACAGATTTCACAAGCTAGTACATAATCCTTGCAGTCCTTAACTACCGTTGGCCACCAAAAACTCCTAGTCACAAGTCTGGCGGTATTATTGACCCCAGGATGGCCTGCCAGGACGGAGTCGTGCGACTCCTTCAGAACTTGTAGGCGAAACGGCGCTGGAACAAACAATTTCTGGGGGGGCGTCGAGTCAGGGGCTGGTTCTGGGGACCTACGGATCTCCTCCAGAAGGTCCAGAGACACAGCCGACACAACAATACCATTGGCCAGTATTGGAACTGGCTCCGAGTCCTCAGCCTGTGAGGGGCAGAAACTTCGAGAGAGAGCATCAGCCCTCACATTTTTGGTACCAGGACGAAAGGTTATTAAGAAATCAAACCTAGAGAAGAACAAGGCCCACCTCGCTTGTCTAGGATTTAATCTTTTTGCTGACTCCAGGTAAGTCAGATTCTTGTGATCTGTAATCACAGTGATCTTATGTTTGGCGCCTTCGAGGAAGTGGCACCATTCCTCGAAGGCCCATTTGATCGCCAATAACTCCCGATTACCTATATCGTAATTCTTCTCAGTGGCAGAGAATTTGCGGGAGAAAAAGGCACATGGGCGAAGCTGAGTGAGTGATGCAGTGCCTTGCGACAGCACTGCTCCCACTCCGACCTCAGAGGCGTCCACCTCTACAATAAACGGGCGGTCCAGATCAGGCTGAACCAAAACTGGGTTGGCTACAAAGCACTCTTTTAACGTAGCAAAAGCCTGAATTGCCTCAGGGTTCCAATTGGTCACGTCTGCCCCTTTTCGGGTCAAATCCGTGAGTGGTTTAGCAATTTCGGAGAAACCCCTGATGAATTTTCGGTAATAATTTGCAAACCCTAAAAATCGCTGCAGCGCTTTTAGCGACTTGGGTTGCACCCAAGTTTTAATAGGTTGGATCTTGGCAGGATCCATACGGAAGCCTGTGCTTGAAACCACATATCCTAAAAATTGTACCTCCTCCGCAAAAAAAACACATTTCTCCAGTTTAGCAAACAGGGAGTGTTCTCGCAGTCTCTGCAGTACAGAGCGAACGTGCTGAGCATGTGTCACAGGGTCAGCAGAATAAATCAAAATGTCATCTAAATACACGACGACATACACCCCACAAATGTCCCTGAAAATGTCATTTACAAAGTGCTGGAACACGGCAGGTGCGTTACTGAGTCCGAACGGCATTACCAGGTACTCAAAGTGGCCAAGAGGGGTATTAAAGGCTGTTTTCCACTCATCCCCGTCTCTTATGCGGACTAGATTGTATGCCCCCCGGAGGTCAAGTTTAGTAAACCAATGGGCTCCCATTAGCTGATTAAAAAGATCAGGGATGAGTGGAAGCGGGTACTGGTTCTTTATAGTGATTGCATTCAATTCCCGGTAGTCAATGCAGGGTCTGAGACCCCCATCTTTCTTCTCTACAAAGAAGAAGCCAGCTCCAACTGGTGAAATGGACGGTCTAATAAACCCCTTTTTTAAGCTATCAGCTATGTACTCGTTCATAGCCTGACGCTCTGGACCTGAGAGATTAAATATTCTCCCTTTTTGGAGACGGGCATCTGGAATCAGATCTATAGGGCAATCATACTTTCTGTGAGGGGGTAGCTTTTCAGATTTTGCAATAGAAAAGACATCCTCAAAATCTCTGAAGGCAAACGGTATGTGGAGGGGTTTAACTTTAACTTGGTTTACTGTTAGCGACATGCAGTTTTCCTGACAGTGTGAACTCCAGCGTATAACATCGCCTAGGTGCCAGTCGATGACTGGATTATGCTGGCGTAGCCACGGCATCCCCAAAATGACTGCAGCAGACAAATTATCCATCACAAAAAATGACATAACCTCGGTATGCAATGCTCCCACCGACATAGTGATTTTGTCAGTAACAAATTTAACCCCCTCCTGGACAATAGATGTGCCATTAATAGCCGTAGTTTTTATAGGGGCATTAAGTCTTAATAGGGGTACACCGAGACTTTTAGCAACCAAAGAATCCATAAAATTCCCTTCAGATCCACAATCCACATATGCGTTCACACACTGAGATTTCTGACCAAAAGAAAGGGCAATAGGCAATAAAACTTTAGCCGCATCGGCGGGCAATACCTGTGCCCCTGGGCAACCATAGCCAGAGTTGCCCAGAGGCCGATGTCTCAGTAGTATGGATCTCTGACGCTCAGCTCTCTCTCTCTGAAGGCTCCAGACTGCAGCATACTGGTGCAGGAAGATGAAAGTGATCCTTCAGGCTGTGCACTGAACCAGGTGTTTAGGCCAGAAATCAGCTCAGTCAGAAGAAGGGAGAGAAAAAAAAAGTTCAGGGAGACTGCTTTTGTATATGCTGGATATATACACAAGAAGCAGTTTTTTTTTATATGGCCGGATATGTGACGTCCGCCTGCGGGTCTGGGCTGCAGCCAGGCAACACCCCGAGAAACACTGATACCCTTTACCCCTATACAGGGATCTGGATTTATAGCAGAGCCCAGGAGGCGCTGTCTGAATAGGAGCAGTGACCAGAGCAGGACGGTCGCCAGAAAGGTGTTCCAATACAGGACACAAACGTGGAGATATGCGAGTCTAAACCAGTCGGGCAGCAATGGTACAAAAACGGTAGACAGAAGCAGAGTCAGATTCAGGCCGAGAGTCATAAACCAGGAGAGTAGCAGAGGTACAGAATCGTTAGGCAGAAGTAGAGTCAGATTCAGGCCGAAAGTCATAAACCAGGAGAGTCACAGAGGTACAGAATCGTTAGGCAGAAGCAGAGTCAGAAGTCCAGGCCAAAGTCATAAACCAGGAGAGTCGCAGAGGTACAGAATCGTTAGGCAGAAGCAGAGTCAGATTCAGGCCGAAAGTCATAAACCAGGAGAGTAGCAGAGGTACAGAATCGTTAGGCAGAAGCAGAGTCAGATTCAGGCCGAGAGTCATAAACCAGGAGAGTCACAGAGGTACAGAATCGTTAGGCAGAAGCAGAGTCAGATTCAGGCCGAGAGTCATAAACCAGGAGAGTCGCAGAGGTACAGAATCGTTAGGCAGAAGGAGAGTCAGAAGTCCAGGCCAAAGTCAGTCAGTCAGAAAGCAATTCACACAGTAACACACAGGGGAACCAAGAATATATCCGGCGGCTTGCAAGACCAGTCCCAAGGTATTTCAGGGATCAGGTCACCCCTCATAGGTTCCTGGACTGATGATGTCATCAGTACCGCCCCCAGGACCAGGCCAGATGGAGATGCAGTAACCTCTTGATGACTGACAGAGGGGTGGAGCCTGCGTCCACCAGATGCCTGCGCAGGTGCCCTTACTCTGTCAGCACCATAACTCCCGGGCGAGCCATGGCGCCTCCTAGTGACCGCGACAGGAGCAGCAGACCCAGAATTTAACGGCGACGTGACAGACCGGCGCCTCCTAGAGGCTAAAGCCGGGACAGTAGGCTCTGAGCCTGATGTGACAGAACCACGGCCCTGTCCAGTGGCCGAGGCAGGAACAGCCGTCCCTGAGTCTGACGATAAAGTGGCGGTCCGGCGCCTCCTAGAGGCCGCGACCGGAACAGCAGGCCCTAAGTCTGGCGGAAACGTGACACCACCGCTACACGGAAGTGGGAAGAGAAGGGCTAAGTGCCAGAATTGGCGCATCTTAGAGATGCGCCATTTCTGGGGTGGCAGCGGGCTGGTATTTGTAGCCGGGGGGGGGCAATATCCATGGCCCCTTTCTTGCTATAAAATATTGGTGGACCCCACGTCATTTTGGGGGGGTCCCCCTATTTTTATAGCTGGTAAAGGCTATGCAGACAGCTGCAGGCTGATATTCATAGCCTGGGAGGGGGCCATGGGTATTACCCCCGGCCATCAGCTTTCTCCCTCTGACACAGAAAATTGTGCGGGAGCCCACACCTTTTTTTTTAAAAAATGTAACATTGTTCATTAATAAACATGGATATGGATATATCTATGGATATATATAGATAGATATATGGATAGATCTATCTATGTATCTATCTATCCCATATCTATCTATCCATGGATGGACATACCACCGGTTCAACCGGTACGACTGCACCGGGGCCCAGAGGCTCCAGGGGGCCCATGCAGGACGGCTAATAATGAGGGCAATCTGGAAGGTTTCTCCGGGCCCGAGGCTCCGGGGGGCCCCTGGCCAGATTGCCCTCATGTGCAGTGGGCAGGGAGAGATCCCTGCAGCTCCGCTGCCTGCAAGAGAAAATAGCAGCGGAGCTGCAGGGATCTGTCCTGCTCCCTGCCCCCGCGCTTCCAGTCTCTGTCACAGATACAATACTTCAACACAGTGCTACTACTGTAACATGCTGCAGATTTATTGCCCAGAAAATTCAGATGGAAACTATGCAGCAAATCTGCTCCATGTGAACCAACCCTTAGTGGAAGCAGCTGGAACTTGCAGATCTACCATTGTTCATTGCAGGTTACTGATATACTAGGGGAGGTCACAGACAGAAGTGGGCTCCTGTGCAATAATAGGGCACTTTGCAGTCCAGCAGCTCCGCATAATGCACAGTTCCACCTGCTTTGACGCTAGATGTGAGCCTTTACCTCTTGGGCTCTGGGTTGGACCAAAGATGTGTCCACCCCTGCTAATTGCTAGGAAGCCACCCTTATGGCAATAATATTTTTTGTAATTAGTTATAGCCTTGAGTGAATTTTGTAAACATATTTTCCATTATCCAGATGTCACTGCCCTTCTCCAATATCCAGGGGTGGTTGGAAAAATTAAGTCACCTGCTACAACATCAGGCTCAGTTGAAGTTTAATTTCTCCATGCTTTAGTCCTCCCTCTTTAATAATGTTCCTGCTTACACTGAGGGATTTCCCTTCCTAGGGGGCATTAGGCCAGGGGTCGGAATTGATCGGGTGCAGAAGACAGAGCTGCTGACTTTCCACGGGTCCATGGGTTGTCTATAGTTTACGTTTGGGGCTTGCACCAAAGTGGTCTTGGTCTGCCTAAGGTGAGACTGACCTTTCATATTTCTAGGGGGCAAACGGTTGGTAAAACGGTGTTCTTCTTGGTGTCTGGATAATGGAAAGTGGTCAATCATGTGTCCAGGCGTGTCTGTGTTTGACATTAGGGACATGGCCTGGCTCATCCTCAGCAAAGACCATCTCCTGATAGGTCCTACATTGACGTTAGAATGATGCTCCTTATGGCTAAAGTATTAAATTCCATGCCCAAAATTTCCGAGTCCTGTCCCTGCAAATTTCCAGTGTCTCTAGACAAAAGGGGACATGGTCTATACAAACCCAATAAGTAGGTGTCATTGGGCAGGGTTGGAACGGTCCTCAGTAAGAACCCTGGTCCTTGAATAGCCAACGCCTACTGTATTTTGATAATTATGCATATTCCACCTTGCCATTGTCCTTCGACATATGCGGAGAGATCAGATGACTACTAAAGGAGGCCAGAACAGAACTCACAATGAAGGAATTGCTTAGGGCCTCACTGATGAAAAGCATCTCGGAGAAAATAGGGCCTTGTTCATCCGTGACTGCCATGGACAAAAATGGCTTTATAGATCAGTATAATAGAGGTAATATACATACAACTCTAGTTTTAAAGAAAAGTATACGGAGGTCAAATGAAGTGTTTAACCCCAAATATTTTGGTAGGTGTGAGATTCTTAGATATGGGGGAGAACACGATGTGACAGCCGTTCTGGTTTTGTCCCAGATGCTACTTACATGATATGAAATTCCCATAGCCCTCTGCCAAATGGCCGAACGACTTTGCGGTGTCTAGCCGCTGTGTACTCAACGTGTTGTGATAGTCGTGCCACACGTCTGTGCCATCTTTTGTTAGCTATTTTCATGGATGCATGCATCAAAACTTTATGACGAGATTATCAAAACAGGAGCTCTGCGAATTATCAATGGAAGGGAAAATGAGACATAGAGTCACTTAGTGCAGCTCCATGTGAAAGCCATGGACAAAGTACATGCCACTGGTCCAAAGCCCTAGGTTGGTTTCTGTATAATTTCAAGGAATTGTTCATTTTCTGATGCTGTTCTTTTAAGTGAAGTCAATGAATAAAACAGGTGATGGTCCTTACGTACGAACCTTGGGCATGAAGTTAGTTATTGGGCCAAAAGCGTAGAACATTTGACAACTTTCCTAGAAACATCCTGGACAAAAAAAAGGGAGACCTCCTTTACAATCGAAAGAGTGGTAAATAACCCAGGGGTTCCTGAAGCCATCCGAAACCTCTTGGGAGAAGCAGGATGTGTTTTATGCGTGATGCTGGCACCTGATGGTTAAGTGGGTGTTGAAAAGTAGCGGAGAGGGCATGGCCTTAAAAAAAAAAGATCTGTGATTGATGTTCCCCTAGAAGTGATGGCAATAGAGATTTCCAATTTGGATATCAATAAATTGAATTCATTTAGAATTTTCCAAAATTCATGAATTCAGTTGAAGCCAGATTCTTGGCAATTTTCTTTTCTGCAAATCCAGCAAATTTGCAGTCGGCTAACTGCCATTTTGCTGGATCCTAAAGTGCTTAAAAAATTAAATTACACTCACCTCGCCACGGCTGTTTGTGGGGCTGAACAGGTGAGGAACGGGGCAAGGTAAGCCATACACATTAGGTGGCTGGTGGTCGAATGAGGCTTCAGCTGATTGTCTGGCTGTCACCCATCTTGGTCATCTCTCCCATACACAGGAGTGCTCACTCCTGTGATTAATATGAGAAAGCCACCGAGATACATCTCTCTCAGCAGCTTATCTCCAGGAGAACAAAGTGATCAGTGGTCCAAAATCGTACATGCCAGATCAACATCTCCCCCAATGACCAGTTGGCCAGTGCCCCCATATACATTAGACTGTCAGCCAAACCCTTGGATATTTGGTGGCTTTGTCCAACATTAACCACATACAACTCATTGAACCTAATCTGTGATCAATGGTTTACCAAGCCATACTGCAAGCAGCAAATACCTGTCAGACCAAATTAATGAATTTTGTGACCGATGCAGATGGCCAATGATGGTCACATGTGGACGATGCGTGGCGAGGTGAAAGATAATTGAAATGTCCGAAAATTTAGATTGTAGAAGATTAAACTGAGTAAACTTATTATTGAAATGGTCCAGACTAGTTAAATGGGATAAAATAAGCTATACTCTCCTGCACCGATCCTCCGCAAGCCCCGATCCAGCATTCATTCCTTCTCCACTGGTCTGCGCCTCCTTGTCCCATCCTCAAAGAAACAGAAATGGCCACTCAGCTAATGAGTGGCTAAGGGGGTCACCATTGTGGTCCCCTAGACAATAAATAGGCAAACTGTCCACATGTGGGTACACCGCTCAATCAATTGCGGTGGGGGTCCTAGTGATAAGAATCCCAACGATCAGCAACTTACCCCTTTAAGAGTGGGTACAACGCCTGGGGCTGAGTGAGGCCTTTTTTTTATTCACCCAAGCAGTTTTTGATGCATTTTTTTTTTAAGCCATAATCAAATGTGGATCCATCATGAAGGAAAAGTATAAAATTAGGATTTCCCCTATTCTTCTCGTTTGTATCTGCCACTCGGTGCAAACAAAAGGGCGTAGGAAACCGCGCATGTGAATCCATCTTTGTAAGGGCTATAGCTTTGGGCAACTCTTTGTACTGTGGAGGGTCAAGGATGTGTTCACACCAAGCATTCTCCTCCGAATAATAGAGTGTTGTAATCCGTGACTTCGGGGCCACCACACAATCCCACCGGCTGCAGCCACTTGTGTCGTGTTAATGAGGTAAACACCGGCTAACAAGACGACGTACAAAGGGTCATTCATGGCAAGCAAGCACAATGCCAACAAGCCTCCGACTGCCGCACCTGCCCGTCCCGCTCATACGCCAATCACAGCTTTATAATAAAAGGCAGGCACTGGATTTTACCGCTGTGCCAAACGCTACGCTTTGAATCGGGCCGACAAATAAAAAGGGGGCTTAAATTGCAGCCAGCAAGGACTTCTAGCCTCCTTATTATACCCCAGAGCCAAAATGGAGTCTATTGTGCCAGGAGCCAAAAATAAGTATCTAAACCAGACAGCTATTTACTGTACATACTTGCCAAAATTTACATAGCCAAAATTGGGACTTTTGAGCCCAGGTTTTGGCTCCCCGACCTGAGAGCAGCATGATGTAGGGGCAGAGACCCTGATTCCAGAGATGTATCATTTACTGGGCTGCATTCTGCAAAATCGAAGTTTTATCTGCTTCAGATCTACCAGTTCTCTGACCGCTGAGCTCTGTAAACCTTGACCACACCACTGATTGGTAGCTTTCTGTTTACACTGTGCATAGGCAGAAAGCAGCTAATCAGTAGTGGGGGCAGGGTTATACAGAGCTAAAAAAAAACATGGAGGACTACATGTTAGCAGATTTAATTGTCCTTTAGTGATAAAATCATTGTTTATTCAGAAGAAGATTCTCAAAACTACGGAAGCACATGGCTGGAACCAGGGTCTCTGCCCCTACTTTATGCTGTTCTCAGATTAGGTGGCCAAAACCAAGTAAATATTTATATTCCCCCCCCCCCAAAAAAAAAAAAAATAATTCTGACCCATCTTTTCTTATAATTGTACATTGTGTCTTTCTTCTGTTTTTCCTCCTAAAAATGTATGAACAAATAGACAACTGGGTGTTACCAGATTGGGGCCACCCCTTAACAGTCTGACACTATCCAATCAGAGCAGACTATCACATTGTGTACAGACAAGCCCCTTTGTACATTTGTTTTTATAGATTACTAGGTGGAATAACAAAGGAACGGCTATAGTACATCTGAAGCCTCTGCCACTCCAGCTCTATTCCGCACCCAGCTCCACCTCCTTCCTGCTTGACTGACAGCCTCTATGCTGTGTGACTAGCCATTAGTCAAGTAGGAAGACACGACGCTGGGTGGGGAATAGAGCTGGAGTGACAGAGGCTTTAGATCTACCATAGTCCTTGTGCCTCATTTGCAAATAAACTGCTTATTTTTCAGCGACGGAGGAACGGACTGGCCAAGTAAAAGTAATCCTGGAATTGTCTTTGCAAAAGCTACATGCGCATATAAATAGTTTTTTTGGGGGGGTGAATCCTGCTTTAAAGATTCCCTTTATGTACAGATGGTTCTGGAGTGTTATTTTATGAGGACTATAGGAATTTACTGAAGCAGAGCTGTCATTAGGGGTGAGCGTTCTTCTTTAATTCTATGTTGGTGTAATGCTTTGACGCTGTGATGCGCAACCTCCACCAGGGTGTGCGGGTTGTGGAGGAAGGTTGCACTACCAGTGGAGTACCACAACGCCGCCACACACGCGCCACTAGGTGGCTGTAGAGTAGTCAGACAGGCCGGGTCAGCAACCAACAGGAAACGCAGTACCAGAGGACAGAGCAATACACATGGTCACAAACAAGCCAGAAAAGTCAGAGCCGAACGGAAGCAGAATCGCCAGAGACGGGAGACAAACAAGCTGGGTCAAATACCAAGGGGTCACAACACGGAGAGCAAGCACTAAGACGAGCATAGTCACAGGGGATTGCGGGTGCGGGACCTAGGGAAATGGACAGAGGATAAATCATGGTATAACGGGGTCAGCCGCTCAAGCCAGAGGCAGGAACTATAACGGACGCTACCTGCAGGCAGCACCGGACTGAAATAGCCAAACAGAGCCCAAAACGAAGCAGGGAAAGTTAACCTCCACATGACCAGACCGGGGAAAAGATAACCAGAAACAAACCCCGACCTGGATCATGACAGACAGTATCAGTGTCCGCCATCTCTGGCGCAGCATTTCCTTTTAGACAAATATTTTTCATCCTATCGGCCATGCATTTCCTACTTTACATTAGTGTACAGCTGTTTTTACATTCACAGCTTCGGGCTATAAGTAAGAACATAAGAATATTTCCGGTGAGATATAACAGTGTGGCTGTTGTTTAGTGACTCCAGTTTTGGGGCACATAGGACGGTGGCCAGGTGATCCTGGCAGCAGAACACACGCACCATACTATTCTATTGTATGACCTGCCATGACGGGAAGAATCTGCAGCGCTTTACATCTACGTGTACCGGCGTATCCTCACTGAGGTCATTGTGCGCCGTCATAGATCGAGAACACTAAAGAACAATAATTGTGCCAAATACGCTTAACTCCTTGTGGCCCAAGATTCAGCCTGAGGCTCTGTTCACATGTTTCTGCAGATTTTGTCATGTTTGGTGGAAACAAAATATTACGGCATGTAGGACTATCTTTCTGTCAAAACCACGAGGTCCGACAGTCATCGCTGCAATCTTTCTGCAGTGCGCCACAGTGATCGTTGGTATCCTTCCTGTTTTCATGATGGTAGGTTCACATGACCAATGCACAAGATCGATTTTCTCGTACAAGTGCCATCTGTGGTTTTCACGGATAGCATTCTTACCTGCGATATTTTATGGGCCTGTGCATATGTCCAATTCCGCGGTCTGCGGAAAAAATTGGAGAAACATCCAATTTTTTATCAGCGTGTGAGATCAAATTTGGCAATGCAAGTCTTTGGGTGCGTGAACAAAATTAGACTGCACTCTGAAGATATCCGAGCGCGCTTCGATTTTCATGGACTGTCAAAAATGGAGAACCTTTTCTTTATTTTCCTCGCCACATCCGAGAAAATTTGAGGCCACTCTGATCAAAGTCTGGTCAGAATAATGGGGCCATTTTTCTCGGATGTGGAGAAAACATCCGTGTGACCCTACTCTTATTCTGATCAGACTTTCATCAGAGTGGCATCAGCTTTTCATGGAGAGGAAAATAAAGTTTCTCCACCTTCTCCTTTCTGTCAGTCCGGATGTCATCCCAGTGCGGTCCGATTTTTTTCACTGCCCCTTCGACTTGCATTGCCAATTCTGATCCGACCCTCAGTTTTTTTTCAACGGACCACTCGGACATGTTCACAGCCCCATAGAATATCACAGGTACGACTGCTATCCGTGAAAACCAAGGATGGCTCTCATACGAGAAATTCGGCACAAGCCCTTAGGAACAGAAGTCGGGTGATCTTGCATGGCTGGAATAGGACTTTATGTTTGAGTCCGATGTATGGGATAATACACCTGTGCTCATGCTTCAGAGCTGCGCTCCATTCACACCTGAGACTGGAGACCCCCGTTCTTACGATCACTGACCTTCTTATCTATCCTGTGGACACAGATCACTTGAGCCTCATTTATTCTTGTACCTCCGAGCTCCTCTCCCTCGCTCTCCTACTAGACTTGTCCATCTGTTTTACCTTACAGGGGCCCACATGTCATAGCAATCCCAGATAATATAATTGACAACAAATGCAATTCTGCCATAATATTCTGGGTTTTCACAAACACATGCTTCCTTTCTCTTATATAAACTGTGAATTAAGGAATACGTCGTAAACTGAGGCCTTTCCCTTCTTCACATCTTTACTGTGGTCAACTTTTCACCCCATGATACAGTTATAAAAGTTTTCAGTGGTTTTCCCATTTTAGATATTTCTGGTCAGGGCTGGGTACCGGCTCTCGATGAAGAGACCCAACTAAGTATGGAGACTTTTTTTTTTTTTCTCGAGTCGATGCTACATGAGAAATTTGGCCACTTTGCATGGTTGTTTTTGGCAAACCTAATATGCTAAGGATGGGGACGCAGACTCCTATCTAGCCAGAGCAGAGATGGTTGGCGGCAGTTACCTCTAGGCGAAAACTGAATGGAGGTGCGCCTGGGAATTTGTACCGCTCGCACGTAGGTGGGATAGTTTGAGATATGAAGAAGAGGTAGATTATTGGGGTTATCTAGGACTACGATATCGACGACCTATCTTAAACCGCCCCATACACATTAAACAAATGTTGTCTGAACCGCCAATATTGGCTGACTGTCTAATGTGTATGGGGGCACCCAAGTCTCCCCTAGACAAATAATGGCCAATTTCGGACTGTCGACCCATTTTTTTTTCGGCGTCTCTCGTTGAGAAATTTTCTCCTGAGCAGGTGCTTCTGTATAAGTGTCTCATAAGTGTATGAGTCAGGACAGATAGCTTCCAGATGAACGTTCATCCGAACCATGGTTCCTCCGACATCTAATATGTATGAGACCTCCTAGAATAGGTCATCAATGTCTATCCCTACTGATGAGTTGCTAGCAGGTCTTACGGATGGCGGAAACTTCATACAACTCCGTATATTGTGTTACGCCTGTTGTTTGCATGACCGCTATAGCCAATCACTGGCTGCAGAGGTCACTTTGGCAATTATGGCATATGACCCCATTGATGTTAGTGCCTGGTGGCATCAGTGATGTGACCATAATATTGTCACCGCAGGTCCGGCGGCGACCTCCGGCACAGCAGCACCGGAACATCAACAGTTTCAATAAGTAATTCTTATTTTATTGCTTTTAAGTATTTCCATCTGTTTCCCGGACTCACACATAGTTTTTTTTTTTCTCTCCATTCATTTACATGCTGCAATACAAAACACAACTACAGCACAGGGGGGAGGCGCCGTCACTACAAAACAAGCAAATCCTGGAGAGACCCTTTAAGAAACGGCTAAATTCAAAGTTTTAACAGTTGGAGAGCAGAAGTCAAGGATTTTGTGTAGTAATTTCGGTAATCCGGAGCAGATGGTCCGTGTCTGCGTGCGACAAGACATGCGAGAGCAAATAAACTCTGCACTACTGGAAGCGTTTACTACGCCGCCGCGACTCAGTCACATGTGAACCATATTTAGGTGGGATTACCAGAGCTGACAGTTGGAAGGGATTGGTTTTTTTTTTGGTTGAAGGTTCTGGGAAAATCTCCTGCCATCCTCAATTACTGGGGTCATATTAATTCCACAGCCCATGTGCTTCTCCTGCAGTAAGACGCAGTATGGGTCCTCGATTGCGCCGCACTTTTACCCTCCAGTAAAACGACCGAGACAGATCTCACACTTTACTGGTACAAATAATTGTATCTGGATTGTGCAGAGTTATCGGTCGTGGTTTTCCCGAATGTTCTGCACTGACCGCAGTGTTCCTGGAGTCACCATTTCATCATGAGGATGAGCCTCTCCTGAAACCCCTATATGATGCACTTCCATTGACTGGTGACAAGCAAATGCTTTGCAATTTCACAGTTGTATGGAGCCGAAATATGGCCTCCTTTAGGGCTCCATTGTATCATTGCACTGCCGCCATGCTCCATTTTAAACCCCCCAAAAATATGCTCCCGTATGGACCAACAAGGACTTTTGCACCTCCCATTCGGTCCCTGTAAATATGGCTTTTGTATGTACTCTCTCATTGGGACTCATAGAGCAGTTCATCCTGTGCTTGCTGGTTCATTCACGTAATTCAAGGCCTGGAGACTGACACCGGGAAGAAAGTTGTCGGAAATTCTACATAGCAATCCAGTTCTTCACTGCGGGAGGAATCCGAGTTTGTTGAGCAAAGCACCGTGCCAAAAAGTCTAATTTACTCTGCTCAAAAAAGGAATGAAGTACGTAAGCCTCACAGTATAAACCGAGTCAGGTAAACCTCGGGGATGTCCATCCGTCCAGTGAGGAAGCAGAAGCGATTGTGAATCAATGTCATCGGCTTTGGAGGAGCGCTGGAGAGGAACATCAAGACGACACCCAAAAATTGAATGGTTTTGCAGACTATTACTCGCAGCTTATCCTTCCAGATTGATTCTTCTCTAGTTTTGCATTTTGCTTCTGTCCTTGTCACTATTGGTAGCATGAGATGATACTTGCAGCCTAATTAAGTCCAGGTTGTCCAGGTCCACCAGGATGGCCCATCCATATGTGTCATCACAAGAAGGTTTGCTGTGTCTCCAAGCACAGTCAAGAACATGGAGCAGACACCAGGACACGACCATTACACAAGGAGAGACAGATGGAGGGATAGAAGGGCATCAAGCCAGCAGCAGGACCGGTATCTGCTCCTTTGTGTGAGGTGAAGAACTGCTAGAGAGCTACACAATGACCTCCAGCGGCTACTGGTGCCCAAATGGTCAGAAAAAGAGTCAGTGAGGGTGGCAGGAGGACCCGATGTCCTCTAGTGGGACCCGTGATCACACCCCAAAACCATGCAGCCAGAGAATACCAGAATTGACAGGTTCACACTGAGAATGTGACACATGGGAAAGAGTCTGGAGACATCATGGTGACCAGTCTCATGCCTGGAAGATCATCCTCCATGATGGGTTTTGAAGGTTGGTAAGTAAATGTCTGGGGAGACATATCCTTGGAGGGTCACTCAATCCTCTATATGACAGCCAATAGTATCCTGACTGCTGTTAGGTACCGGGATGAAATCCTCTAAGCCGTAGTCAGACCGTACTATGGTGCTGTAGACCCTGGGTTCCTACTTGTGCAAGAAAATGCTCGGCCCCATGTGGCCAGACTGTGTATGCAGTTCCACAATTAAGAGGGTATTGATGCTGTTGACTGGCCCTCCTGTTTCCAAGACCTGAATCTGAGAACTTTTGGAACATTAAGCATCAGTGCATCCAATGCCGCCAAGCAGCGCCAATGACTGTCCAGGAGATCACTGGTGTCCTGATCCAGAAACGGGAGGAAATACTCCAGGACACTATCTGCAGTCTCATCAGGAGCATGCTCAGACTCCATCGTGAGGGGCTGTACACACTGCTGAGCCAAGTTGTGAGTTGCTGTGATGAAATTAGCGCAATATGGGTCCAATTTTGTATTGTGATTTTTGGGGTGATTTGGAATCCAGCCCTCACTCGGTTGATGAATTTAGTCTCCTGTGACCATCATTCAGTAAACATTTTTATTGATCCTTTTCTTCATCGAGATCCGATGTGTGATTTACGGTGAGCGTCCCTTTAATTTTTTTTTTGGGGGGGGCAGTGTATATGACAGTCAGGGTCTGAGATTGGATGGACCAGCAACGATCGGAGATTTATAGATAGTTCTAATGATACATTTGTGGTTATGTACTGTACCACTGAAATGCCTTAAATGTCAAGCAAAAGGAATACCCCTTTGATTTCTTTTTTCCGGCCCTTAGGAATTGGAATTTTAGAAATATGCCTTCTAAAAAGGATGAAAACAAAACTTTTCCTAAAAAAAAAAAAAAAAAGGACCTGTTGGTAATCAACTGATCGCATGGCTCAGGCAAGAGAAACTCATAGCTGGCTGCACATTAGCCCTGCAGTGGCCACTACAGGAGAAATGTGGTATTGCGACAGCTCTCTTTTACTTAAGGAGCGTGAACCCTGAACAGAGGTCTCCTATAACATGTCTTAATGAGACCGCCCCTTTAATATTACTCTAGATCGAGGCAATGTAGGTATTTGTACTGCAAAACATAGTACCGGTTACAAGCTCCTAAAGAGGTTTCTGCTTTTCTCTCCATTTCTCTTGGTAGTCTCTCTGTACTGAAGCCGCTGTATCCAATCTCCCATATTTCGCCTTTTTCACAATCTGTTTTATTTCCAAGGTCCTGACATCCATCTAGTTGCCAATAAAAAAAAAAAAATCTATTCGAACTGTAGGAAGGCGATAAGTCACGAGCGCAGAGATCACCCGGCTTTGTAGTGAATGGATCTAAATGGTAGACTTCTTTATATACCTTGTACACAGAGTCCTCCGACAATAAGAACTTGCACTCCCGCATGCCCCACATGGATGACCATTCTTATTACTGACATTATGGTGAGGTGCCAATTTAAACAAGCAAAGCTGAAGTGTAAAGCATGGAGGAAGGAACAGAACAGCAGCCTGTTGACACAGTAGGTGGATCTTTTAAATTATAAATTAGGCTCTTCTTAAAATCCTCAAAATCTGTACTACTACAATAATATCGCCAAACAATGTAAAAAACTGTAATAAAGTATCTAAATAATTATACAATATTGTGGCAATATAAAACTGCCATATGTTGCTCACACGATACAGTCGTTCAGTGCTCGAGTCAAACTAAGATTCAGTGTCCAAATGATACCACCATACATAGGCTAAATATTACCGTCATACAAGATCCACAAAAAAATACCAGATTGTCCTCTCCTGACCTATGTGGCTGTAACGGCACAGTCCTCTCTATTGCTGGATAAACCAGCAGTAAATAACAGAGCTGCTGTCTACCGAGCCTTTCTGGTTGCTCCTGAGGGCTCTGCCAAGGGTACCCCCCTGGGAAATGGGAGCCCTAGGCACTTGGCTAGTTTGCCCACATGAGATCACTTTTATATCGCAATCCTAACTCCGTACACCTTGTGGTATCACAAATGTAATCCATGCAGACCAAGAATACGTAAGCCCGTATTCTGCATAGAACCATAAAATTGTGGCGTTTTACAACTTACTTTTCCCCACTCTCCTGCTTTCCACTTTGGGCACCTGCCTCCTCGACATTTCTTCTGTATCTTCGGCTTGGCAAGGTGCTTGCAGTAGTCATTTCCCACATTGGAGCCATCTTTAGCCACACAATACACGACCCTGTTCTTCACGCCTCGTCCGCAGGACACGGAGCACTGGAATGACAGCAGCGTCAGGAAACGGTTATTTATTATTCTCACAACTGTAAACAAGATCAATAAATATTTTACACACAAAAAATAAAATATGATGGAAAAAGAAAAAAAAAGGGTCCATAATTATTAACTGGTATTACTCAAATAACAGAGCACAGACTTCTTAGATCGCAGCTCCATATTGGGGCATTACTCAGCCGTGTGCACACATATCATGATGGAGATGGAAATCTGACACAAGAATTATATATAAGATGTACAGTATATAAACAGTAAATACCCTAGGAAGGAAATAATATGATATTTATTGATGCTTTCTCCCTTTCCCTTCTTTTTTCTTCTTTACTTCTTTCTTTTAACCTTTTGTCAATCTTAATCCCTTCTTTCTCATCATCTGCTTCCTTTCTTCTTTTCCTTCTTTCTTTTCTCTTTTATTACTAATTTATTCTCTTATTTTTTTCCTTAATTCCTCCATTGTTTCCTTCCTCTTTTACTAACTTCCTTCTTTCCATTTCTCTTCGCACACTTTCTTCTTCCCTTCCTTCTGTTCTCCTTCCTTTCCTTTTTTATTTCTTGCATCCTTTCTTCATTTGTTCCTTCCTGCTTTTCACCCTTTTCTCCTTCCTCTTTCTTCATTGCTTCTTCTTTCCTTTCTTCATTCCTTCCTTCCTTTATTCCTTCTTCCTCCTTCTTAGTTCCTTTCTTCATTCCTTCTTCCTTCCTTTCTTTATTCCTTCTTCCTTTCTTCATTCCTTCTTCCTTTCTTCATTCTCCTTCCTCTTTCCTTCTTCCTTTCTTCATTCCTTCATTCTCCTTCCTCTGTCTTCTTTCCTTCTTCCTTTCTTCATTCTCCTTCCTCTTTCTTCTTTCCTTCCTTTCCTCATTCCTTCTTCATCTTTTCTTCCTTGCTCATCTCTTTCCTTCCTGCTTTCCTCCCTTTTCTCCTTCTTCCTCTTTCTTAATTCCTTCTTCCTTCCTTTCTTCATTCCTTCTTCTCCTTTCTTCCTTCCTGATCTTTTGCTCCCTTGCTCTTCTCTTTCCTACCCAGTCTTCCTTTTTCAGTAGCATCTTCTTTTCTCTTCTTTCACCCCCCCACTGAAAACACTAAATCTCCTACACATTTCATGGTCCCTGAAATTAGCACTAAGGACCAGAAATAATCTGTTCTGCATCAGTCCGTGCACTATGTGTATAGTACTGGATCAGAGTCCCTTCGGTTCACTTGAGGAAGTGATTATCGCATATGATTGTGATGATCACACCCCCTTGGCTAAAAGGACAAGATTTACATACAAGGAATAGGGGTCGTATCTCAAGAATGGAAAGGGGCTGAAACTAACAAAAAATAGACAATTCCAAATCGCCATTTAGACCAGATAAAAGAATTACGTATTGTAGTAAATGTTTGGTTCTCTTTAAGACCCCGTTAAATAAATAGATCTGGGAATTTTAACCCCTTTTTCGATTGGAAATGGAAAGGTTTTTTTCTTCCCCAAAAATAAGACGTGCAAATCGACGAACGCACCTTACAAGTCTGTGCACCATTTACTTTTGTAGGCGCAATAAAAGTCAGCGCCCAATGAGCAAAGCGCCATCTGTTGTCCCATTCGTGGCGTCTCCACACCTTTCTTAAGTGCTTCAGTGAACATTCTTAGTCCTGACCACTTATGTCATTCTGACCCAAGTTCACTTTGATTCCTTATACATCTCCTCTAACATGTAAAGAATCAAAAGAAGTCTCCATTGTGAACGAGATTCAACATGACAGCAGCTCGAAGCTCCGGCCTCAAAAAACAGCATGACGCATTTCGCTCCGCCGTCCCTTTGCACAAATGTGGTTTCATCCTACAGTGCCAAAATGTTGCCGATTTTGGTAGCTCTTTTGTATAACGTTATTTTATTTCATTTTATTTTTTAACAGGAAATACAAACATCAAAGGGAATAAAAGGAGACCGTAAAGAGGCCCCGATCACCAAGCCGGCCTCCAGTTCTTGACACTGCCGCCCGTTCTGACTGCTGTGCTTTTATCACCGGAAGAATGCTATTTTGTATGGTCAGTAAGCTGCATCGTTGGGCAGGCACATACAATGTTCTCAAAGATCAAATTTAATTGGATGGGTCACAGGGAGACTGCCTAAGTAATCATTAAATATACTGGCAAGTGATGCGAAAAGAACAATTACAAATCAAATCTAATAACATCCCAGATATCCCCATCACGTGGGGTCCTGTTCTGGCCTACACAGCAATGTAGACCTCTGGGACCCCCACTGATCCGGTGAATGAAAGGGGCACAGTGCTGACCTAGAGATACATCCCTACACAGCGGTGTACCGGATAAAGAAAATCGGGATGATTATTGTAAAAATATGATTTTATTCATAAATTTAAAAAATCAAATTTAAAATATCAAATAAAAAGAAGGTAGTATTAAGGAAAGTCCAGAAGAAGAAAAGAGGGAGTGTAGGCTGTCTTGATTACGCAAGTGAATTTACATGAAAGTGAACAGAGTCGTAACAGACGTCTAACAGTATCCCTAATACTGTATAGAATGCTGGTATAGCAGAACATAAAGAGCTAATCACTTATTATCACAAAAAAACCCTTAAGGGGCAGGCAGCCACTTTCACATGACGAGTGTTTCGCCTTCATCACTTCATCAGGGGGTGACTGCATTGCGGAAGTCGAGGATTTTACAAATGCACAGGACCCGTTCATAAATTGCATTACAAACGTAAGATTAATAACTTGTCCACACAAGTCATGATAATGGCAACCTCGAAAAGCCCTAAAATCAGCACTATGACTCCTTCATTCTCAGGATCGGCAGTGGTCCCAGAGGTCCGACCTAATTTGAAGGCTTATCTGACTTACATTCCTTCCCTTTCAGGTATACATCTTTAGTTGTAGAATTGTAACCAATTGGCTTCATGAATACAAGAGTATGACACGGGCATCAAACAAAGGATGATTGTCCTCATGCAACAGATGGACACGAGGTGTAATGCATCTAATCCAGCGTGGGAGATGCCTCATTTGTTACAGAGGGTGATGGAATGGAGGAGAGGCAGCAGACGTTTCACCCTAAATGGAGCTGTTTATAACCATATTTAAGGTTTGGAAAAAGATTGAAGTCTTACAGCATCCAGAAAAAAGTTCTGTTCTAGAGTCAGAGGCTTGTGCTATCTGCTGAGATGAGGAAGAGGAGAATGGACATGTATTATTTGCCATACTGATTTGTGTTCTGCTCTTTTCTCATTTCTTCCTTACGGTTTTCTTTCTCCCTTTCTTTCATTCTTCCCTTCAAATAATTGCTCTTTTCTTTTCCTTCCTTCCTACTTTTCTTGCCTTCCTAACTCACCAGCATTAATATTAGTAACATAGAGATGTTTAAGTCCGACTTCCATGCCATAATGCCCCGACTTGGCCCAGACATCCCCCAACTGAAATAAAACTGCTGTTCTTGAGTAGGGTTTACATCACATACTTTTGCGTCCCAGCATATTCTGGAATGTGGTCAGTAGTTTCTTTCCATTCTTCTTTAATATTTTACTTTTCTCTTTACATCCTTCCCACCTTCATTCATTCTTTTCCTCACTTTTCTTTTTTCCCTTCATTTCTGTTTTATCCTTCCTTCTTTTCCTCACTTTTCTTTTTTCCTTCATTTCTGTTTTATCCTTCCTCCTCCATTTCCACACTTTTTACCTTCATTTCTGTTTTATCCTTCCTTCTTTTCCTCACTTTTCTTTTTTCCTTCATTTCTGTTTTATCCTTCCTTCCTTCTTTTCCTCACTTTTCTTTTTTCCCTTCATTTCTGTTTTATCCTTCCTTCTTTTCCTCACTTTTCTTTTTTCCCTTCATTTCTGTTTTATCCTTCCTTCCTTCTTTTCCTCACTTTTCTTTTTTCCCTTCATTTCTGTTTTATCCTTTCTTCCTTTCCTCACTTTTCTTTTTTACCTTCATTTCTGTTTTATCCTTCCTTCCTCCTTTTCCTCACTTTTCTTTTTTTACCTTCATTTCTGTTTTATCCTTCCTCCTCCATTTCCACACTTTTTTTCCCTTCATTTCTGTTTTATCCTTCCTTCCTTCTTTTCCTCACTTTTCTTTTTTCCCTTCATTTCTGTTTTATCCTTCCTTCTTTTCCTCACTTTTCTTTTTTCCCTTCATTTCTGTTTTATCCTTCCTTCCTTCTTTTCCTCACTTTTCTTTTTTACCTTCATTTCTGTTTTATCCTTCCTTCCTCCTTTTCCTCACTTTTCCTTTTTCCTTCATTTCTGTTTTATCCTTCCTCCTCCATTTCCACACTTTTTTCACTTCATTTCTGTTTTATCCTTCCTTCCTTCTTTTCCTCACTTTTTTCCTTCATTTCTGCTTCATCCTTCCTTCCTCTCACTTTCTTATCACATTCCTCCTGTGCTTTTGACATAAGTAGCAAGTGACTTTTTTGTCACCTGCTAATTACCTTTCATAAGTAGAGCTACCATATTAACCAGACTGGATGAATAAGGCCTCTTTCACACATCAGTTTTTCGCCGTCAGGCACGATCCGGCTTTTTTTTGTAAAACCGGATCCGGCAAAATGCAATGCCGGATCCAGTTTTTCCCCATTGACTTATATTAGCACCGGATCGCGCCGGATGGCATTGCGTTTCATCCGTTTTTTGCCGGATCCGGCTATTTGTCTCATTCCGGCGTCTGGAAAAAACGGCTACTGTAACGTTTTTTGTCTCCGGCGAAAAAGCCGGAAGCGCCGGATCCGACGCTTCCGGCTTTTTGCCACAATGAAAGTCTATGGGCGCCGGAATGCGCCGGATCCAGAAAAAGACGGATCCAGCCACCGGATCCGTTTTTTTAAGTCTGCGCATGCTCAGATCCAATTGGCCAGCCCCCAGGAAACAGATATAATCTGCTAGACGGATCCGGCAGAAAAACGGATCTGTTTCTACAGTTCTCCAAAATGTATGCCGGATCCGTTTTTTCTAAAAATAGCCGGATCCTGCCTGACGGCAAAAAACTGATGTGTGAAAGTAGCCTAAGTGATTTTAACAATTGCCACATCTATATTTCACTATATTTACAAATATTCTAAAACAAGTCCACCTGTTTAACACTGGTTTATAAACTAGGGTCTATTGTAGTCCTTTATTCCCATCACCCTGGGGACTCTCTACAGCCGGACTCCATTACAGAGTAGGGTAGTGCATGTTCCATTCTTCTCTTTTAATCTTGTAAAGTATCTGTCCTGCTCCTCTGTGTCCCATCTCACTTTGATATACTATACGCTTTGAGTCTTCTAGGCCAATACATTTATCAATATGCTATATTGTAGTATTTGTCTACTTATTCTTATCTATTGCTTCATCATAATCAAAGCAAATAGGATTGTAAGTAGGAAAAATCACAAGCGGCCCCAAACTAAGTGGGGAACAGAGAAGTTTATTTAAAACAGATGGAAAACAACAACTATCAACTAAGGAAACAACCTCCAGACTTACATTATCTGAACATCATGGAGGAGTTTCCCCACATCATATTCCCCCTCTATAATCCAGAGCGGGGAGACATTACACAAGGTCAATAAATTACATCTGCTGGACACAAGACATCCATGTATTACATTGTTCACTATCTGTTTTAATAACCCCCGTGTAATACCACCTTTCCCCTGCAGGAGTGCTACATTTGAAATGCAGGACCCTGGGTGATCGCTGGAGGGATTTTGAAGCTGAACCTCTGGTGATTGGCTGATCACTGACTTTAATATAAAGTGAATGTATCCTCAGAAAATGACCTATTGTTTAAATAAGATTTTTAGGTTTAATGTATGATTTTTTATTTTGATTTTTTTTTAATTTTCTATTACACACCATGTATGAAATAAATCTTGAAATCTTGCAGTAAAACCTTTATATTCAGCAGATAACACCGGCGTCATCATTCACAATAAGTGTTGTCACAGGTCACCTCCTCTTCCTGTACAATGACTGATAACACCACTATATACAGTAGATAATACAGGATCCACCATTCACAATAGATGATATCACAGCTCACCTCTTCCTCCTGCACAATGACTGATAACACCTCTATAAATGTAGATAACACAGGATCCACCATTCACAATAGAGGATGTCACAGCTCACCTCCTCCTCCTGTACAATGACTGATAACACCTCTATATACAGTAGATAACACAGAATCCACCATTCACAATAGGTGATGTCACAGCTCACCTCCTCCTGTACAATGACTGATAACACCTCTATATACAGTAGATAACACAGGAGCCACCATTCACAATAGAGGATGTCACAGCTCACCTCCTCCTTCTGTACAATGACTGATAACCTCTATATACAGTAGATAACACAGAATCCACCATTCACAATAGGTGATGTCACAGCTCACCTCCTCCTGTACAATGACTGATAACACCTCTATATACAGTAGATAACACAGGATCCACCATTCACAATAGGTGATAGCACAGCTCACCTCCTCCCATTCCACTTGAGTCAGTCCACTGTCCATGTCAAAAACTATTAGCAGGAGTATAATATTTGAGCTTTATGGTCAACATGAAAATTGCAGGTTTGATTTATTTTCATGAATTTAGATAGTGATCTGACAAATTAAAACAAACAAATAAATATTGCAAAACAATAGATCATTTTATGATGAGACCTTCCTATTAGTAGAGGAATTATTCATAGGAATACACCCTGTATGAGCAGGTAAGTAGAGTCCACATTTAATGCTATAGCCACGTAGCCTTAGTCTATGGGTTTGGGTGTAGTCGGTACATACAAGAGCACCATTCACTTTTGCAATTTACTGCTTATTAAAATTTGCAGCGTTTCTGGAGATATTAACACTTCTCCATTCTGTTGTCTACAGCTTGTTGCCTAGGAGACCGACCACCGCTGCCGTGTAGCTTGTAAGCGCTGCCCTGAAGCAGGCCGGGATTAGGAGGTATCAGAGAGCAATACCAGCCAGATTCAAAGCAGCGCTTACAAGCTCCATAAATAAGAGCTTGTAAGCACTGCACACGTTCTGCTATTTGGAACAGGTGGTCGGACTCCAATGCGACAAACTGTAAACAAAAAAAATGTTAATATCTCAAGAACGACTGTGAATTTTAATACGCAGTAAGGGACAAAACCGATTGTGTTTACGAGCACTGTCCGAAAATACCCATTTATGGATATGGGAATATCCCTTTAAATATAAGATATCCGTAGGATAAGTCATCAATATCAAATCAATGTGGGTCCAACACCCAGCACCCCCATAAATCAGATAAATCGGATAACCCCTTTACATGACCCATATCATGAATATGAAATCGGTAGGGATCTGAGAGCGGAATGCAAGAATTTGGCTATGGGAAGGCCGGAGTCCGGTATATGTTCTTCATTAGGTTTCATTATAAGGCGGAATTTCCTTTACATTAAAGCGAAGCAGGTACTAGGAAAAATAACAAGAGCGATTTACCCAGACTGAGCCGTTTCATCAATCACCTACGAAACAGTCCATTTAGCTCAAAGAGCCCGGACTCTGTACGATCCTATAAACGTACGACCTTTTTTTTCCGGATAAGTGACTAATGGAGCCGGGCCGTATGTACACGAAAAAAATCCGTATGTGTTTACAGTGTGTCTGACAAATCTAATAAAAAAATGTGTTTTCCTGAAAATAACAGAACATTTCAATTTTGTGTTTCCAGGTACTCGCAGCGGAGAAGGGGTAGAGGATTTCGGCATATGTATGCCATATGCTGAGAACCCAGCATGGCGCTCATTTTAAGAACAGTCATTTGCGGGCCCCTAGAAGGCTTTGCATAGGTCATAGAGAGTTCTAAAAAATACAAGAAGGACGATCCGATTCCTTTTCTTCTACAAAAAAAGATACATAGTCTGTGAAACTACTTTACAGCTGTTACAACAGCACCACCCTGGTGCACAGGCTGCAGCCGGTATTGCAGCCCAGCCACTGTGAAATGAATGGAGATGAGCTGCCATACCTTACACAGTCTATAGATCGAGTCAAGCTGAAACTGCCATATTTTTCTAATCATATACTATGTATATATTTAATATATAAAGCTCAAAGTGTGTATGTGTGTATGTATGTATGTGTGTGTGTGTGTGTGTGTGTGTGTGTGTGTATGTATGTATGTATGTATGTGTATGTCCGGGATTGGCATCCGCACCGTCGCAGCTACAGCCACAAAATTTGGCACAGTCACACGTCTGGACCCCGAGAGTGTCCGAGGCTGTGTTGTGAGGCGAAATTTTAACCCCGCGCGTTCCAATTCACCAAACAATTTTGCCCCTATCTACATACTGGGGAAAAAAGTGTGTGCGCGTCAAGCCCCGCCCCTCATTATGACGACATAATGCCCCTATCTACATACTGGGGAAACAGCGTGTGCGTATCAAGCCCCGCCCCTAATTATGATGTTACAATAGTTGCCATGGCGACGCTGATGTCATCAAGCCCTGCCGCTCATTATGATGTCATAATGGTTGACTATGGGATGGAGGATGTGTGATTGGTATATGGGCACTGGACTATGGGATGGAGGATATGTATATGGGCACGGGACTATGGGATGGAGGATATGTAGGACGGGTATATGGGCACGGGACTATGGGATGGCGGATATGTATGATGGGTATATAGGCATGGGACTATGAGATGAAGGATGTGTGATGGGTTTATGGGCACGGGACTATGGGATGGAGGATATGTATGATGGGTATATAGGCATGGGACTATGAGATGAAGGATGTGTGATGGGTATATGGGCACGGGACTATGGGATGGAGGATGTGTATGATGGGTATATGGGCATGGGACTATGGGATGGAGGATGTGTGATGGGTATATGGGCACTCGACTATGGGATGGAGGATGTGTGATGGGTATATGGGCACGGGACTATGGGATGGCGGATATTTATGATGGGTATATGGGCACTCGACTATGGGATGGAGGATATGTATGATGGGTATATGGGCACGGGACTATGGGATGAAGGATAATTATAATTTGCTATAACTAATCACAGTTAGTTACTATGCTCGGGCAGCGCTGGGCTCTTCACCTAATATATATATATATATATATATATATATATATATATTTAGTAACAGAACTGTTCCTTAAAGCAATTGCCTAGGACTAGTATATTGACATCCTTACAGGGTTATTTCCATATGTTGATATTGTCAGATAGAGCTTGTAAAAACATTCACTTTTGCAATTTACTCCTTACGAAAATTTTCAGCCATTCTTGTGATATTAACACTTTTCCTTTCTGCCGTTTACAGTTTGTTGCCTAGGAGACCCACCACCGCTGGTCTTTAGCTTGTAAGCGCTGCGCTGAAGCTGGCCGGGATTAGGAGGTATAGGCGAGCGATACCAGCCATATACAAAAGCAGTGCTTACAAGCTCAATAAATAAGAGCTTGTAAGCACTGCACATGTTCTGCTGTTTGTCACAGGTAGTCGGACTCCGTGGCGATGAGCTTTAAACAACAGAAAAGTGTCGATATCTCAAGAATGGCTGTCAATTTCAGTACACAGTAAGGGACAAAACTGATTGTATTTATGAGCACTAGTCAAAAATACCCATCTGATGGTCTCCACAAGGCTGAGTAGTACCCCACTAGACTGTTATACCACGTAATGCTACATCTCTCCAGCAGGGGGACAGTGTAGAGAAAATATATGGCCATATATATCCATTTCATAAATTGTGGGAGAGGGCGGCTATGTGACACTTGTGTGATAATGGGTCACTTATGGGTACAGTATCCCCCCCATAACTGGCAATTATTCCTCTAAAATGTAGACGAGTTTCCCCTTGGAAGCAGCCGGTACCCGCAGCGCCCGGTAACGCTCCTGCCGCAGTGGATAAATGGCTGTAAAGTTACATTACATAGAAGATTAGTTTGCATATTCCAAAAAAAGAAAAAAAAAGTCAGGAAAGAGCAGGAAGGACTGATCCCCGGCCTTATGGATTTCTGAGCCTGCTTCCTACAGTGTCGCAAGAGGCCTCTAGGGGAAGGATGATTTACGAGGCCATTACACTACATACTAAGAGCTGCTCTTCTCCTAGGCAGGATACAAAAATGGAAGTCAGAAAATTCCTGCATCTGTTGCTAGTAAAAGTTTGGGGGGGAATGTTGGTTACCGCGTCTGTTCGATGTAATGAATTCCTAGCACTGTACTGGATCGGAGTATTATGTAATACATCATAAAACCATAGCATGCTTTATAAACACACAGTATGGCGGTATTATTTGGACCCCCTCTGGTACTGTTGCCTGTGCTCCGTCTGCAGTTATGACCCTGAAGAGAAGATCATTTCTTTCCGTCTTCCATCTAATCTATGTGCTTGCTTTGAGCATTGTCTGGCTCTTTTACATAGGCATTATTATACTCTGTTACATGAGCACAGTATGGCGGTATTATTCGGACCCTCTCTGGTACTGTTGTGTGTGCTCCGTCTGCAGTTATAACCCTGAAGAGAAGATCTTTTCTCTCCAGCTTCCATCTAATCTATGTGCTTGCTTTGAGCGTTGTCTGGCTCTTTTACATAGGCATTATTATACTCTGTTACATGAGCACAGTATGGCGGTATTATTTGGACACTCTTGTACTGTTGTATGTAGTCCATCTGCAACATAGTTACCTGTAGTCATAACTCAGATTAGAAGGAATTAAATGATCTCTTCAATGTGTTTGCTTTGAGCTACTACTTAAGCACCAACATGCTCTGTTATAGGGTCACAGTATGGAAGTATTATTTGGACACTGCCTAGTACTGCTGCATTGCACAATATGTTAGTTTGACATGTAGTTGTGGAAGTAAGTAGCAAGAAACGGTGTAGACATGATCCATTTGTAGCTATAAACATTGATCGCCTCTTTCATTACGCTCTGTTATATCAGCACAGTATGACAGTATTATTTCAACACTATATTTACCTATGGCCATGGAGGTAAGCCCCAAGAAAATCCATGAAGATTAAGTTTTCCTTAAATCATCTTCCATCTAATCTATGTGCTTGCTTTGAGCACTGTCTGGCGCTATTACATAGGCACCAATATGCTCTGTTATATGAGCACAGTATGGCAGTATTAATTGGACACTGCCTAGTACTGCTGTATAGTACAGTTTGACCTGTAGTTGTGGGAGTAAGTACCAAGAAACGATGTTGACATGATCTACTTGTAGCTATGAACACTGATCGTCTCTTTCATTATGCTCTGATATATCAGCACCGTACAGCAGTATTGTTTGGACACTGCCTAATACTGTAGTGGTAAGGTCGAAGAAAAGCTAAGATGAAGCTTTCCATAAATCAATTACCATTTAATCTATGTGTTTGCTTTGAGCGCTGTCTGTCGCTATTACTTACGCATCATTATACTCTGTTATATCAGCACTGTATGGCAGTATTACTTGGACACTGCCTAGAACTGTTGCCTTGCACAATATGCTACTTTTTTACTTGTAGCTGTGAAAGTAAGTACCAAGAAACGATGTAGACATTAAAAGTTTTCCTTAAGACAACTTCCACCCGATCTATTTGCTAGCTCCGAGCACTGATCGTGTTATTCGTTATGCTCAGTTATATGAGCACAGTATGGCGGTATTATTTGGACATTTCCTAGTATTTTTCTAAGTGCGCTGTATGCTACATACAGGAGACGTTTCCTCAAGGCTAATTCTAGCACGCTCCATTATTGAGGTTCGTTCCGTTACCCTTCGATCTGTTTATGCGCCGGTTTAGCAATGCATTGGGGTCAGTCTGCTGCAGTCAGATCCACAGATCGCTGATTGCGGGCAGATCTGTAACCTGTAGGTTGCTATGACAATACGCCGCGTGAGTCATCATTCGCACAATTGAATTACAAAGTTCACGAGATATTAGAAGAGACGGAAAATCATTGAAAACGCAAAAAGCTTCTAACAGCGAATGTGGCGTTTGTGAGAACTGTCTATTGTTTCCCTTTGTTCGGCGCCTTCACTGTACTGTCATCTGGTTATAGAAGGAGTTAAATCTGCCTAAATTGATAAGTTATACAATTTACTAATGTAGTTCCCTGGGCCGCAGCGGACACTTGGGGCCTGATGACTAGAAACACAGGAGCGGGGCCCCTGACCTGCAGGCCCCTTTCTGTACTGCTGTTCACTGGGCCCCATACAGCAGTAAGGGCAGTAATGCCCTGATGGCGGCCCTGAGTTCCCATCTGAATGGTGTAAGCTTTAGTCCCAGCAGCTCCTCGTCCAGATTGTGGTTGACAAAGGGACACTTATTCCTATATTGGTGTGTGATCAAAGCAGTGTGTGAAGGGGGCTGGCTGACGGCTTACTTACATAGCTAAACCAGCCCCCTTCTCTGTCTAGAGTTGTAGCCCCCTAGGTCACAACTGACGACACATAGAAAGCAAAGGAGGCTGGCTTAGCTATTAAACTAAATTAAAACACCTTATCCACGATGAGGGGGCTGGCTTAAAGGGGTTGTCCAGGGCCATTTTATTTATTTATTTTTTTACTATGGGCCCAAAATTAATAGGCAGGTAGTTGCTAACTCAGCGCGTCTCAGACCGGTCACAGACCACTCCTGCCGGCGATTCAGCTGCTCCATGTCAACAGAGCAGCTCTTCCTCTACCACTCTGTCACAGGAGCATGACTGCCGACGTCATGCTGATTGACAGCTGGCTCCCTGCACTTGAGAAGCAGGGAGCCGGCTGTCAATCAGCATGTCAGCAGTCACGCCCCTGTGACAGAGAAGATAGGAGGAGAAGCTCATGCTCTGTCAATGTAAGATCAGAAGAAACCGCTGAATCGTCGGCACCAGGCACAACAGGCAGGTAGGTAGCAACTACCTGTCTGTTCGTTCTTAGGCCTATAGTACATAGTAAAAACGATTAATTAGTCCTGGATCACCGCTTTAACTAAGAAAGCCCCATTCTCTTCCTATACATCAGTTATGACAGAGGGGTCTGGCTTAGCTATTTAGATTTATTTAAATCACTAAGCCAACCTGCTCAAATGACAAAAGGGGCTGGCTAGCTAAGCCAGCCCCTTTTGTCACAACTGATGACATGTAGAAAGAGAAGGGGGCTGGCTTAGCTATTTTAAGAAATCTAAGTACTTAAGCCAGGCTGTTATATCATGGCTGATTTATATATAAAGAGAGAAGGGGGCTGTTCTTAACTATGGTATATGTATAGTATAATCAGAGATGTTTCGTATGGATGCTAAAATGTGGTTGTATTTTAGCCCAGTCGTGAACTTTTATGATTTAAATTGTTTTCTGGGCCGACATAAAAAAAAAATGGAGCAAGCAACGCTGGAAAAATAGGAATATAATGATATATATTGTATAACTCAGACCTAAATCGCTAAACTGATGTGTCAGAAGTGTTGGTGGGTTGTAGCAGCCTTCATCCACCACAAGGGGGAGCTTAGGAGCTTACAGTATACCATTTTATTATTGAGTTCTGTGTTGTAGTCATTAAGCTCCCTCTAGTGGTGGCTTCAGGCAGCAACAATTTTATCATTTACCATTATGTCTATTCATGGGATTTGGAGCTTAGAAAAACTAAGCTCTGATGGATGTAAAGATATTTTGAGAAAGATAGACAATCATTTTAGAGGGTTTAAAGCTTTTATGATGTGTTGGATTTGACAAGTGGTTCAGGGAGTCACTAGTACAATGAATCGCCGTTTTTCTGTTCCCTGACATATAGATCCATGTCTCTTGCTTTTTTTTTTTAAAGGCACAGTAAAATGATTTTGGATTATAGAATCTATTGGACCTACTTGTAAACTTTAAAGAGCAGAGCCTGACGGCAAATCCGACCACTCAAGTGTTAATCCATCCGCCATTAATTCCATACCATGAAGAGGGGGCTGACATGCTCGTTGGATTTGCGTCCTTCAATCTAGTGCAAAAAGCTGAATGGGAATGTGGAATGACAGGGTAATAATGAGATGAAGGGGCCAGGGCCGGAGAGAACGGAGAATACATTGAAAGAGGCATTAATGATGAGACTGTGGAAATGTCAAGTTAAAAGGACTGAAGTCTTTTGTGACCCCCTTCACCCCTTAATCAGAGATCTTTCAAGTCCTGACAATGGCTCGGTTTCATCAAACAAGTCTTCCACGTATCATGTGACCGCCATACAATACGGAGGCCACCGAACGCTCACCATGCTCAGCCGCTAATTGTCAGAACGCTATTCCCTCCATACATAATAAGGCCGGGCAGGGAGGGCTACAACCTCGGCCATGCTTTTTTTTTTTTTATAAGTTTAGGAAAACTTTTTCTCAACTTTTTTTTTCCCCATTACTACTTTCAAGAGCGTAGAGAAGTAAAATTGGCTTCCCATTGTTGGCGGTCCTCAATACATACATTGTTTGAAGCCTCGCTAATGGGATGTATAGAAAAGAAGAGGCGTGTTCACACCACCAACAGTAAAGGGTGTGGGGTCCGTGCCCCTACCATCAAGTAACAGCCCCAAACGTTGAACCCAATTATTTATTAGTACTACCCAATATGGTGCTACAACCCCTTCCTTCCCAAACGATCATAATATAATGCCATATCCTTCCAATATGCCACCACTTTAGGTTGATCACCTTTGGGGACAATTATCTTTTTATTTTACTTTAATGATTTGTTTTACCCAAAATATTTACAGTATATTTTTTATAATTGGGTTCCAGTAAGAATTTTGCATCTTTTCCCTTCTATAGTTTGTGTGTTGCACGGTCTGTGGTTGGCTGTAGAATGAGTTGACTGTGAATCCATCAGTGAGCTCATTCTGACAACCCACTGGATGAGTTTCTATCTTGTCTATTTTTTTTAGCTCTTAAAGTGATTTCTGACCACAGATCACTATAAAGTTGAATTGGGTAGGGAAAATAAGAGCCCTTAAATGGGATGTCCTGCCTACAGCGACAAGTAGGCGGTCACAGAGACTGCAGACTTGTGAATCCTCACGTCGTGAGGATTCTCCATTGTCGGCAGCGGGTAGTCATGTCACCACAAGTTTTGCAGTATGCATACTCCCAGCCACATTCCAACTAGACTGTTTCCATTGAGCGAAGTCAGACATGTCTAGTTGGAATGTGACCGGGAGTATGCATATTGCATCACATGACTTCCGCTTCTGGCGCTGGAGAATCCTGACAGCGAGCAGTGCGCGCAGTGTGAGAATTTACAAGTCTGCAGTCACACGGAGTTAACAGCAGACTTGTGGCTTGAGACCGAACAACCCCTTTAAAAGATAAACGGCGCAACATTTTAAAGGAGACCCAATTGTAAAAATGGGTATTAGCCCAAAAATATATGTATAGAAGTAAAAAATGTAATAAGTTAATATTAATACAGGACTATTTGATTCAAAATATCTGCCACCTAGGGGGCTTATTTTTGACCCCCCCAAGAACATCAGGGTGAACTCAGATTCATCATCATTCATCGAATTCAGTATATTCGGTAATTATATTTTCTGCATACGTAGGTTTTAAGAATGAGGTCTCCACTGTTAGATTTTTAGGGGATGGGAAGCAGGCATCGAGTCACTGATTTTAGTCTCTTAGGTGGGTTTCTAGCTGAACTTGTTGCAAGTGTTTGCTCTGTTCTCCAGCCCAGGACCAGCTGGGAAAATACCTCTTGCCCAGTCAGGCAGTAAAACTGAAATATGGATTCCTCATGCTTGTTGTAAAGGATTGTGAGAGGTCCGTACCATGACGAGACTGGTGTTAATAACGGGCTGATAATGCTGCTGTATTTATTATATGACTAGGTGATGAAATTACCACGGGACCCGGACTCACAACCAAGCTCCAAGTCAACGCACATCAGAGAAAGACATGCAAGAAAGTAACAAGTGGAGTCGAGGGGGTTGTCCAACATTCAAAAGACAAGGCTGCTTTCTTCAAGAAATACTGCACACCGCCTGAGAACAAAGGGGGGCGCTGTTATTAATGGAAAGCAGTACTTGTTACCTGGAAGAACCCTTAAATATAGAGTAAAGCTCACCATTTCTTAGGCTGGTCTTACACATTAACGTCTCTGAACCTACTTATTACGGCAGGATTTGGCTACAATTTTGTGTGTATGTGGGACTCCCAACCGGAGCTGGGCAGCGGCCTGACTGATTGGGAATGTTGGCTATTTAGTTTCCTCTTAAAGGAGTTATCTCACAGTTAAAGAAACAAGACAGAAGAAGAATCAACGCCTTAGATATGTGGTGCTGAAGAAGGACGTTATCAACACCATGGATGGCAAGAAGAACAAATCAATTTTGGAACAAATCAAGCCAGAGATGTCACAGGAAGCAAGGATCACCAAGCTACGACTTGTCTACTTTGGATGCATCATATGAAGAGAGGAATCACTGGAGAAGGACATCATGGTCGGAAGAATAGAGGGAACAAGGCAAAGAGGAAGACCGGCAACCTGATGGCTTGATACTATCAAGATAACGATGGAGAAGACCCTGGTGGACATAGCTAGGCTTGCACAAGACCGATCTTCCTACAGAACGATCATCCATCAAGTCACGAAGGCTCGAGATTAGGCCGAAGACCATTAAAATAAATAAAAATATCTCACAGTTTAGGTGATAAATGAATAATCGATAGGGGGTCCTCACCGATCATAAGGAGGATCTTACGCCTCCCAGTGGAAATGAAGGGTAGTGCTAATGATTTACCGCCGCTTCATTAACAGACAATGGATGGAGGCAATGGTCACACTTGTGCGCTACTGCTCTGTTCACGCTGAGGCACATGGGACCCCCACTCTTGTAAACAATGGGGACATACTTAACCAAATCGGTATTCTACGCATATGGCCAACTTAGCTGCTACAATCTAATGGTAAAATGTACAACACGCTCCTTCAGACAAGTCATTCAGAAGAAGTGTATCTCTCGTGGAGACCATCTCCAATCATCTCCTATGATACCACTATAGTGCTCTTGAATATTCAATAAAGGGGTTTCCAAAGAAATGAGATCAGGGAAGGCATGAAAAAGAATAAAATATCTAATATTCACTTGTTAAGTCTTCCACCGCTGACGCTCCAATGTTCCTGACAGTCTTTGTCAACTGTCCGGCAGTCATGATGTTCTGGCCACATGCAGCCAATCAATAGCCATGGTGGTGATGATGGCATGGGCCGTACCTGACCGGTGAGGCCAGTGATTGGCTGTAACAGTCATCTGCGCATTCCTGGGACGTACAGTTCAGGAACGTCAATGGTATCACCGAACTGAGGGAAGCAGCGGGTGAGTATACGTCATTATATTACTTTAACACATCCGCTGTTTTGTGGTCATTGATGCAAAAAAAATAAAAGTAATGAACAACCCCTTTAACATATTTTATGGATCTGCTAGCGTTCCACTAGTTGTTAACCCAGTGGTGATCTAACACGCCTAAGATATAGGTGATCAACCCTAAAGGAACAGGTAAAATCTTCCCCAATGTATTATGCCTGGTGCAGAACCTCGGGGGCGGGGCATGAAAGAGCAAACAACACTAAAGGGCGAATCCTTTTTCCATGTTCTGCTCCGTAGGTCCTGCAGGGGCCTGAATATGCTCCTTTAAGTCCTATATTACTGATTCTTCTAGGAGTGAAAGAATTTGTGAACACTCTTACAAAGGTATCTTTCCTACAGACAGTTGTCTCTTTGTTACACAGATTCTTTCCCACTGATTTGTCACACACGATATTCCTCTGAAAAATTAGCATTTATCTCACAAATCCAACAGCCTAGAAAAAAACATATTTAAGCAGCTAAACAAGTCATAAAATTGCAAGGGTGAAGATGATGGAGCTCTTATCTCTGCCGAGAAAGCTTTCTGTTATAAATTCAGTCCCTCACCGGGGGACAATTTCATCTCAGCCTTATTATTGAGGGGGTGTGAGGCCGTGCTAACCATAATCAGGGCTGACATGAAATACTCGCAACAGAAAGAAAAACTATGGGCGGAAAGTAATTGTAATCATTCTAGCTATTACTAATCATATGGCTGACAAAATAATGCAGACACGGTGATTGATAGCAAGTCAGTATAGGAAAGGATGAAATGTACGGCGGCGAAACGCGTGAGCTCAGCCGGTGAATAGTATAGAGAGTTTCAGTGCAAATTACAATGAATATTTCTAAAAGCAAGTCCATGGCTGAAATAAAGATCATAGCAAGTAACCATGGTGCCATAGTGCAAAACTGTAAATCCGCTCCTACTGCACTATGTGCTTCAACCGGGGGAAAGAATTGAAGGGTTTTTTCACAAAATTGCACCTTACTGACTCTCTAAAGTCTATACAATAGGAAATAACTTTCTGATCAATGAAGTCAAACCACTGGGACCACCACTGATCCTGAGAATGGGACTCCGGAACCCCAATGAAGGAGATCTACAGAGCCCCGTCTTGAATGGAGCAGAATTGCCCATGGTGGGCCCCTGCTACATGCGTTGTCTATGGGACTGCCGGTAGGAAGCTGAGTACTGCGGCAACCATTTCCTTTGACAATGAATGGAGTGGAGGCCGAGTATGTACACAGCCACTCCATTAAAGTCGTGGCCCTGCATAATCCCTTTCTCAGGATCGTTGGGTGTCCCAATCGGCAGACCACCAGTGATCAGCAAGTTATCCCGTACACTATGGATAGGGGATAACTTGCGATTTCGAGAAAACCCTTGTAAAGACAGCTATGTCTCTTTGCTGAATTTTCACGCGAAATGGTGAGTAAAGTAGTGATGTGTTTTTAAAGGTGGGCAAAGCACTGGTAGACACCTCTAGGGTATGTCCTGGGAGAACAATAGGATCAGGAGTTGGAATTCAACATGGCACGTATGTCTAAAAATGTTTTGTGTTATGTAACATAATGAATATTCTGTAAAGTTTTGAAAAGCTCCAGACATAACTCGTGTGCTCTACAAGGAAGCTTGCAAATATCCAAAGGTTTCCACAAATTTATAAACCAAAACTCTTGACAATGATGTCTACTTGAGGATATTTTTCCCTAATGAACAAGAATATTTATCAGGAGGACAATCATGGTATTTCTAGGATGGAGAACCTTCAAGCTAGCTAAAGCAGATTTAGATTTATGTTGGCCATATACAGTATCTATTCGACTTTTATAAATAAATATGACTTCTTGTCTAGAAATGGCCATCCACAGTGCTTTGCGAAAGTATTCGGCCCCCTGGAACTTTTCAACCTTTTCCCACATATCATGCTTCAATCATAAAAGATACCAAATGTAAATTTTTGGTGAAGAATCATCAACAAGTGGGACACAATTGTGAAGTTGAACAAAATTTATTGGTTATTTTAAAATTTTTGTTGAAATTCAAAAACTGAAAAGTGGGGCGTGCAATATTATTCGGCCCCTTTAACTTAATACTTTGTTGCGCCACCTTTTGCTGTGATTAGAGCTGCAAGTCGCTTGGGGTATGTCTCTATCAGTTTTGTACATTGAGAGACTGAAATTCTTGCCCATTCTTCCTTGGCAAACAGCTCGAGCTCAGTGAGGTTGGATGGAGATCGTTTGTGAACAGCAGTTTTCAGCTCTTTCCACAGATTCTCGATTGGATTGAGGTCTGCACTTTGACTTGGCCATTCTAACACCTGGATACGTTTATTTGTGAACCATTGCATTATAAATTTTGCTTTATGTTTGAGATAATTGTCTTGTTGGAAGACAAATCTCCGTCTCTGTCCCAGGTCTTTTACAGACTCCAACAGGTTTTCTTCAAGAATGGTCCTGTATTTGGCTCCATCCATCTTCCCATCAATTTTAACCATCTTCCCTGTCCCTGCTGAAGAAAAGCAGGCCCAAACCATGATACTGCCACCACCATGTTTGACAGTGGGGATGGTGTGTTCAGGGTGATGAGCTGTGTTGCCTTTACACCAAACATCGTTTTGCATTGTTGCCAAAAAGTTAGATTTTGGTTTCATCTGACCAGAGCACCTTCTTCCACATGTTTGGTGTGTCTCCCAGGTGGCTTGTTGCAAACTTTAAACAACACTTTTTATGGATATCTTTGAGAAATGGCTTTTCTTCTTGCTCTTGCCACTCTTCCATAAAGGCCAGATTTGTTCCGTGTACTACTGATTGTTGTCATATGGACAGACTGTCCCACCTCAGCTGTAGATTTTTGCAGTTCATCCAGAGTGATCATGGGCCTCTTGTCTGCATCTCTGATCAGTCTTCTCCTTGTTTGAGATGAAAGTTTAGAGGGACGGCCGGGTCTTGGTAGATTTGCAGTGGTATGATACTCCTTCCATTTCAATATGATCGCTTGCACAGTGCTCCTTGGGATGTTTAAAGTTTTGCAAATCATTTTGTATCCAAATCCGGCTTTAAACTTCTCCACAGCAGTATCACGGACCTGCCTGTTGTGTTCTTTGGTCTTCATGATGCTCTCTGTGCTTCAAACAGAACCCTGAGACTATCACAGAGCAGGTGCATTTATACGGAGACTTGATTACACACAGGTGGATTATATTTATCATCATTAGTCATTTAGGACAACATTGGATCATTCTGAGATCCACAATGAACTTCTGGAGTGAGTTTGCTGCACTGAAAGTAAAGGGGCCGAATAATATTGCACACCCCACTTTTCAGTTTTTGATTTTCCACAAAAATTTAAAATAACCAATAAATTTCGTTCAACTTCACAATTGTGTCCCACATGTTGTTGATTCTTCACCAAAATTTTGCAAATGGTATCTTTAGGTTTGAAGCATGATATGTGGGAAAAGGTTGAAAGGATCCAGGCGCCCGAATACTTTTGCAAGGCACTGTACAAAAGGGGAAAATTGGCCAAACCCACCGATTTTGATATGATGGGCCAACCTTGGTGGCCTCTTGACTTTTCCTTGACAGATGATAAAGGGAAAAAATGATTTCAATGCCCAATCCATTTGTGCTTTCTGGAGATAACACCAACAAAGGGTTCTGGGAGTGGTTTATTACTTTCTACCTATTGAAAACAAAGGAACACCTATCTGAACCGAGAGCACATCCATATCGCCATGGAAATGGGAAAATTGCAGCTACTGAAAGTGTATTGAAGAACTAAGGGGTTGGCAACTACTTTTTTACTGATGGCTCATCCTGAGGATAGGTCTTCAATATCTGATCAGTTGTAGTGCCATTCCCGACACCCTTGATAATCAGCTGTTACTGGCGACTCCCGTATGCTCTCAAATGCTGCAGATCCACCCACTATTCAAATGAATAAGGGGATGTATTTGTCGTACCTGACCGTGACCACTATAGTCTTGACGAGCTTCTGTGTTCCGGAAGCATCCAAAAACGTTTGGTAACAGCTGATCAGTGGGGGTGCTGGGTGTCATACAATCACTGATCTTGAGGATAGGTCATCAATAAAAAAAGTATTGGCCAACCCCTTTGAGTCTGGCGTGGTCAGAGAAGATGGATGGCACAACAGTTGAGTGCTCACAGTCTTTCACAGATGTATCAGTCATTATGGGCAAAAATCATCCGAAGACCAAGGACGTAAGTACTATTTAAGACCAACATCAAGTGATACCAATAAATTGAAGACTCTTTTTACATTGGAAAAGGTCCAACTTAGCTGATGGGCCAATAATTGCTGCTATGCTCACTACCCTAGTAGACTATTGAAGTTTTGAAAGCTGCCCAGGTGACGTGAGAACACCATCAAATCTAAAGCCTGGCCTGTATGCTTCTGCATAGGTTTAAAGTAGCAAAGCTTACATCACAACATTAGCATGTTTCCTAGTGACCTGCCGAGAGCAAACGGCACATTAGTGCAAGGGACACTTATGAATGAGTCACCGAGGAGGACAAAACACAAAGCAAGCTAAGCCCAGAAAACCGGAGAGGTTGGTAACTAGCGAATTGCAGACCCCTGATCCTATCCACACAACTAGCAGTAGCCGTGGAGCGTGCCTACGGTGGTCCTAGACGCCTCGTCACGGCCGGAGAACTAAATAAGCCTAAAGAAAGAAAGGGAAAATCTAAACTGCCCCAGAGCAGACCCCAAAGCAATAGACAGCCCCCAACATGTATTGTCGGTGAAATAAGATGAAAACACAAACACAGATAGAAAGACAGGCTGAGCAAATGATGGGGCCCTCACTAACTAGAAAGGACAGGAAAGAAAAGCTGCTGTCTGCAATCACGCAAAAAACCCTGCCAAAAAAATGTCCAACACGTCTGATCGAATAAAGCCCAATTCCCTATATCAGCACTCAGGTATATTCTGAAGACAGAGCAAAAGAGATAAACTGATCAGAGACAAAATGGGGATTCAGCCCAGTCCCAGCCAGGGCTGGCTGAACACAAAAACTAAGTAAACCAGACAAAAACTCATATGAACAATAGCAGAGAAAACTTAGCTTTAAGAAGGCAGGAACCAAACTGGAAACCAGAAGCCACAGTCAGGAGAAATCACCAGCAAGAAACTAGGGAGTAGGCTGCCTTAAATCCAATCAGAAACTCCTGATGTCCAATCGCAGTCCTCTTCCTCAGGTGGCCAGTCTCTGCCATTTAGATCAGCTTCATTACCTCCCTTCACCAACAGAGGGAGTCCAGATAGAGAACTCACTACTCCTCTGTCAGCACAGCCAGCTCCATAACCCTCACCAGAAGCCAGAGGCAAACCCGAAAATGAGCTCACAACAGGACACAAAAATACTGGAATAATACATAAAAAAGTTAGGAACTTGTGGTCTACAATAACGAATTAATAGGGCACCCATAGACTTACACCAAAATCTGGTGTGTTTATTTTGTCCATATGTTCAATGGAAGAGAACTACATAAATAGGTTTAAAAATATATATGCCCAATGCCTTGAGATATATGTTGAACTTTAAAGCCGATCTGTCATCAGATTAGACAACTACCACAAGTATAAACAGCTGAAAGTTAGTGGGATGACCTGTTACAGATTATTATTGGCCACCAGGTGCTTCTGGTGGGTTGGAAGTTCCTACTATTGAGTTTTGACCCCAATAGATTACCTCCACCAGTCCCATAGACAAGGAATTGAGTAGAGGCGTGAATGGTCGACCCCTGCTCCATTGAGGCAGGACTCTACAGAGCCCTGTTCTCAGTGGGTCTCCCAGTGGTTGAACCCTTATCGATCAGTAAGTTATCATCTTTCCTATGGTTAGATGATAACTTAAGAATATTGGGTAAACCCTTTAACGTTGCTCAAGTAGTCAATAAAGTGTCAACATGGAGCTGAAGCCTAAACTTCACATAGCCCCAGTCTTTCTTCCATACATTAAGGTCATCATTATTTCACAAATTTATTATCACTTTCCTTATAGGGGTTGTCTGGCATTAGGCTACAAGTCTGCAGTCACTCTATGTGACTGCAGACTTGTGAATCCTCACATCATGCCCGCTGCGCGCTGTGAAGACTTTCCGATGCAGCAGCTGGAAGCAGGGGGCGTGTGATTGCAAATATGCGATTTGCATACATGCGGTCACGTACCAACTAGACGTACGTGGCCTCACACAATGCAAGCGTATTGAGCGAAGCCGGATACATACATGTAATAGTCAGAATGTGGCTGGAAGTATACAAATCGCATGACCACCTGCTCTCGGCATCGGAAAATCCTCCCACAGAGCAGCGCAAGTGATGTGAAGATTCACAACTCTGCAGTCATATAGGGTGACTGCAGACTTGTAGCCAAAGGATTGACCAGGGTACATTCATAAACTAAGGTCATATATACATTTTTGCCAAATTGCGGCCAATGGATTCAAGCTGTTAAGACATTACTCACAAAAAGGTAGGGATATTTCGGGGGAAATGTCAGAATGAACCTAAAATGCAATCTAACCTTTTCTGTTGAACTTAAAGTGACTGTTTCTAAACTTTTGGATCCACTTGTCCAATTATTCAATGTTTCAGTACTTTTTGCACGACTTGCTGTTCTCTAACAAGGAGTTTAATGGCAAAATTCACAACAGGTGTTGGATCCATGAATCCCCCAATACATTTTGGGGTTTAGTTAGAAATGGTATTATACAGTCCTCATCATCAAGCTGTTCACATTTTGACATCATGAGGCCAAGACGAAACCTAACAATTGATCAGCAGGACCTCACCATTGCGAGGCTTCAAGCAGGATGTTCTCAGATGGAAGAGGCCATTGAGCTTAGAGATACAGAGAGACTGGAAAAGTCACAGAAAGGCAAAGAAGTGGAAGTCCTCTGGCTACATCCCACACTGATGACCGCTTCATTGTGAACAATGGCTGTCGGAACTGGATGATGATGCCACACAACTCCAGCCACATTTAAAGGAGATGAGGGGCACCCAAGTGTCACGTCAGTCCATTTGAAAACGTTTACATCATCGAGGTCTGCATGCTAGATGACCCACAAGGGTACCTGACCACACCACCAGGCACAGACGTCATCGTCCTGCATGGGGCCAAGGACATCTACGCTCGAAGGACCAATGGACCTCAGTGCTGTTCACTGATGAAAGTCGATTCACAATGAGCATAAATGATGGCCGCCAATGATGTTGGAGATGTCAAGGAGAGCACTATGCATCAGCCACTCTGGGCTCCAGAGGAGTCTTTGGTGGTGTTACAGTGTGGGAAGGCGTGTATAGTCAATATAGAACTGCCCTGCACTTCGTGAATGGTACTTGAATAGCATCATTAATCCAGTCATTGTGCCTCTGCTTGAACAACACAGGTCTTATTTCTTCTTCATGGATGACAATGTTCCAGCTCATCGAGGTCGCATCATTACGGGATGGCTGCTGGAGATCGGGGTACCTCAATTGGAGTGGCCTCCAGATCAGAATCCCATAGAAAACTTATGGGATTGGCAGAGTCACCTGTAGAGTTTTGTAACTCTGTATCCCAGAACCTCAATGACCTGAGGGATGTCCTTCAAGAAGAGTGGGATGCCATGCCTCAGCAGACAATAACAACATGTGAACAGCATGAGACGTCGTTGTCACCTGTAATTGATGCTCAAGACAACATGACAAGTCATTGAGACATTGGTATTTTTGTTGTTGGCTTTTGTTTCAATAAATTGGTTGAGATGAAGAAAATCACCATTGCATACATTTACTTAAACGCCCTACTTTCATGATTAAATATCACCGTAGCGTGAACTTTTTACGTTTTCCATCAATTTCACCCGAAAGCCAAATATCCCTAACTTTTCGTGAGTAGCGTACATCCTAATGCATAATAAAAGAGCCAAAATGTAATTCAACATTAATGCAACTGAAATTCTGAAATATCCTTCTCGTCATCCTAATCCACGTCAACACATCGGAAGTCACCCAGGAGGTCTGCTACCGGTCAGCGAACCGCTCAGCTACTTCTAATATTTGCAGGATATGTATTTGCATGTATTATTTATAAGAGCACACATCCCCTACGTTTCATTTCAGGGTCACATACTGGAAGTAATCAAACCCCCACAGCTGCTCCATGCAAAATTTTACAAGGTTGTATTATCTCGAAGACTCTAAGCCATTGTTTATTAAAAAAAAAGAAGCGCACATGTTTATTTAGCTGCGCAAACATGCACTGTGTCTGCCGTAAGTCAAACAAGCTCTCGGAAGTGTTCATTTGTCTGGGTTTGCAAAACGTCCATTATGCTGCATGCTTGTAAAAGAGAAAACGCAGATATCGCCAACACTATCCTCTATACACAAAGCCGCACTTTAAGTCTGTAAACCATAAGGCCAAGTTTATTCAGCATAAACATGCAGACATTCTTAAGGTGGCCGTTCGTTCACATATTTAGCAGCGCATCTAAGCATTTTCATCTCTAATTATTTTCTCTACCAAAGATAACAGCCAATGCAATATTCATTTCATATTTCCTTAGGGTAATATAAAAATAGTTTAAAGGGGTTTTCTAGAAGTTAAAAAAGGAAAGGAAGAAAGAAAATGTCATTATGAATTAATTCCTAAATGCATTTAAAGGGAATCTGTCACCTATTTTTTCGACTATAAGCTGCCGGCACCGCCATCAGGGGCTTATCTACAGTATTCTGTAATGCTGTAGATAAGCCCCCGATGTAACCAGAAAGAGAAGAAAAACGAGTTAGATTATACTCACCCAGAGGCGGTCCAGGTCCGGTCCAGGTCTGATTGGTGTCGCGGTCCAGTGCCTCCCATCTTCTAGTGATGACGTCCTCTTCTTTGCTTCCCGTCGCAGCTCCGGCGCAGGTGCACTGCTCTGCCCTGTTGAGGGCAGAGCAGAATACTGCAGTGCACAGGCGCTGGACCTCTCTGACCTTTCCCGGTGCCTGCACACTGCAGTATTCTGCTCTGCCATCAACGGGGCAGAGCAGTGCACCTCCGCCTGAGCCGCAACAGAAAGCAAAGAAGAGGACGTCATTGCTAGAAGATGGGAGGCGCCGGACCGGACCGCAACACCAATCGGACCCAGACCGGACCAGGACCGCCCCTGGGGGAGTATAATATAACTCGTTTTTCTTCTCTTTCAGGTTACATTGGGGGCTTATCTACAGCATTACAGAATACTGTAGATAAGCCCCTGATGGCGGTGGCCACAGCTTATAGTCGAAAAAATAGGTGACAGATTCCCTTTAATTAGCCAATTATCTTCAGTCTATTGAGGTGATCACAATAGAATTAAAATAGCCTCTGCCTTGTTATACACGCCTTGTTCTAAAATGTTCTGGTCTAATACTGGAGATACCACGGGTGCTGAGGTAAGAAGATGCTGCTCACACTGCTGTCCACCATGTCTATCTGATGTAATACTTGAGACATCAGGGGTGCTGAGGTAAGAAGATGCTGCTCACACTGTTATTCACCCTGCCTATCTGATCTAATACTGGAGATACCAGGGATGCTGACATAGGAAGAGGCTGCTCACACTGCTGTCCACCTTGTCTATCTGATCTAATACTGGAGATACCTAGAGTGCTGAGGTACGAAGATGCTGTTCACACTGCTGTTCACCCTGCCTATCTGATCTAATACTGGAGATACTAGCAGTGCTGAGGTATGAAGAGGCTACTTACACTGCTGTCCACCTTGTCTATCTGATTGAATACTGGAGATATCATTGGAGAAGAGACTGCTCACACTGCCTATCTGATATTGGAAAAATTAGAGGTGATGGGGTAAGAAGAGGCTGATCACACTGCTGTCCACCCTGTCTATATGATTTAGTACTGGAGATTGTTACATACACGCCACTCAGTATATGAAGGTGATACAATGTAAACATGATTTCTTGCTGAAATCCTGGGGAAATCTTACTCAGGGCAACCATCAATTATAATTCTGTACAGTAGAGGGGAGGTAACGGTTTACAGGCACACAGCTATGACACAGTTCTGCGTTGAAGTTGATCACAGGGGTTTTATTCAAGCTGCTTTTATCACACAGAATCACTTCTCTTCATGCAATGCTTCATCGACATAGATGAAAGTTTCTTCACAAATAACTTCTCTTCACACAGTGTTTTCACCTAAGCAGAACTGTGTCTTGCTCATGCGGTGAGGTGGGGGAGGGGGGATGAGTCAGGTGCTGTAGCCCGCTGACTTCTATCTTGAGGTATGTTAATAAAGATGCTCCTGGCTGTCCTGACTGCTTCTATGAATATAGCAATCACTTCCCAGGACGAACTGGTCTATATAGCTTGTCTAATTTCAGTCTGACAGGAGACTCTCCAGCACACACCCTATTCTTAGATGTCCTGGAAACAATAACTTTCCCAGTATCCTCTGGGACTGAGCTAACCTCTCCATCTGCTATAACTATTTTAATCTCTACAGTTGCTTGATGATTCAGTCAACAGTGCAGCTTCTATCTGTCACAAGAAACCAGGAGTGCCGAGGTAAGAAGAAACTCCCCACACTGCTGTCCACCCTGTCACTCTGATCTATTACTAGATATAATGGAGATGCTGAGGTTAGAAGAGGCTGCTCACACTGCTGTCCACCCTGTCGATCTGATGTAATACTGGAAATAACAGGCATGCGGAAATAAGAAGAGGCTGCTCATACTGCTACCAAGCCTGTTATTCTGGTCTAATACTGGAGATATCAGTAGTGCTGAGGTAAGAAGAGGCTGCTCACACTGCTGTCCACCCTGTCTAATCTAATACTGGAGATATCAGTAGTGCTGAGGTAAGAAGAGGCTGCTCACACTGTTGCCCACCCTTTCTATCTGATGTAATACTGGAAATAACAGTCATACTGAAGTAAGAAGAGGCTGGGGTCTTCTCTTGCACACAAAGCTACTTGAAAATTGTTTTTCTAAACCAGACATCTTTAATATCCATTGAAAATATATTTTAGATCTCATAGCATACCTAAGGTTCGAGCAAAACATTTGATAAGATGTGTTCTCTATGTATCATTATTTTTTATATACCCAGTCCCCTCCATCTTGAACTCATCAATTTTGTCTCTGTCTCTTGCAGTATGTAGTGACCAAGTTGCTCTACTTATCCACATTACGGGATACCTTGCTGATTGCTGCGGTTCCACCACTGACACTTCTTCTCATACAGTGAACAGGGCTCTCAGATGTCCTGAGTGGTGGCACTTTAGAGCCCTGATCTCAGATCAGTGAGGAGTCTTAGGTCACCCCAGCAGTCCAACCTGTGGATTAAGTAATAACTTGCCCAGTTTGGAATGACCCTTTAATAAAGTATGAGCTACGACTTGCACATTGATGATATCAAATTATGCCAAGAGGCGACCCTAAAAGTGTCATAGTGCCACACGGGTCAAGGAGGAAACCACATTGACTAGACCCAAGTGCCAAGGTATCAAGTTCACTCCTGAAGTGATTCTCGAGAGTGAGCAGAGAAGTGTACAATCTCAGTTAAAAAAACCTTTATAGCCCCAAAACTATTAGCCAGGGGCTATAACGTATCAACAAATATTTAGCTACCCTTCATGTTGGGATACAACATGAAGTCTGCCAAGAGGAAAACATTCACTATTTGTGGTCTTGTAGAAGAAGTTCAGACACTAAACTCCTGTCAATAAATATTTTCCTTGAGGTCTAAAACATTGCCCACATTAATACTGCTGATGCGGCTTTTGGTACTGACGCACATAGAAATGCCACTGCTGAACAGTCTTTAGGATGATACTTTCCATGCTCTCTGACTCTAGTAGGCATTCACCTTTATCTTGACCAAGCATACATGTGTGGGGAAATATTTTGCGTGAATGTTATGGCAAAAAGGATTGCAAACACATTCAGATATGTGTGACCCAATAAAAAAATGTGCATTATTATTTTATTTGTGTGCACAGTTTTACAACTGATTGTTTTTTTTGTGCTGTGACTTTCTTCTGTGCTAGGGGCAGACAGAGCTGCTACTTTCAAGGTATGAGAAACAGAGCTGCTGAGACCGCGCTCACTAAAAATTGCAAAATAAAACTTGATATCACATAGGACTGCAAGTCCACATTTGTTTATATTTATAGAGGCATTTTTGGATTTTTTTTATACCTTTATGTTGCCATTTTTTGATATTTTTTCATTATATAATTTGTTCATTTCAATACTAACCTGAAGCTGTTATTAAAAAAATAAAGATACTGAAGATAAATAAGAGACGTGTTATTTAAAGTTTATTTAGACTAAATGATTTCTTCAGAAATTGTCTTAAATACATCAGAAGTAACCTTCATGTTAATACTGTCTGTTTAAAGGGACACTTTCAGCAAATGGAAATAGCTGTATGGCTTTATAGGCGCTTGTCCCCTTATAAAAATGATACCTTTTTTGTACAGATCTGATGTACCAGTGATAAGAAATCTAGAGTAGAAGTCCTATGCAAATTGAGCTGGAAGTGCACTTGGGGCATGTCAGTGCAGTTACACTGACACGCCCACATTGCACTTCCGGCCTGATTTGCATAAGACTTCTAGTGTAGATTTCTCATGATTGGTACATCGGATCTGTACAAAAAAGGTATCATTTTAATCGGGGCACAAGCGCCAATAAAGCCAGAAGACATGGTGACAGGTTCCCTTTGATGCCTATATTCATTTACTGCAGAGGTACAGTGAGAGAATTTGAATCGCTTTGGGATATCATCAGAGAACTGTGCATTCATTTTTTTAACCTCACGCCTAAAATAGGAGTTCAATAAATTACAAATATTTTTTTTCATAAAGTGCCGTAGAACCAAATATATATATACAATATATATTTATATATGCATGTATATATAAACAGATAATAAACTTTGTGAGTATGAAATATACAGCGAAGGTGGCACTGAACTCCTTGGGTCACATCATTTACAAAATGCAATTATAATCAAATTTTTTTTTTTTTTTTACACATTTGTACAACCCCCAAAAGCATATGTACCGGTATATATAAATTTGCAACATATTTATATTTATATATATATATTTATATATATATATATATATATATATATATATATATATATATATATATATATAAATAAAAATATGAAATAGCACCAAAAGATAATTTCTGCACAACATCTAAAAAAATAAAAATGCAAAGGCGAAAAGCAACACCTAATACAATCTTGTTTGACAATTACATATAGAACGGAATATGTAACGTCTTCTTTAAAAACACACAAGTCGTACAACAATAAAAAGGAAATAAAAAAACAGATTTGTAAAATGAAAAAAAAAATAACAGTTTGTTGTAGAATGTGATACTTTCTATGCAATAAATATCATAAATATGAATATTCATTAGAATATCCCGTACAGTTTTGTAAGTGATAACATATGTCGGAATATTTGGAATTTTATGTGCCATTTTACATAGAAAAAAAAAATAAATACAAGGAGAATAAAAATAAGGAAAACAAAATAAAAAAAACTTAACACATTTCAGGTACACGTCCCTTTGTTGCACAGATGAATTCTCTCTCACACAGTACTCCTAGATAAACAATTACATTTCATAACTATTATTTAAAGGGGGATACGTCACTTGCCATAAATATGTAATTTTTTTTAGCTTGGTGTAAACGCCGCTGTTCTCCTGAATTCGGCGTCATTTTACTTTTATTCCTGCGCCTCTCCATTCATGAGATATGACCCCACTCTTCCATTTAGCCAGCTGGGCGTGATCCTAAAGAGCGTGACTACAGAGAAAGGTCGAGGACTATACCCACTTGGCTAACAAGACTAGATTTATATACAGGAGAGGATCATACTTTAGGAACATATCCGTTCCTGAGATATGACCACCCTCTTCCCTGTATATAAATCTAGTCTTTCTAGCCAAGTGGGCGTGTTGCTTCACTCTTCTTTATGAGAGTCTTCTTGAGGACCACACCCACTTGGATAAAAAAAAATTGAATTATTTACAGGAAAAAAAGGTCGATGTCTCAGAAATGGCGTAGTTCGGGAACAAGGAATAAACCATGTCGGATTCAGAAGAACCCCTTTAAAGAAAAGACGGCAGCTTTCCTGGTATGTCTTGTACTAAATACTTGAATTCTCGGTTTAGGGCTCTTTGCTGTTCAGACCCCTTTGCAATCCCCACCTGGAAATGTGTGAATAAAGTGACTATTGGGTAGAGTTGGTGCAAATTGATTCATAGAATCCGGTCCAGAAGACAGTGAAGTATTGGGTGGTCATTGGATACTGCCCCCCATCCTCTTGGCATCTCCGGCATCTCCTGCGACGCCATTGTTGCATGGTAATCCTGGCATGTGATGTCTCGCCAGACCGTCTTATTAAAAGAAAAGCCTCGGATGCCGTCAGGGTATTAGGCAAATCTCATGGGTCCTGTCCAGTGGACATACGGTCATGACATGGCCGCTGGACCGGATCCTTAGAATCGAGACTCACAACAACTCTACTACTGGGTGATACCATGCCCCTGATCAAAGAGCATGTCTCTACAGTAAAGGTGACCAAATATATATAATTATTTCACCTGGAAACTCCAGCCCACTAATGGGCATTGGGTAGAAGTTAGCACCGGCTGCCATAGAGATCTGGACACCGGACCAAGGCAGCATGACTCCAATTGCTAATCTCTAATATGGGGGCATCCCAACTTTCCTCCTTATGGCAGATATAGGAGGAGGAAAGAATAGGGTAGTTGGATTTCAACATGCCCAATCCTTTTGTTTTCACGGAAAATGTAATTTGTCCGGCATCAGCTTATTCTCATATCCTATAGGAATACATAGAAACTCAGGAGATCAAGTTCTAAGAAAGGATCATCCAGAATTGTAGAATGGTTAATTTATGAGGCATGCAAGTATTACCTAAAACTAAAATGTCAGGAAAGATGACAAATATATAGACAAAATACAGAATGGATAGATATGTGTTAATGATGTGTCAAAACATTTAATTGAGAATCGAGTATAATCATTAAGATCTGCTGCTGGCAGCTCTCTTTGTCATTGCCAACCAATGATGTTCCGATGCGGGACATACTGTAAGTTCAGGGATGCTGCAGGCCATGGTAACATGTATAGCACTTGCAGACTGCTCACAGTAGCATGAGCATAATGTGGCCTGGTGTTGTAGTGTTGAAAAATGGCTTCTTGAACGCGATCCATTGTGAAGGCCTCTTCATAGCGTTGGCCATGTGGTCTCTATAACAATCTCAGCTATCATGGCTGAAGAGGACAGACCTCCATTCCAGCCTCCATTGCTGTCTTGCTCTGCACCATTATAGCCGTTGAGAGCAGTGACGTGAGGTTAATAGAGCACCTGTAGCTGGACATCTGACTTGTAGCTTGTTGTCCCACAAATGCCTCCTGATGCAGCCACTGGTGACACCTTAGGCTAAATTTAATTGCAGTACAGAACGGATCTTTGAATCCGATGAGACCTTGTGGGCAACGCTATGAAGTGGCCTTCACGAGGGAACGTCACACTGGTCCTACTCCCATCATTATGGTGTGCACAGTAGCCGGACCACTCTGTTCTCCATTCTAGATACACTAATAGCCCGGCGTTAGATTCATTTGGTCATGTAACCTGCGAGGAGGTGGCCTTGTTCTAAAGTCTACTGGACAAATGGACGTAGAGCGGAATCCGTGGCTCTAAGGGATGCAGACTTTTCCAGCTTGGAGCACTGGTTACGTCATACTTATTGCTTTGTTTTGAGATTTGCTTGCTGTGTATTATTAGAGATTTGCTTGCTCATCAGTTTAAGTGCACTAATTTCACCTGGAAAGTGTTCAGCCTCTGGAATCAAGGTTTCCATCCAGTGACAGTAAGAAGAAGACGACTTGTGGGCTGGCTCCTATCTATACATAACTTAAAGCTAAAAACAATCATTCCATTACTCTTGATAGTTAGTCTCAGAGGCCTCAATTGAGCCACTGTTTCATATGACACTGTAAGGGTGGTTTCACATTAGCGTTTCAGGGCGCAGCGACGGCCTGCACACGGCCGCCGCTAAGCCCCGCCCCCTGACGCGCCTCCTCTGGTAGCTCCGCCTACGGGCGCATGATGCTGTCTACATCCTGTGTCCCCTATCTTTATCACTGGGGACACAGGCCGTGCACAGTATGCGTTCGGCGGCGCATGCGTCCTTTTGACGGTGCGCCGAGCGCAACCAAATTGCAACAGGTTGCGTTTGGCGCTGGTCGGCGCACCGTCAAAAGGACGCATGCGCCGCCAAATGCATACTGCGCACGGCCTGCATCCCCAGTGATAAAGATAGGGGACACAGGATGCAGGCAGCGTCATGCGCCCGTAGGCGGAGCTACAGGAGGAGGCGTAGCAGGGGCGGGGCTTAGCGGCGGCCCTGCGCAGGCCGTCGCTGCGCCCTGAAACGCTAATGTGAAACCACCCTAAGTTGACTCTTGTTGTATGTTAATTTGTGAATGCCTGTTGATTACGTATTGCATCAGCCCACTGCAGTTTACTAACCTGCACAACTTGGGATAAATATGCAGATTATTTGAACACTCAAACAATGAAGGATCACCTCCCCCAACATCTCCTGGAAGAATGTCCTGAATGGGAGCTGTGGATATAAAAAGTCTTGCTCCCTCTGCAAAGAGACCCTTTTTAGGAAAAACTCAAGGAACCATGTCTCCATCTGGTTTAATACAGGTCTGCTCCTCTGCCCATCACTGAACCCACAAATACATTTGGAGAACCCTGGATGAGACTGTACTATATGTGGTTGCCGGCTGGAGCTTGATACATGTGCTATGGTCGTGATATCTATTGTCTGGATGTGAGGAACTATCCTAAGGACTGTTGTTGCCAGCTGAAATGAGAGACATGTGCTAAGGTCGTGCTATGGAGCAAGGACTGTGACTATAGCCTATACTGGCGGGAGATACAAAAGCTGTGGGCCAAGCAAAAGTTGGGAGACAGTGAGTATTGCCAGATACAGGGGGCAGTGAAACTATGGTCCCCAGGATGGGATCTTGTGAACTGGGGACACTGTATTGTGACCATCTACCCAGAATTGCTGTAAGACCATGAATGTAATGAATTAAAAATAGTTGAATTGTAAAATGCCTAGGTGATTATTACAACCCACAACCTCAGATCTTCACATAACTATTGGTGCAGCCAGTTCTCCAAAGTGTCCTTGGAGCTCATTTTTCAACACAACAATGGCTGGCCACATGTTGCTTGAGTTACAGTGAGCAGCCTGTGTGGTCTAAACATGTTCCCATGGTTCATGGCACCTTCGGACTTGTCTCTCATTGAGCACATCTGGGATGCCATTGGTCAGCAAATGTAGAGGAGTTTCTATGAGTGGATCTTGACGATTTGGTCAAGTGCTTTCATTGCGGCAGAACATTCATGAGACAACCATTGGTGGAATGCCAAGGTGTGCGGCGCTGATACTTGATAATGAATATTTTGTTTCCATTATTTAATCTGTACATCATTGAAGGGAATCTGTCAGCAGGTTTTAGCCATTTAATCTGAGAGCAGCATAAAGTAGGGGTAGAGACCCTGATTCCAATGAGGTGTCACTTACCCAGCCGTTGCCTGTAGTTTCAATACAATCAGTGTTTTATCAACAGGAGATCATCACTGCTGGACTAGGCGACCTGTGCCCGGCTGTCCAGCTAATGTGTAACCCTGTCCCCACCACTGATTGGCAGCTTTGCTGACAATATACACAGGAAGCTCCCAATCAGGCGTGTGGACGGGGTTATACACAACACAGCATTCTGAGCACCGCTACATTAACAGCAGATAAAGTAGGGATTCAATTAAATCTGCACCAAGCAGCTTGGTAAGTGACACAACCCTGAAATCAGGCTCTCTGCCCGAACATAATGCTGATCTAAGATTACACAGCAAATACCCTCTGACAGATTCTCTTTATCATATCTGTCCATCCCGTGATTTCCATAATTTGATATCTTTTCCTTCTTGGTGTTGCAATTTCAATGTTGAAGAGTGTGAAAATGAATATATATATATATATATATATATATATACACACACACTTATTTATTTATATAGAAATGTCTTTTTTCTGCAAATCACACACTACAACCAACTCTCTCTCATCTAGGGAATGTAACAAATATTCTTCTATGCAATGTCAAATAAATATTATAATATAGGTCCTAAAAATGCCCTTGATATTAAGGTTATGTTCACAGGCATTTTTTTTTTTTTTGCTGCAGCCAGAACCTCCTCTCTTGAAAGTAATACGTCTATTTTCCAGCATTTTTTACCACCTTTTTTTGCAGCATTTTTCGGGTGCATTTCTTGCATTTTTTTCACCTTCTCGTTGCTTTCCATGTATGAAAAAAACGCTGCAAAACCGATGAAAGAAATGACATGCTGCTGATTTAAAAAGATGCTGCGGTGCTCAAATTCAGGCAGGGAAAAAAATGTCATAGCTTTTGCTGGTCTGCAAAAAGCAGCTTTTAGGCTACTTTCACACTTGCGTTAATTTGCGCTGTGCTGCGTGCGCAGCGCAAACGCGCATAAAAAACGCATCATGCGTTTTCTTGCTTTTTGCGCATGGTTTTTGCAAAAAAAGCATAGACTTTAATGGGTTTTGGGTGAATTTTGTGCGCAAGCGATTTTACAAAAAAACGCTTGCGCATACAAACGCGTACAAACGCATGACAATGCACACCCATGGTAAGTATAGAAAAAAAAACGCAGGCTCATTTATGCACAAAAAAACGCGAAAGTGTGAAAGTAGCCTTAGTTTATATAAAAAAAAAAATGCAGCAAAAAAAACAAAACAAAAAAACAATGCATGTGAACTTAGCCTGAGGAGTCTGACACCAGAACTGCACGGACGTACCGTGGTTGTATAGCAAACGGTAACTTATAATTAAAAAAAATCCCTAAAATATAAATTTTGTCATAAAAAAATAACTACTAAATATCAATATTCTTCACGATAACGTAACACATATTAGACGTGTATTTATGAACGATTTTGGTGTCTGTTTTATGTGCAATTTACATGATTGTTCTATTGAAATGTCCTTTACATTGTGGGAAAAACGTAGAGAACGTTCAGGCATTGCGCTCTGACATAACACGATGCGGTGAAAAGGAATTAAAGCTCGTTCTTTTCTAAGGAAAAACATGCCGAACTGGTTTCGCAGCGGAAAAGAAGTTAGGATTGACATCAAACCAGACAATTGTGTCTAAAGCATCACTAAGTGCAAGGTTCAGATGAAAACGGCATTAAATCTAAATTATGGAAGACCTCAGTCTATAAAAATAAGTGATGGATAAAATTCCATTTGTCATTAGTAAAAAAAAAAAAAATATATATATACACATATATTTATGGTCATACCGAGCTCCAAGGACCTGTATTCCACGCAGAGTCTGGAGGACAACTGTGAGTGTTGCATTGTTCGCGATCTGGGGGTTTATCCAGTATCTCACAGCTGAGATCATTGAATCGCTCCCCGTTAGGTCTCTGACATACGACAAGTCTTGTCCTTGTCCCGGAACCACATTTTTTCGAACACTAGAAATTGAAGTAAAGGGGATTTAAGACATTTCTCAAACTTAATAGAAATTTTTTTTTTCAAAAATGTAGCAATGAAATCATTAAAATTATTAAATACAGTGGCTTGCGAAAGTATTCAACACCCTTGGCTTTTTACCTATTTTGGTACATTACAACCTGTGTGAAAATATTTTTGGAAACCGATTTGTGTGTTATGCATCTAAAATAAAGCACTATATAAAGTTGATGAAGTGAGAAAAATATAGGCATAACTTCAATTTATGGGATCAAATAACTAAAAATTGTCACCCCTTTTGCTATGAAGTCCCTAAAAATTTCTGGTGCACCCAATTCCCTTCATAAGTCACATGCTTAGTGACAGGATGTCCACCTGTTTGTGATCTAAGCGTTCCATGTCTGTCAGTATATACACTTTACCTTTTCTGAAAGGCCAAAGAGGTGGCAACACGATTAACAAGAGGCACCACTAACCAAACAACACCATAAAGACCAAGGAGATCTCCAAACAACACCATGAAGACCAAGGAGATCTCCAAACAACACCATGAAGACCAAGGAGATCTCCAAACAACACCATGAAGACCAAGGAGATCTCCAAACAACACCGTGAAGACCAAGGAGATCTCCAAACAACACCATGAAGACCAAGGAAATCTCCAAACAACACCATGAAGACCAAGGAGATCTCCAAACAACACCATGAAGACCAAGGAGATCTCCAAACAACACCGTGAAGACCAAGGAGATCTCCAAACAACACCATGAAGACCAAGGAAATCTCCAAACAACACCATGAAGACCAAGGAGATCTCCAAACAACACCATGAAGACCAAGGAGATCTCCAAACAACACCATGAAGACCAAGGAGATCTCCAAACAACACCGTGAAGACCAAGGAGATCTCCAAACAACACCATGAAGACCAAGGAAATCTCCAAACAACACCATGAAGACCAAGGAGATCTCCAAACAACACCATGAAGACCAAGGAGATCTCCAAACAACACCGTGAAGACCAAGGAGATCTCCAAACAACACCATGAAGACCAAGGAAATCTCCAAACAACACCATGAAGACCAAGGAGATCTCCAAACAACACCATGAAGACCAAGGAGATCTCCAAACAACACCATGAAGACCAAGGAGATCTCCAAACAACATCATGAAGATCAAGGAGATCTCCAAACATCATGAAGACCAATGAGATCTCCAAACAACACCATGAAGACCAAGGAGATCTCCAAACAACATCATGAAGACCAAGGAGATCTCCAAACAAGTCATGGACAAAGATGTTGAGAAATACAGTACAATCAGGGTTGGGTTATAAAAAACATCCCAATCTCTGAGGACCCTTTGGAGCACCATCAAAACCATTATAAGCAAATGGAAAGAACATGGTACCACAACAAACTTGCCAAGAGAGGGAGGCCCACCAAAACTCTCAGCCCGGGCAAGGAGGGCATTATTTTGAGAGACAGCATAGAGACCAAAGGTAACCCTGAAGGAGCTGCAGAGTTCCTAAGCATATACTAGAGTATCTGTCCATACGACCACAATAAGACCTACACTCCATAGAGGTGGCCTTTATGGAAGAGTGGGAAGATAAACGCCTTTACGTACACACAAAGATTGTAAGGCTCATTTTTAGATTGACAAAAGAAATGTGGGAGACTCCCCAAATGTATGACGGAAGGTGCTGTGGTCAGACAAGACCAAAATTTAACATTTTGGCCACCAAGGTAAACGCCATGTCTGGCGCCAACCAACACAGCTCATCACCTCAAGAACATCATCCCCATAGTGAAACATGGTGGTGGCAGCATCATGCTGTTGGGATATTTTTCAGCAGCAGGAACAGGGAAAATGGTCTGAGTCGAGTGGAAGACGAATGGTGCGAAATACAGGGATGTTCTTGAACAAAACCTGTTTCAGTTTGTAAGTGATGTGAGACTGGTACGGAGGGTCACCTTCCAACAAGACAATAACTCAAAGCATACTACTAAAGCAATATGGCGGTTTAAGGGGAAACATGTAAATGTTTTGAAGGTGGCCTAGTCAAAGCCCAGACCTAGTTTTTTAAAGTTTATTTTATATTTATTGCTATGGTATATTGTTTTATCACACTTTTTTCACCTTTTTTCACTTCTTTTTGTATGGTACTCACCATTACAAAATATGTTGGACTATGTTTTGAAGTGACCCTTCGCCAATAAGAATAAGGACCATGAGATTAATTATCTAGAGTAATCTAGAATGTAATTTATTACCCAATTCTAAAATGTCTGGTTTCGAGGTGGGTATGTTTGGAAAGCTAAACCCATAGACTTCACGTGTGTGTGACTTATCTGCAACTTGGTTCTTTTATTTTTTGCGAAATCGGAGCGCCAAAACAGTTGCGCGACAGCAAGTCACGGACAAGTTGCAGAAATGTTTTTGTCCTGCGACTTTTCAGAGAATTGTGGACACTGTGTAGCCCCGACCTAAAGATAAGCCTAGCTGCCATTTGTAGACTGCATATGTGTTCTCAGCAAGTAACCATGTACAATTCATACATCTTGGTAGAATTCAATGGATTTACCTCTCCCCAGTTGCCAAATGCCCACTGCGGACACGGTCCAGATTCACACGGCCGTTGCTCAGCAGGTTTGCTTCTTTCATCACAGTTGGCAGCAGGATACCCATTTTCGTCTTGGCAAACCACCACACGACGCTGGAATCCTCCGGCACATGTGCTAGAACACTAACATGTAAATGGGACAAATTGATTATATAGGAAAATGTTTGACTTAGGCCCCATTATTTTTGACCCTATGTATTTAGCGGAGCTGCTAGGACAAGTCTCTCTACGCATAACCCTATTGACAATTAGTGATGTGGGCGGGGTTATACAGAGCTCAGCATTCAGAGAACTGCTAGATCTCCAGCGGAGAAAACGGATTGTATGAAAAACACATCATGCAGACTGATAAGTGACACATCACTGGAATCGGGGGTCACTGTCCCTGCATCATACTGCTCTCAAATAGAGTACCAAAATCATGGTGACATATTTCCTTTAAAAAGGAACTATTTCTTGCCATAGATCAGTATTTTTTTTCACTTGGTGTAAATGCTGCTCTCCTGAATATATCCTTGTCTTTCTTTTGTTTCCGTGTCTCTTCTTGCCTGAGAAGTTGCCATCTCTTATCTGTATGCAAATGTAGTTTTTTTTTTACTCAAGTGGGCCTGACCCTAAGCTTTTTTTCTATGGGATTCTTGAGGACCACGCCCAGCTGGCTAAAAATACTAGATTTACATACAGGGAAGAGCAGACGATATCTCAGGATAGGATAGGCCTAAGAACAAAAGAAAAAGTATGCCAAATTCACGAGAACAGCGGCATTTACATAAATGAAAAATAATAAAAATTGCAAATTAATACTGATGGACAAGTCCTCTATACACTGGGGTAACCTGCAGTGCGGGGGGGGCCCAGTGCAAAATCTCCAACACGGCCCCCAACTACTATCAGGAATCTTTATTAGTACTGATCTCCTTATTTTGGACAAAGGGACCCTTAGGCTCCAGGGTCCGGGTGGGACTGCAACCCCTGTGTCATGGTTTGAACAGGGTTCTTGCCCTGCACTCACAGGGTTAAGTGTTCGTGGCCTCTTTCTGGATCTGGGAGGGGTATTATACTCACTCTTTACCAGGGTTCTCTGTCAGCTATACTGTTGTTCTGGTGTGTCTGACCCCTGGTGTGCATGTATTCTGCGTTGCTTGTTTGCTTCCCGTGTATGACCCGGCCTGTCCCCTCACTCTGTACTCCGTCTCTCGCTTTGGTAGTACTGTCTTCTCCGGTTCTGACCTCCTGGCTTGGCTATCGTTACTCCGTTACAGTTTGTCCCTATTGTACCGTCTATTGCCCGTTCTGGTTTTCTGACCTATTGCTACGTCCTGACTATCCTTTCTGTCTAAACCCCGTGGTACTGTATTGCTATCTGGTGCTTTGACCCTGGCTTCGTCTGGTTTCTGTCTCTGTCTATGCCCCTTGGTAACATTGTCCCGTAGTTACCTTTCTAGGAGTTTCCCTGCAGCTCCTAGATCTGTGGAGCTTAGGCCACGCCCCCAGCAGTCATGTGCTTCAGGTCCTGATACTCTGAAGCATGCATCGTCACCGCTGCTGCCCTGCTCCACAGGTATCTTTGGGTACTGTCTTTGTACTCAGGACACCCACACTTGCTCAGTGAGCAAGTGCAGTGCGGTGTTCTTGACACCCTGCAGCCATTGGATTAGGCCTCCCACTCTTCACTGGTTAAACATTCACAATGGTTGGATAACTTGAAACCCAAAAATCTAACATTATTTGGTCATGGAAATAGTGGAATGTATGAGCTAAATCAAGGTGCATATAAGCATTTTGAAACGTACCGCTCCCCATGGACCTATTCTCCATTGACTTCCGCTTGAACCAGCAGAACGTCCACTGTTCCTGTTCAGGATGGCCAGGGTTGGGTTGGATCGTACTCTTTGGTCCACATTTGGGAAAGGATGAATTGGCCGGCCGTAATCGTGGTTGACGTATTGACAAGGGGACATGGAGCACTCTTGCTCGGTCTGCGGGCTTTCTTCTGGATCACATTCGTTATTATCGAAGGATTGGCCGAGGAAATCCACACAAACCACTTGCCTCACTGCCTTCCCTTGGCCACAGGTCACCGAGCACTGAAAATTAGGAAAATATCTTTGTTATTGAATTCATTCCTTTTTGTAGGTTTTTTCTGCGCTTCTTTTCCAAGTGACCTACTTACCGAACTCCAGTCCAGCGCTTTCCACTGTCCGCATGGAGTGGCTGTACACACTTCAGTCGCTGATGGCTTTGGCAGGTGGGAACACGCCGCCTCGTCCGCCACCGCACCATGATCGTCGCGGCAGCTGACGTATCTCATTCTGGTCCCTTTACCACAAGTTGCTGAGCACTAAGAAATATTACAAAGATTGATGGTTGGGATACAACCGGAATAATTTCCCCCCGACGCCTCATGCAAAAATATTGATTTTTTTTCCTTCTACGTGTGAGATTTCTGACCTTACAGTACACGGGTACTTTATTAATGGAACGTAATCCTATAAACTATAAGAATAAGTCTCACGGTCGTCGGTTCATGGAAGGAGTTTGTTTTAGAGAGTGAACGCCTATAACGTTTCCTTCAAGTTTTATTTAAAGGGGTTGTCCATGAAAACATGGCTGCTTTCTTTTAGAAATATGTGAAATATGAGGATGAATGAACTCATGGAGATCAACATCCAACACCGCGGAGACACCATCACATGTTTCTCAACGCAGTGATTCTAGAGCAATGCCCCCATCCCTTATGGGAAATATGTAAAAACATGCAAAACACAAGCCGCGGAGACACCATCACGTGTTTCTCAACGCAAGCAATAACTAGCCAGGTCTTTCCCCAGGAAGGAACAACCACGGGAAGGGCAGTCTCCAATGAAGGAAACCACCTATGCCAAAACATGGTATCCATCCACATACAGCTGTTACGGGGTATTGCCCCTCATCAGTGTGGAGTAGGAAACTGGCCAGCAGGAGAACCATGTGATGGTGTCTCCGCAGTGTTGGATGTTGATCTCCATGAGTTCATTCATCCTCATTTTTCACAATCTTCTACTAGGCATTGCTCCTACTGGCCAGTTTCCTACTCCACACTGATGAGGGGCAATACCCCGAAACAGCTGTCTGTGGATGGATACCATGTTTTGGCATAGGTGGTTTCCTTCATTGGAGACTGCCCTTCCCGTGGTTGTTCCTTCCCGGGGAAAGACCTGGCTAGTCATTGCTTGCGTTGAGAAACATGTGATGGTGTCTCCGCGGCTTGTGTTTTGCATTCTTTTAGAAATATGATTGTGTTTGGTCTTGAAGTTAAGCGAACAAGGCCGAGCTGCAAAAGTGCACACAACCTTTTGAAAGATGACTCTGACCCAGGCAATTCAACCCATTAGAAGCTGGACCAAAAAGCAAATAACATATGGGTAAAAAAGAAGCTATAGTAGTGGCGTACAGCCAATGGTGGCCACTATTGTACCCATAACCTGGGGTGGCTGGTCCCAAAAAGCCCTATCCCCTGCCTAGTGTCTGTCCACTTCTCTCAACATCTGACATATACATACAACAGACGTTGGGAGGATTTGCATGGAGCGAACGTATGCACTAAGCCCGGTGGGTGCCAGCTGTTTTACACAACTGGCACCCTGCTGTGTTGAATCCCTTGGATGCCTTGGTGGACAGCAACTACAGCATCTACTTGGTTAGGTGGAAGGGGTGTTGTCTCTCTCATATTCCTTGGCATATTCCAACATGTCGTGGGATTGGGAGCCCGTTGGGTTATTTAATGGCAGCCAATCGTGGGCGCCAAATTTTGGACCTTCTCTAAGGGGCCCACTGATTTCTATGTACAGTACAGACCAAAAGTTTGGACACACCTTCTCATTCAAAGAGTTTTCTTTATTTTCATGACTACCCCTTATAAATGGGGTTGGGACCATCAGTTGTGTTGTGCAGAAGTCTGATGGATACACAGCTGATAGTCCTACTGAATAGACTGTTAGAATTTGTATTATGGCAAGAAAAAAGCAGCTAAGAAAAACGAGTGACCATCATTACTTTAAGAAATGAAGGTCAGTCAGTCCGAAAAATTGGGAAAACTTTGAAAGTGTCCCCAAGTGCAGTGGCAAAAACCATCAAGCGCTACAAAGAAACTGGCTCACATGAGGACCAGCCCAGGAAAGGAAGACCAAGAGTCACCTCTTCTGTGGAGGATAAGTTCATCCAAGTCACCAGCCTCAGAAATCGCAGGTTAACAGCAGCTCAGATTAGAGACCAGGTCAATGCCACACAGAGTTCTAGCAGCAGACACATCTCTACAACAACTGTTAAGAGGAGACTTTGTGCAGCAGGCCTTCATGGTAAAATAGCTGCTAGGAAACCACTGCTAAGGACAGGCAACAAGCAGAAGAGACTTGTTTGGGCTGAAGAACACAAGGAATGGATATTAGACCAGTGGAAATCTGTGCTTTGGTCTGATGAGTCCAAATTTGAGATCTTTGGTTCCAACCACTGTGTCTTTGTGCGTCGCAGAAAAGGTGAACGGATGGACTCTACATGCCTGGTTCCCACAGTGAAGCATGGAGGAGGAGGTGTGATGGTGTGGGGGGGCTTTGCTGGTGACACTATTGGGGATTTATTCAAAATTGAAGGCATACTGAACCAGCATGGCTACCACAGCATCTTGCAGCGGCATGCTATTCCATCCGGTTTGCGTTTAGTTGGACCATCATTTATTTTTCAACAGGACAATGACCTCAAACACACCTCCAGGCTGTGTAAGGGCTATTTGACCAATAAGGAGAGTGATGGGGTGCTACGCCAGATGACCTGGCCTCCACAGTCACCAGACCTGAACCCAATCGAGATGTTTTGGGGTGAGCTGGACCGCAGAGTGAAGGCAAAAGGGCCAACAAGTGCTAAGCATCTCTGGGAACTCCTTCAAGACTGTTGGAAGACCATTTCCAGTGACTACCTCTTGAAGCTCATCAAGAGAATGCCAAGAGTGTGCAAAGCAGTAATCAAAGCAAAAGGTGGCTACTTTGAAGAACCTAGAATATAAGACATATTTACAGTTGTTTCACACTTTTTGTTAATTATATAATTCCACATGTGTTAATTCATAGTTTTGATGCCTTCAGAGTGAATCTACAATTTTCATAGTCATGAAAATAAAGAAAGCTCTTTGAATGAGAAGGTGTGTCCAAACTTTTGGTCTGTACTGTATGTCCCTAAGATCTGGTAAAAGCATAAAGCAGGTTTGAATCCTCTACTGAAGCTAAGAAAAGTTAAATAGAAGTTTAAAGGGAATCTATCAGCAGGTTTGTTTTTGCTATTTAATCTGAGAGCAGCATAAGAGAGCTGGACTCCAGCGATGTGTCACTTATTGGGCTGTGTGTTAAAGTTTCAATACAATCAGTGTTTTATCAGCAGGAGATTATCACTGCCTAAATAGGTCTCAAGTGCAGAGCAGTCAGGCTGATCACCGTGTAACCCCGTCCCCACAACTGACTGGCAGCTTGCTTAAAATATATAATGTACACAGGAAAATGACAATCAATGATGTGGGCGGGGTTATATACAGCCCAGAAATCTTAGCGTCTGCCACATCTACATCAGACAAAACAGGGCTTCTATCAAACCTGCACCAAGCAGCCCAGTAAGTGAAACATCTCTGGAATCAGGGTATCTGTCTCTACATTATGCTGCCGTCAGATTCCTTTTAAATAAAATATTCAAAGTTTAAAGAAAATATACAAACTGTAAAAAGGTAATTAAAAAACAAAATTATGATAATTTTGCAAAAACGGTAAAATATAATTAAAAAAAAACACATTTTATATCAGCATAACAGTTGTGACTTTCTGAACAAAGTGGGTCGATGTAGTGAATAATAATACAAAAAAAAAAAAACGAAAAACCAATAGCACAATTGTTTGTTTTTATTCCATCTCACCACCTAAAATTAATAAAATGTTAAATAAAAATGGTACAATAGAAAAAAATACACTTAATTCTGTTGGAGGCAGGGGAATCTTAGATGAAGAAGACTGATTCTGTCATGAACACAGTGTAGGAAAGACTAAGTGCAACACGAGGGATAAAGGGAAGGGAACCCAACACTAGGAGGGGTAGTGAAGACCCCTAGGCAGATCTAATGCCACCCTGTGCCCTAAGCATCCCTATATAGGTTCTGCACCTATCGCAGAGTGGGATACCTAAACCCTGCCTGACCCTGGCAATAAGCTTAGGGAAGGACAGGATATGCACTAGTCAATCCCCACTATAACTAAAGACAGATGGGATACACAAACAAGGGGAACACTTAGCTTGAGTAGACTCAGAGAGAAACACAGACATCCTCCAAACACCAAGGAGGAAGACAGCTGACTGCTATAGCTCCAAGCCTCAACAGGGAAATGGAAATATCACTGGCAATTCCTAGCAGCCAGCTGGGAGTTATAAACACCCCGGTCCAGGTGTGTCAACTAGAGCCAGGGGAGGTTGCCATTGGGTCCTAGAGTCAGAAGAACCAGGACAAAGTCTGCAAAGCAAACTGCTGAGACCTTCTGCAGTCAGATGCAGAGCGACGGTCTGCAGCCTCTGACACACCCGTGGCAGTTTCCTAATATTTTATGCGGACAACCTCCGAAACCTGATGGACAATTTGAGGCAGCAGCTGTATTATTTGGATCGGATTCTATAAATGCGGCACGTGATATAAAATAAACAGAAGTCATCTGTGTTTATTGGTGGTCACGGGCTGGAATACGTTCTGCTGCTAGAGACGCTGAATATGATTAATCACCCGCGTCAGGCATTTCGTTGGTATGGCCGTAATGGTGGCATTTTGTTTTCAGAAGGTCAAATCCATAGACTAAAGCATAAGACATTCAACACATGGCCCGGGAATATCACGGCTGACAATCTAGAGAGGGACCGACGCATTTTAGAAAGACATGGCAGGTTTCATTAGGTACGGCAAGGAGGTAGGAACAGGAAGCGAAGCAATCATAAAATACACTTACGGGTGTCCAAGATCCAAATCTCCACTGCGTCTTGCTGTGGACGATCTGTTTGGTTTCTGGAATGCCCGGGCATGCAGCTGTTTCACAGTCCTGTCAAAATGAGTTTGGTTTGTTAGGCGGCTTCCTTCCCATAATTAATACCTTTTTGAACTGGTTGCTAAGAGGCGAACGTTCGAGGCGGCTTTGCTGATGTCAGTCACTCTCCAGCTCGTGATACATGATTGAGGCCAAGTCTAGGGTATGCAATTTTTCACTTTTCTTCTTTTTTTTTTAGGAAATAACTTTTAAGGGTTGTGCAAGAAAAATATGTCCGCCCCTTGCTTTATATTTGGTAGTCGCTCCCTGCTTTATACTGCGCCAACAAATCTCTCAAGAGGTAGGCAGCTGCCTAGGGCACCACTAAAGGGAGGGCACCGTAGAATTTTAAATAAAATAATAATAATTTAAAAAAAATACTCTACCTTTAAAGAGGATCAGTCAACAATGTGCTTATTTTATGTTATTTTTTTATTTTTTAAATCTTCAAAGATATGGGCAGAGAATAAGATTTGGATCAACCAGCGATGGAGGCCTCTCTTTAAAGGCGCCATATCATATCCATTGGCCGTCTGTATGGTAAGTATTTCTTTGTCAGTCAGTGTGGGTGTCTCAATTCCTAAACAAAGTAATTTACTACTTTCCACTTTTTCAGAAGTATCCAGTTTTTGCTCTTATTTAATTGCAGCTGCTCCCCTGTGTAATACCGATAGATATAGAGATACTGATCTTTGATTTAGTGCAAATTTTTTTCATAGTGTTTAAGAAATAGGCATGTCTCACAGGAACCTCATGGGTGTGTCTTTAACAAATAGGCATGTCTCACAGGAACCTCATGGGTGTGTCTTTAACAAATAGGCATGTCTCACAGGAACCTCCTGGGTGTATCTTTAACAAATAGGCATGTCTCACAGGAACCTCCTGGGTGTGTCTTTAACAAACACGCATGTCTCACAGGAACCTCCTGGGTGTGTCTTTAACAAACACGCATGTCTCACAGGAACCTCCTGGGTGTCTTTAACAAATAGGCATGTCTCACAGGAACCTCCTGGGTGTGTCTTTAACAAACACGCATGTCTCACAGGAACCTCCTGGGAGTGTCTTTATCAAACACGCATGTCTCACAGGAACCTCCTGGGTGTGCTTTTAGGCTTCTCTGCTTTATTTCCCTGTGAACCATGTGGAAGTTTTAAGAAAAAACAAAAGATGGAATATTTAGGGGAACAGAGGGAATAAGGTCAAACACTAGGGACTTTGGACCTGGTGACTGGTTCCCTTTAAAAAATTTTTTGTACAAGCCATTAAATAACAATGGGCAAGCTATTGGTGGGGAAGGAGGAGAGGGCAGCTAAACAAGCCATAAGCACAGCTGAGATATTATTTGACTGATGGATAACTCTGCTGATTACCCCATACACAGGCTTTGTTCTCTATGGGAGCATCACTGCTAGATAACGCTGGCGTGTCTCCTCTCCCATTATAAGTATAGTGATAGTGAGATTGAGTCTCAACATCCAATCCTTATGTTATCTGACAGCTTAAGTTGGGGTTCCCCCATTTACCTTACATGGCCGGCTCATCCCGCTGTCATTGGTGGGTTTGGACAACTGAGGAATTTACCGTCTGACAACATTTATGCTTTAATACATGGACTTAGAGTGGGGCATTGTCACAAGTATGTCATGTCCTACTGGGAGATATGGGATTAGAAGATCACTACGTATTGTGAATCGCAGATCTTTCATTTAGCCTGTGTGTTTGTGTCCCATATTAAAAGTATTTGGTTTCCTTGGGTGCTTAAGAGGTTAATGACCCTTTCTATGCTGGTCAGAAACTTGCAGCTCCATATTCAGCTGCTTCTGATCTGGTCATTACCTCTCCATATATAAATTGGCCAGATCCTCTCTGCCTTGCCAGTGGAAGCTTTGCTTCCTAGCTACTTGAAAAACGTTGTTGCTACTGGGGATTGTTACGTGCTGCTTTTGGGTGTATGCTTTACTCATTGTCCTATTCCCATTTGGTCGGTACATTCCTATACTTCCCTATAAAACTCTTTACCATTGGTGAGTGTTTGCATGTTTTTTGCTTTCTTTTATCCCTGTTTTGTCTTTGTGTCTTGTTCACCTTATATTTCTGTCCCAGGTCTCATGAGGTGGGGGAGGAGACAGATCAAAGTTTAACAGGAGCATAGTAAGGTCAGAGACTCAGGCCTCTCTACCTTCAAGAGTACCCCCAGGACAGAGATAGTTAGGGTTCCAGTTTCAGGGACAGTATTAGGCCCCTCTCCTTTACCAAAGACCGACACAGCTTGACAGGCACATTCTGAAATGAGAGTTTTTCCCACCCCTGCTTAAAATGTATAACAACTAGTAATCGAGAGCCACTGAATAAATAGCATGATAACTCGCATTATAACCAGTCGGAAAGCGTCAGATTGAGCAGGGACATGCTTAAGTGACTAGGGGAGTGGTAATACTCTATCGTTAATTTATTCATACATTTCCAGGAGGGATAACAGAGGAACAACGATCAAGAAAATGCCTTTTATCAATTACTACTAAAACATAAATGCTGGAAGACCCTTGCCTATGTCTTGTGGAAAATCTGTACCAGGGTGCCAAACATAATAATGGCACTGCGGCTCGGGTTACACTACATCCTCTGCAGGCGCTGTAAATGCACCTGGTCTGGATGCAGGGAACCTCTCCGTATCCCGATCAGCCCTCACCTGAGTATCTGTAGGCCGAGTTGCTGCATTGCAGTCACTGTCGTCCACCACGGCTCCATATGCGCCCACGACGCATTTCACTGCTCTCATCTGATAACCAGGGCCACACGAAGCCGAACACTAAACATGAAGATAAAGCCATATTGATTATATCTGTAAGGCGACGCTTGGGCAATTCAAGGCAATTTAGGAAAATCTATAACTTTTTCCTCTACATTTCATTTGAAATTGAGGTCGGCTCGCTCACCCACTGGCTACGATTACACAAGGCTGATTTGATGCCTTCCAATGTAGAAGTAAAAAAAAAAAGTCGAAAATGACTTAGAATACTCCGGTACGCGGCACTCAGATTTCTACATCACTGTCCAGTGGCGGTCTTCCGGACCAGCACAGCTATGGGAGTTTGGAAAAGGGGTCATCTGAAAATATGGATGGGGTTGTACCAGGCTACCAGACATCATCCGAGATAGAGAGACTGGAAGACTGCTCGCGTTTTCCCATCGGTGGGTGGCACGGCCCCGCGCAGCATTGGTCCAATTTCTTGCCCACTGTCTCCCCATAGTGCTGCTATCTCATAGGGTTTGTGATCTAAAGTCTGAAATCTGGGGCCAAATAACTTTTGGTTCCAAAATTTGGGCTCTGGTTAAATTCTTTGGTCTGCGATTTGAACTCCTTTCTATATTTGTTTGATATAAAGTGATTGTCCACCTTTGCCGGACAAGTTTCTTTTTTTGATTTCTAATACTTAATTTGCATGTATTTTTTGGCTAAAAATTAATTTTTGCAATTGGGTTTCCTTAAAAATGTTGCGGAGTTTGTCTTCTTTTTTCTTAGCGCCTCTCAGTTCATTTATGGCCAAAGTTGAATGTGCAGGAAAACAAAGCTTGTAAAAGCAAAATGGTGCAAAATCTTTCATGAAACCAAACTGAAAAAAAGAATATTTTAGCCTCAAATATATGCCACTTAATAAAAAAAAAAAATAAAATTCACCCCAGAGTTGTGCAACCTCTTTCATTTTGTGTTCTAATGAAGACATTTGACAAAGACGAATTTGGGGATATGGCCTACTGAACAAGGAGGGGCAAAACGGATGGAACTGATCAACCTGAGCGATACAAAGTTCTAAACACCAAATCTAAACCACCCATGAAGGATTGTACCTGGCCCCATGGACCAACTTGCCACGACGCACACTCTTGCTGCTCACAAGTCAGAACCGATACAGGCTTGGTCTCTGGATCACAAACTCTGTCGTTTACCCGACTTTCTCCAAACTGGCACCAGGTTTGCCGATGTTTGTGACCTTTTCCGCAAGTCACGAGACACTGCAAGTAAAGTCACAGGATTTACCATACCATCCCTATATGAGGTTTGGTTTTTGCGCTTCGGGTCGATGTGATTTCCGAGATACCAAAGTTTTAAGGTTTATTTTTATTTAAAAAATGTGACATTTTAAATTAAAAAATTGGTTTGTGTCCCCATTTTCTGAGACTCGTAACTTTTTAACTTTTCCACTGATGGAAGTGTGTATAAATTTGTTTTTTTGCGCCTAGAGCTGTAGCTTTTGTTGGGAACATTTAGAGGTACGCATGATGCTAGAATTGCTTTTTATTGCATTTTTGGGGGGCAACTGTGGCCACAAAAAATTCCCTAATGTTTCTTGTTCAATTTTTTGTTTCCTAGTTTAGCTTATGGTATAAATATTTATATATTTTATTAGTTTGGCAATTAAAAGCGTTGTAATACAGAATATGCCAATTTTCAGTATTTTTTACATCTCGCTATTTACAAATGGGGAAAAGGGGGGCGACTCAAACGTTATATTTTTGTTTCTTTATATTTATTATTTAATATTCCGCAACACTTTAGTATGGGTTGAGCCTGATAGGAGTTCACGGGTGGTCTTCAGCACGCCACTGGCTGCATGGCAACTGATCGACACCCCGCCAACACGTCACGCGGGGAGTGCCGATAGCCATCAGAATTGACCGCCACCATGTTGGAAGCATTTTAAATGCCTGTCTTGCTTGATCGTAGCATTTAGGAGGATAAACTGATCTGATCACATTAGTAATCCGGTCGCATCATTTACAGTCGGCTCCTGTGCTGTATGGAGCAGGCTCAGCTACTGAGCCTGCTTCATATAATGACGGGACACAGATACCAGACTTGTAGGATGGCCATCTCCATTGGGTTTAAAGTATTAACCTGTAATTGTTTAAATGCCTAAATATACTTTAATTATATTTGAGATAACATTGTGGCTACAGTATTCAGAGATTAAAGCAATCCTTCACTCAGGAGGATCCCTACTTGTTAAAAATATTCCTTGACAATAAGTTGATCTCAAAATAATCCCCAGCGATCAGCTGTGATGTGCTGGGGAAAATGGTAGAGTTTAAATTTTACTGCAGCACCCCCACAGGGAAGATGAAGCATTACACATTAGAAACAATGGATGTCTGTATAAGCCAGGACAGGACTAGTCCTCCAGACTGTGCTCTTCACTGCGGTCAGCTGATGAGGAGTTTGAGGACGGACCCCCCCCAAATTATCTCAGAATTTCCTAATAAGGCATTTACATTTTTTTTTTTTTTCTAAACTGGACAACTAGTTTTAAGGGGTTGTACGGTATGGCTTTACTGTAAAAGTCTGCAGTCACTATATGCTGTGAGGACTCTCTGGTGCCAGCACCATGAGCGGGAAGTCATGTGACTGCTTGTATGCGATTTACATACTTCCAGCCACATTCCAACTAGACATGTCTAGCCTCGCTCAGTACACTTGTATTGAGCGAGGCTGTGCATGTCTAGTTGGCATGTTACTGCATATATGCAAATCACAAAATCACAGTTGTGTGCCCACCGCTCCCGGCATCGGAGAATCATAGAGTTACTGCAGACTTGTACCCTAAGGTCGGACAACCCCATTAAGCTACCCCACGAACATAAGATAACAGTTACCCATTCATGAACATTTTTATATCAGCCATCATACATACGTTTTCCTTGGATCATTGGTGAGAGCACAAAATCCAGACATTTAAGAATTATATTTTGTACTTTTAGGTCTCGTAGTCATTCATAAATAATTTAAGAAGTCACTTGGCTTGAAAAACATCATTTTTATAATTGAAAGGATTTAGGAGTTAACACAAGGGGATCCTTTCAATATCCTCATCTATTAGATAATGTATAGAGGGGGTTACAAAGAGTGTCTCTTGCTTCGGAGGACTCAGCACATTCATTGATTACATGGACAGGCTGTGTAATGCTTGATTTCACCTGTGGTGGTGCTGTGGAGGAATTGATCACAGTTGAAAGTGTATTATTGGAAGTGATCAACTGATCATTAATAAACCCTTCCAACAAAAAGGGATTCGTCAATATCCATATTGTTTAGCAGAAACTGGTAAAAGGATTCGAGGTATGACCATATAATTTCAAAAGCCAGTATTTGAGTAATTTTCTAAATTGGTATTGTTGGACTTTACTACTAAATTACCGCTAATAAACCTGAGGTTGCCACACTTACATCTGACCAGTCACCTGTCTTCCACTGTGGGCACAAAACATCGCTGCATCTCTGTTCCGTTAGCCGCTCTTGTTGGCTGCACTTGGAATCGTCGAGAACTTCGCGGAAAGAATTGACACACGCCGCCCTTCGTCTCCTTGTGCCGCTTCCACAACTTTTCGAGCACTGTGTGGGAAGTCAGGATTTCAGGATAAGTTGGAGCTGTTTCAAGCAATAATCACTTTGAACCACACGATCGAGACAAATAACTAAAATAATTGCAAAATTATATGAAATTATCAACATTTTGACGGTCGTACATGAGGACCACTACGTTAAGATTTATCCTGCAATGTTCCCAGGCTGTTTAATTTTTCACTTATTCATTGAAGAAACATGATACTAGGTGGTCCACACGTTAAGGGATCTATAGATGTTTCCTTCCTTTCCTTTTCTCTTGGTTCTGTATATCCCATAATGAGTTGTATGAGCTTTATAAAAAACACATGGATTCCTGATCCTCTGTTAGGAGATGTTTATTCTATATGTGTCTTTATGTTGCCGTCTAGTGATGGTGATGTGAATTGTAGCCTGTCGAGAGTTTTGCATGTCACTCTAATGTGATGAAATTTTATTGTGAAAAATTAGAGCCTTACAGAGTAACTAAACTTTTTAGTTTCCTGCAATTATTGATCAGTCTTTGCAAAGTTTTGAACTCTACTGATGCACTATGCTACCTTTTCTCACAATCTCCATGCTGAAAGGGCTGTTTTGACCTCCTTGTTCATGCACATAGAACAGCTGTTTTGACCTGCTCAGATATCTGTACTCCAGTGGGAACTTCTCTACTCCCCTCCCAAATGCTCAGACACGCTTACATACTCTCTCCTTGTCTGAGCATGAAGGAGGGAAGAATAAATGCTCACACAACAGTAATTTTAGTCCTGGAGTTCGAAATCGCTATTCTAAGTGCATGAACAAGATGGTTAAAATAGCTCTTTCAGCACAGAGTTTGGGAGAAAAGGAATCAAGATAAGGTAATGAAGTATACGACAAGGATTCATAACTTTGCAAAAACTCTTTGAAGAATTACTTTTTTATAAAATTTTCGGAAAAGCAAGAATGGACACGTCTGTATTGATCAGATTTGACCAGCTACTATTGTGATGACCAGATCTCATGCCTATCAAGTTGGTCAATCCTTGGATAAAGCCAAAGGATCTGTTCTGAGTCTGCTTAGTCAATACTAACTTCTGACCAGGCTGAGTAGCTCCATCTTCCGGTGTTACAGTCCACATAGCATTTCTCCTTGCTGCTGGGTTTCTGAAGACCATTGCAGAACCGATCGTCTACCTTCTCCATCTTTCCTTCTGACTTGATGACTTTTGAACAGTAGAAATCAAGTGTTCGGTAGCCCGGGCCGCACTGGGCAGAACATTCGCTCTTTCGGTCTATGTGCCACCTGTGAATATTTTGCTGTTAGGGTTGTCCAGGGTGGAGCGTGCATAAATTAATGATCAATCCCTGTATAAATTACCTTAATTCACAGTCAGTATTACAGGTCTCAGTGATGAGATCAGGCTGAGAGAGACGATCACATCTCTGATCGGAAACCACCAGGTGATCCGAGTCCCTTGAACAGATAGGCTTTCTTTTCCTTTCTCCTGTAGAAATAGATATATCCAGGCTTCATTACAGGTAAGGACCAGTAGTAACACATTCCATATTATAGGGACAAATATCTATGTCACTCTGTACTATAAGGTGCTCAGGTAGGATACCACGCCATTCACAATGTAAAAAACAGGATCTGACACTCACACAATGCAAGAAGAACATGTAGTTTATTTAGGAATCAGAAATCAAATTAGCAATGTTTCGGTCTGTAACCCAGACCTTCATCAGACGGATTACTCTAGATAGGGGGATATGTTTATACGGGACAATATTAATAAGGATAGCAGCCGGTGCATACATTAAGTCAATAAATAATACATTTAGGGAAAAGGGGGAAGAGCTTACCGGTCAATAAGGGGTTAAGAGAGGGGCCCCCATGTCTGATGTCACCCCGATGCGCGTTTCGCTAACCACACACGCAGCTTTCTCAAGTTCTTCTTACATTATATTAGTGCCCGATCCTGTCTTTTATCATTTTCACTACAATATTATACTCTTCCCCATAATTTATTATATGTAAAGGTGGATGCGTCCTTCTGTCTGAAGCTGGGTTGGGCACTGCCTGTGAAGTGTGGCGCTGGAGTCAGCACAACGGCCCCATTTTATTGAAGACAAATTCACAGTGCCAGATATTGCGGGATGCATGATTGTGGAGCTACTAAAACAGACTAAGGGACCTTTTTAACCTCTTAGGAAGCCTTTGCAGGTGTTTTTTTTTGTTTGTTAATTATTCTAATTTACTGAGATAATGACTTTTGGGTTTTCATTGGCTGTAAGCCATAATCATCGACATTAACAGAAATAAACACGTGAAATCGATCACTCTGTAATGACTCTATATAATATGAGTTTCACTTTTTGTATTGAAGAAATGAAATTAATTCACTTTTTGATGATATTCTAACTTTGTGAGAAGCACCTGCAGACGGACAGAGAGACACGCAGATATATAGTCGTAGCCTTCAGTGGCATTACGTTCGATAGGACAATGTTGTGATACATCACACATTACACGGCCGCACATTTGATTATTGGCTTTTCGGATTACAGATTCGGTGTTTATGTCTCCTCTAATGTTATCTGCTATTATTTGGTCTGCAGACCCGATGTGCTTCCCTTCAGGGATAATGTGAAGGTGATGCTTAGGTTCTGTAGTCTATTTTCTTGCAGACTTAAAAGCCATAGGGGTCCACTGAGGGAAGGTTCATATTTATCTTCGGTGAGAATAATATGACACGTTTTCGATGTGATTGTACAGGCCATTCATCAAAGCGTGAGAGGTGTCTATGGAATAACAATGGAAAGTTTTTCAATCGAAGCAGGAAGAACAAGAACCTCCGAGCGTGATATCACACAGATCCCCTGGACATTGGGGTCTTCAATGCATTTCTAATGAGGAGAGCGGTACTTTACACAAACACCTCTCATGGGGAGTGGGAACAAAAAAAAAAAATAGAAAAAGCAGCACATTTTAACAATGTGGCATTTTGCCCGGTATGTTATGTCTTGTAGGAAGTGGATATCGGGGACAGTTCACATGACGAGTCATGAGCCACACTACCAAATGTGTTAAAGGGAATCTCCACTTTGGAAAGTCAATTTTTTTGCTTGAAAAATGCTCAAAAATTTACTGAGCACAGAGTATCCCTCAGTGATCAGTGGGGAAACCTGACAGAGAGTGTTTCATTCTCCTGCAGCGCTCCTCACACTGTCCTACAAAAAAAGCACATGGCCGCCATTCTCATCTCTGAATGATAGACTGGAGTCCTGATGGTGGGGGGTCTCCTCTATTCAGAATCATATGTTGCTTGGCAAATAAAAAAAAAAGGAAAATAGCAGCAGCCTCAGACTACACAAGGTTCGTTTGTAGTCTGTTGCCATGGAGACGTAGAGCTCAGCACAGGAGCTAAAGACACAGAGTGTAAGCAGGGGCGTTACTATAGGAGGTGCAGGGGTTGCAATCGTCTGAGGGGGGGCCCAAAAAGTCCCTAAGTCCCATTTGTAAAGACTTTCACTGTTAAAGACCCATGATAGTTGGGGGCCGCCCTGTTGGAGGTTATGCATTGGGGCCCACAAGCCTCAAGTTATATCACTGAATGTAAGGATATTTTTAAAGATTATTTAATAGGTCACTATATTTTTTTCTATTACAGATGCACTGGAGCATTAACAATGGATGCAGTAAAAGAAAAAAAAGAAAAAATGTGCCAGGAACAAAATTGTTATCAAATCAATATGTAAAAAGTCTTTTTTTTTATTAAGTATACAGTTTACGAACAATGGACACAAATAATCCCAGAATACAGACAAAAACTAAAATTTGATGGGTGAACTAATGCCCCTGATGAAGCATTGTTGAAACGGGTAATGGGTCTGCTTGTTTTACATTAAATTAAAAGTGGCTAAGCTGCAATACCAGGCATGGCCCATCGACAAAAAGAGGCACTGTTTGTAGAGAAGAAAAAAGCAGACTGTATTTTCTAATCTTAACAAGTGAGTTACAAAGTTGCTAAATGACCCAAAGTACACTTGCATGAGCCGATTCTTACAAATAAGGATCAAACTCAATAGTGCTTCCCTTACCTTGGCAAATTTTACTGCATGCCTGCCATGGACCATAAGGATTCCAGAAGAAAAGTTGAGGTTTATCTTCAATTGGAATATTAAAGGTATATCGAACATCTGGATTATATAAATTGCCGACTGATAAGATCTAAATAGAAATGAATAAAAGAAGAAAGTTACAGTTTTGTTCCAAAATTGGGTCTGTTTACCAGAAGCAGCACCCCTCTTGGGCCTAAGTTGAGTCTCATTTATAGAATTGAGCTGCAATACCAGACACAACCTATGGACAAGAATGGCGCTGTTTTTAGAAAAAAATAGACCCTCTTAAAATCATAGTCAAGTCATTCATTATCTTATTTAAGATCTGTATTACCTGCAGCACAATTTCTTGGTCAATTCGATCTGTGCAATTAATTCTCTCCACGGCGTGGTCTGACCCACTGTACTCAATCACCGCGTTGCCCACTTTAATTTCCCTTTTGAACATACTGACCACAAAGTCGCCATTTAGAAGAAATTCCCCATGGCTGTTTGATAAAGCTGTGAGAAGAAACATAATAATTCATATAAGAGCCGTATGAGACATTGGGATCTCATTGGGTCAGACACAGCGGGATCATGCCTGGTCAGAAACAGCGGGATCATGCCAGATCAGAAAGAGAGGGACCTCGCTGGGTCAGACACATTAGGACCTCACCAGGTCAGAAACAGCGGGATCATGCCAGATGAGACACAGAGGGACCTCGCTGGGTCAGACACAGCAGGACCACGCTTGGTCAGACACAGCGGAACCTCGCCGGGTCAGACACAGCAGAACTTTGCCGGGTCAGATACAGCAGAACCATGCTTGGTCAGACACAGCGGGGACCTCGCCGGGTCAGACACAGCGGGGACCTCGCCGGGTCAGACACAGCGGGGACCTCGCCGGGTCAGACACAGCGGGGACCTCGCCGGGTCAGACACAGCGGGGACCTCGCCGGGTCAGACACAGCGGGGACCTCGCCGGGTCAGACACAGCGGGGACCTCGCCGGGTCAGACACAGCGGGGACCTCGCCGGGTCAGACACAGCGGGGACCTCGCCGGGTCAGACACAGCGGTGACTTCGCCGGGTCAGACACAGCGGGGACCTCGCCGGGTCAGACACAGCGGGGACCTCGCCGGGTCAGACACAGCGGGGACCTCGCCGGGTCAGACACAGCGGGGACCTCGCCGGGTCAGACACAGCGGGGACCTCGCCGGGTCAGACACAGCGGGGACCTCGTCGGGTCAGACACAGCGGGGACCTCGTCGGGTCAGACACAGCGGGGACCTTGCCGGGTCAGACACAGCGGGGACCTCGTCAGGTCAGACACAGCGGGGACCTCACCGGGTCAGACACAGCGGGGACCTCGCCGGGTCAGACACAGCGGGGACCTCGCCGGGTCAGACACAGCGGGGACCTCGCCGGGTCAGACACAGAGGGGACCTCGTCGGGTCAGACACAGCGGGGACCTCGTCGGGTCAGACACAGCGGGGACCTCGTCGGGTCAGACACAGCGGGGACCTCGTCGGGTCAGACACAGCGGGGACCTCGCTGGGTTACATTTTGGGAAGTTATTTTAATCATTACATACATTTATACTAAACTGTGGGATCAATCATGTCATCACCTCTGATACCTGATGTTAAAGAAGGGAATAAATGTGTAAATATTTAAAAGAACCGAATATTATTACAATGACTGTTTATAACATATTACACATCTAAAAAGGTCGGTTATATAAGACAATGTCAATCTGTCAGAAAGATCCCCCAATAATAACCTGATTATAGAAACACTGCTAGGACCATAGCGCCATCACTGAAAGAGTGAAGCATAATGGCACGTTCATGATGGTACATACTACAGTGGCAGCAAAGAGGATGAAATGTTACCAAATTTCATTCACACGCTGCAGAAAAACTCTGGAACAAACCACCAAAATAGGTTGTGTGCAAAGAAAGTGCCCATTCATCTTAGAGAGAGGAAAGAAGGAAGAAGGAAGGGAACGAATGAAGGAAGGATGGAAGGAAGGAAGAGAAAGGAGGAACTAAGGATGGAAATAAGTAAAGGTAAATAAGGAAGGAATGAAAGAAGGAAGAAAAGACAAGATCATGTAAGGAAGGAAAAAAGAGGCAACAGAGAAAGAAAGGAAGCAAAGATGGAAGGTAAGAGGAAAGGAGTAAATAGAGGAAGGAATGGAAAGGAATAACTAAGCACATTCATAAGGAAGGAAAGAAGAGAGAAAGAAAAAAAGATTTGATGGAAAAAAAGAAGGAAAAAGATAAAATAAAGAAAGGAAGCAGGTGTGGAAGGAAGAGAAAAGGGGAACTAAGGATGGAAATAAGTAAGGGAAATAAGGAAGGAAGGAAGGAAAGAAGGAAGAAAGAAAAAGACAAGATCAAAAAAAGAAGGAAAAAAGAAAGCAAGGAAAGAAGAAACGAATAAATAGAGGAAGGATGGAAGGAAGGGAAAGGAAGATACTAAGGACAGAAAAAGGAAGGAAAATATGGAAGGAAAAAAGAAAAGAAAGATAAAAGAAGGATGAGATGAAGAAAGGAAGGAAAAAGAGGAAGGAAGGAAGGAAGGAAGGAAGGAAGGAAGGAAGGAAGGAAGGAAGGAAGGAAGGAAAGAAGAAAGAAAGATTTAAGGAAATTGAGAAAGAAAGAAAGATAAAGAGAGAAATAAATATACACATTAAAAATAGACGTAAGGAAGAAAGAGAGGAAAAAAGGAAGGAAAGAAGGAAGGAAGGGAAGAAAGGAAAAAGGAAGGAAAGAACAAAGGTAGACAGAAAGGAGGAAGCCAGTATAGGTTCTATACAATGAAGGTGCCCATAATCAAAGGAGGGAAGGATGAAAGAAAGGAAAAAAAGAGAAATAGAAGGATAAAGAATGAAAGAAAGGAAAGATAAGAATCAAAGAAATAAAAAAAGAAAATAGAGAAAGAAAGAATGAAAGAAAGAAAAGGAGGCTAAATAAAAGGAAAGACAATGATCGAAATAAAAAAAGAAAGCGTAAGAAAGAATGAAAGAGAAAAACAGCGAAAGTAAGAAATAAATACATTAAAAACAGTACTCTCTTATAGAGAATACAGTAGGATGAGGGGAGAATACGTTCAGTGAAAGAGGGTATAAATAAAGTGGTAATTGCTTTTACAATGGACAGGTTCAGAATATTTTCCTTGCCATTAATGATTCTCCAGGTTCTATCCTGTGACCATGGATCTGGCCGGATCACTGTGAGGGGGCGGCTGCATTGTCACTGCGAGAGACTGTGTCATTCATGTGTTCATAATCATCATCTACGTGGACGGCCTCCTCTGTAAACTATCATTTGTGGTAACAGCAGGAAACATTGCAGCGCTCGCTGTATGACAAGAGTTCATTTTCGGTACTTTTGTTGCTCAAGACAAGCGCCTGGCCTACAACTCCTAAATTGCTTTTTCAGATCCATTACGCCTATGCTTTCCTAGAACTGTGTTTGAACAATAAAGCTTTGTGTAGCCGCTCGTAATTCTTAAAGCAGATAAAATTGCAGTTTAGGGATATATGCCTGGTGGAACAACCTTACCAATAAGTCACAGTAGGCAGAAAATTGATGCTGAAAATGAGAAAAATCTTTTTTTCATATTTTTATTTTTTATTTTTATAGTTTCTTTGAAATAACTGTTTGTTGTAGGGACACAAAACTAGTTCTAGCCCCGAGTCATGTGGAGACAAGTATCTGTCAGAGAGGGTTATACTTGCTTTCTGTTCTTTCAGGCTACATTCACATGAGACAGATTTGTTGCATTCTATTCCTTTCAATATTTCCCACAAGTAGTGGAAACTCCAATCAGGTGAAAGGAACAGTTGCAAACATTTTTTTGTTACAAATTAGCGGATGTGAACATACCCTTAAAGAGAAAATCCTAATACAGTTTTATATTAAGTATCCTTCCTGTAGGGGGCAGTATATTTACCCAGATCATTTTGTATCACTATGTTAAAAGCTGTACAAACAGTACCAGGAGTTGTAGATAAAGTCTGTGAGTCCTGCTGCCCTGCACAGGACTCACAGGATTTTATTATGTGGGTGAGAGACACAGGACTCTCAGGCTTTTACTATGTGGGTGGGGGAGACACAGGACTCACAGGCTTTTACTATGTGGATGGGAGACACAGACTCACAGGCTTTTACTATGTGGATGGGAGACACAGGCTTTTACTATGTGAGTGGGAGACACAGGCTTTTACTATGTGAGTGGGAGACACAGGACTCACAAGCTTTTACTATGTGGGTGGGAGACACAGGACTCACAGGCTTTTACTATCTGGGTGGGAGACACAGGAGTCACAGGCTTTTAGTATGTGGGCGGGAGACACAGGACTCACAGGCCTTTACTATCTGGGTGGGAGACACAGGACTCACAGGCTTTTACTATGTGGGTGGGGGAGACACAGGACTCACAGGCTTTTACTATGTGGGTGGGGGAGACACAGGACTCACAAGCTTTTAACTATGTGGGTGGGAGACACAGGACTCACAGGCTTTTACTATCTAGGTGGGAGACACAGGACTCACAGGCTTTTACTAAGTGGGCGGGAGACACAGGCCTTTACTATCTGGGTGGGAGACACAGGACTCACAGGCTTTTACTATGTGGGCTGGAGACAGGACTCACATACTTTCTATATGGAGGAGGATTCAAAGACTTTTACTATGTTGGGGAAGCAAGATTCACAGGCTTCCAGTAGAAGTCGTAGTGAAAGTCAGGTCACACAGTGCAGACCTTCTCTATGGGTGGGAAGAGTAAACGGATTTCACAGACTTTCTCTCTAAAAAAGTAGGGCAAGGACTCACATGCTTTCTCTAAAAGTGGCCAGGTTAAGACAACTTATAGGTTTTCTTTATGTGTGGGTCGGGTAAGCAGGAGTCAAAGGCTTTCTTTATGAGTGGGCATAGTAAGAAGACTCACAGGCTTTATCTATAAGTTGGCAGAGTAAGAGGACTCACAGGCTTTCTCTGTGAGATGGCAGAGTAAGTGGACTCCCATGCATTCTCTATGAGTGAGTAGAGTAAGATGACTCACAGGCTTTCTCTAGGAGTGGGTGGAATAAGAGCACTCACAAAATTTCTGTATGAGCGAGTAGAGTAAGAGGACTCACAGGCTTTCGCTATACATGGGTAAGGGAAGCAGGACTCACTGGATCTCTTATAAGTGGGCGGAGTAAGAGGACTCTCAGGTTTTCTTTATGAGTGAGTGGTCTCAGGGCAGACTAAGTGAACGCACAGGCTTTCTCTGAGTTAGTGGAGCAAGAGGTCTCAGGTTTTCTCTATGAGTGGGCACATTAAGTGGACTCGCAGGCTTTCTCTAAGATCGGGTGGAGCAAAAGGACTCACAGACTTTTACTAGTATTGGGCAGGAGATGCAGGACTCACAGGCTTTCTTTCTAGGTGCATGGAACAGTTTACCACTAAAATACTGAATAAAATAATACAAAACGATGTATCCATGAGCTCAGCATCTCCCAGGGGAATAAGGTTAAAATTTATCCCCTAAACAAAAACTTTAATTACTTATAAACTCTTTGATAATAAATCCTAGGTAAAAGTTACAATTGCCCTCATAGGAGAAGTTGCTGTTTCCCATCCCCCACACCTTGGGGATGTCGCCTCTAATGCTGTAGTACTAAGTAATGCATTCATTATATTGGGGAGTAGGAAATAATTTTTGACCATTTTCAGCACAGAAGCCCTTCCCGGAAATATTTTTTTAATCCACCTGCATTTAACAGGATCAAATATTAATGATAAAAGGGACAAATAATCTAATTCCTGCAGGTTTCCCGGTGACAACTTCCCTCCTCCATGGACAAATCCGAGATCTTAATTCACATTGACAAAGCGTTTTTTTTGTTTTTTTTTGTCCTTCCTCCCTTTTAACCCAAATCTTGTGGTATGTGCTCTACACTCTATTTACCAGGCCAAATTCTTTGGAAGAGAAGCCGTTTTCCTGAAAGCAGCAGTCTACTGCACAACTTCACACTAATGCGATTACTTCGCTAATTTCCTGAGTTTGCTCGTCTGCCATCTCTATCCTTCACACGGCTGCGTTACTCCGAGGGCTCTCCGCACAAGAAGGCGAGGGCATAAAGGAAGAGTCTTTGAAGGGGACGGTGGGTGCTAACATTTAAAAAGGGCATTGTCTAAAACAAACCCACGAGGCCCTTTAAAGTTCAACCAAACTATCGTTAGAAGTCAAATCTTTGCCTCTAAGGTTGTGGTGGGTGTAAAACAGTACAAAGCATGACTTAAAAGGTATAGCTACAGAGTTCATTTGCAACTTGGTGCTATTTCTCATAAGGGCCAGCATTCGGAAAGTGCCCTGCCAGTGATCAGTTGTGATCGGCATTAGAACCTTACACAAAACTGTTCGATTCTCCTGCAGTGCCACCACAGGGCACGTGAAGTATTGCAAGCTACCTGTTGAAATCAATAAGCTGTCCCTGTAACTACTCTTATGTCAGATAAGAATGGGGACCTCGGAATTTAATCCCCAGCAAATATATATTTGATATTTTTAGTCCATTTTTAACAATCTGGTAGAAGTGTCCTCCAATAAGCAAACCAATTAAAAAAATCATTAGATTCCTAGATGGCTGCTCACAGTGATCAATAGTGATCTGTGTGTGAATCTTGCAGCAAGTGATCAATTTCTCCTACACTGTCACCTTAGGGGAAATTAAGTATTGCAAGTTACCCATCAAAATCAATGGAGGGTTCCAGTAAGACGGGTCCTCCGGAGTCAGAATGAAAGTTACCACTCTCTACCCAGATGAGGGTCCTGAATTGGGACCATTAAGAATTCTGTATTTATCCATAGTCAATTGAAACTGGGTGTTCTTCAAAGATCTGGCTAGTGGTCCAGTGAAGCTAATATATATATATATATATATATATATATATATATATATAGATAGATAGATAGATAGATAGATAGATAGAGAGACTATGACCAGTGATTGGCTGTGATCTATGTTAGAAATGCAGCAAGTGTTCAATTCTCCTACAGTGCCACCGCAGGGGAAGTGAAGTATTACAAGCTATCCACTGAAATCAATCAGATGTCTCCGCAAAATGGGTCCTCCAGAGTGAGAATAGCTAGTTTCCACTAAAGGGGACCTAAACCTAGAAGTGACCCCTTTTGTGGACAGAAACGGATAGACCCACTGACAATGAGGCACCTGCAGGAAATACATATAGCTTATAAATGCTTTCTTATAGTGTTAGTACCCAAAATAAATGTCAATGTGCATAAAGGCTTTAAAGTCCCAAAACTTTAGAAGGCCCTCGGAGAAACTTTATCAGTCACACACAAGAAACCATATATTAGGAAAGAAAATGAAAAGAAACTTTTGTAAAGTGTAAATAATCATTTTGGCCAAAACAATCAATGATTGAAGGCTGTGGATATGAATCGAACACTTATTATATAACCACTTCTATACCTGATTTTACGTGCTCTATATTTTATTTTTTTGCTTTTAGAAAATCCCTTTTGGCGTTTTACCTCCCACCCAGTGCTTCTAATATGCAGGTCAGTATGCGCATACACGGCACTGGAAAGCTCAGGGTTAGGCTTGTTGTTATCACTGTCATGCATAATCTTGTAATTAGTTAGTACTTATGGAAATTAATACCCATTCTTTGGAAGCATATAGAGGCAAAATAAAAGAGTAATTATCTCATTCCCCCTGGTGAATTATAAATGATAATGACAGACGAATTGTTTAATTAGACGTTATATACAACCTAATATATTTATTAGCCCGATCTGCACTAATTTGTGCCAATCTGATGAGATAGTTATTCTGGCTATTGTGAGAAATGTAGTTGAAAACAAAAGTTGCACAAATTAATCTAAGGAACATATTTAAAGGGGGTTCTAGGTTTTTGACAATCCCTACCACAGTGAGAATGAAGCTTTACACAGTGCCCATTCAATAGGTTGTCAGTGTAATGCTGGACATGGAAGGTCCTCCACAGCGAGAGGCGCTCTTTATAACGTAATTGCTTTCCACTATGGCCTCGAGATGAGGATTTTAAAACACATTGTTACTCATCTTTCCTGGCTCTGGTACCCCGATTTTGCTGGCAGCCATATCTCCTGCCAATTGCCTTCTCTGGTTTGCAGCTACCTCTTTCCCTGGTCTGGCTCCAGATCTTCAGCATGGATTTTTTCTTTTCTAGCATCAAAGATCCAGGGCAATGTATATTCCCTAGACTTCTGAAAAGGTCCCACCAAGAAAGTATCAGAACTGTACCGGCATCGACTTAATGCTCCACCACAGTTGGATCCTGTGGTAGAGCAGGGAGCTATGGGGCACAACGGTGGTATTATTACTTTTGGAGGGGGCACTCACGGGGCATTATTACTTTTATGAGCACATTGAAGGGGCAATAAAACTTTATATAAGGGACAAACTGGAGGCATTACTTAAGTAGTCACTCAACAGGCAAAATTAATTTTAACATAGCTCTCTGGGGCATTATTACTGGGTTAGATGGCACCATATTGGCCTTATCCCGGGCACCGGCACCCCAGGCTACACCACTGACCTATTACTGTATTCTATTCCTGGTTCTCATCCTTGGCTCCTTTCCAGATTATGCTCTTGTCTTGACTTTTGCGCTGTTGCTAAAAGGATTGACCTATCCTAAATATACAGTAGGTCATTAATATCGGGTCGGTGGGGATCCGAGACCCCGCAACTCCAATTATTCTAAGCATCAGTAGAAGACAGATATAAACAGTATATGGAGCTGAACAGCACAGTTCCATCAACTGTTTAATGTCCTACAGATCTGCTCTTTTTTATTTGGCAGTGGCTACTAACGAGTTAGCAGACCCCACCAATCTGATGCTGATGTCATATGCAGAGAATAGGTGATGAATAACAAAGTACTGGAAAAGCCTCTAATGGACTGCGCTCCTGTTGGCTATTAAAGACTCTGTTCCTGACGATGCTACTACTATATCAGTACTACTATTGATAATTAATTCGGGGGATCATGGCCTGGGACTTTGGATGCAATGTCCACACCTTGTAGTGAGAGTTAAGGGTAAAAACCATGATATCCCTGAGACTCTGAAAGCTAGTCCAGCCAGCGTCAAATGGATTCTTAGGTTATGAGGTTGTAAGGTTGTCACCGGACAAAGTCTTGGATGGGAGGTATGTGTCGCAAAGGTGGCTGGCATCGGTGATGTAGGATCCAAGGAAGCTGGATCCAGCACAAATAGTGCTGAGAGGTTTTTTAATGAGCCCAAATTTTGGGTCCAGGCTTTAGGAATGACCAGAGGAGCTGGGTGGGACTGGCTGTATCCATACCTCCAGTTCCAGGTCTTGAGACAGCCTATTTAAGGCAGTTCATCTTCCACATTCAGGGTCTGTGAGTGAAGGTGGAAGGACCAGTGATCCTGTGCAGATTTATGTGGAGACCTTTATAAAAATGTTAGAGCTCGTACGTCTGTGACACTGATTATTTTATGTTACACCATTTTGTAGGAGAAGGGCTGTTTCTTTTTGGTTTGGGTGAAGATTTGTGGACTGCAATAAATCCAAATCTTTTGCAGCAAAAACTTTGAGCCTGTGCCTATCTCAACCTGTTGCCAGAGATCGTGAACCCCTTACAGGGGGTTGGAAGGATAAGCTGATGTTCCATAACTATTGATGGTCTATAGTACCTTTAGTCTTCTCTTCAACCGGATAGCCTTACCTTACCTTGTATACCACTATGTACATGGAATGAAAACCAAACATTAGAATTTGAGCCTGAGTGTGTAATGAAGGCCATACACATTAGATCAGAGTAGACCAAATCCACCAATTTCATCAGGCCCGATCCTGTTGCAAGATATACCTCTTTAGCATATGCATGCTTGATTTAACCAAGTACGCACAGTTAGGTCAGTATTCAAGGTCCAAGTACAGACATACATGAGACTGTTGAGTTTGGTTCAGAAGAACGAAAGCTAGTCCCAACGGTCAATATCGGATGTGTGAAACTGACCTTATGGGGTGAACGGGGCAGACAGATGGCAGATAAACAAATGTCCGCGATCTAACGTCTAGGTTTAGATGTTACCAACCGCACAATTTCTCATCATATATCTTGAAGTTATTTGAGGTCTTTGATACAAGTACCAGAATATAGTGAGTGGCCTTATAGGGCTTGGATTTTGACTTCTCACCAAGATCAAAACTTTCCTACCCCAAAAGAACGTAAATTCCAAAAACTCCTTTAGACAATGACTTTCTCATTCTTTACAAGGGAAGTTTTTCCTCCTCAACATGGGCGGCCACTTCCACCAAGGAGTAAACGTTTGCTCTTTAGACCTGACACAATGTTAAATTCCTGCTCTGACCTCACAAAACAACGGTGAAGTCACACGGTCACACACAGTCACTGAGCTGTGAAATAAGCATATGCGCGCACACTTTTCCCATTTGCATCTATATAGTCAGCGTATAAATAGCAGATCTCTACAAGCGCTCGGCGGCAGTGACAAAACTTTATTTTATTCATTGTTCGGTGAGAAGGCGAAGATGAAAAAGCCTCTTTCTTGGGTTCAGGGGCCTAGGTTGTGCTGATTAATTTGAGAGCTATTCAAGGCTCCATGCTAGATGCCTCCCTAGTGCACTGTTTGCAAATAGTACAGTTCACATTGATTTCTTATTCATAAAGACAACTTCAAGGAATGCATTACTGCACAAAGATAGCGATATTACAGACTGGAGAAGCTTTTGAATCAAAAGTGTGCAGATAACAGTGAGGAATCAAAGACCAGGTAATCAGGTTTATTATATCCAGGTTGTTTAAAGGGAGTCTGTCAGACAAAACTGAGAGTATAAACTAAGCACAAAGCCTTGCAGGGGATTTAGTCCCTATCAAAATTGAACCATTACTGGTCGAAATTCCTGCGTCCGTTTTGCAGAAACTAATTTAATCAATAATGCCGATTTTGGTATTCGGTGCACCAAGAGTGGGAGCAAGAAGCTTACTGCACCAAGGGTGTGGGAAAGAAGCTGTGTACAGAGGGTGAGGGCAAGAAGCTCAGTGCACCAAGGGTGTGGGCAACAAGCTCAATGCACCAAGGGTATGGGCAAGAAGCTCAGTGCACCAAGGGTGTGGGCAAGAAGCTCAGTGCACCAAGGGTGTGGGCAAGAAGCTCAGTGTACCAAGGGTGTTGGCAAGAAGCTAAGCGCACCAAGGGTGTTGGCAAGAAGCTCAGTGCACCAAGGGTGTGGGCAAGAAGCTCAGTGCACCAAGGGTGTGAGAAAGAAGCTTACTGCACCAATGGTGTGGGCAACAAGTTCAGTGCACCAAGGGTGTGGGCAAGAAGCTTACTGCACCAAGGGTGTGGGCAAGAAGCTCAATGTTATGATTGGGTCACTGAGGAGGAAAGCATGACCAAGCTAAGCCACAGAAAACCAGAGAGGTTGGTAACTAAGCAGATTGCAGACCCCTGATCCTATCCACACAACTAGCAGTAGCCGTAGAGCGTACCTACGATGATCCTAGACGCCTCGACACAGCCGGAGAACTAAATAAGCCTAAAGCAAGAAAGGGGAAATCTAAACTTCCCCAGAGCAGACCCCAAAGGAATAGATAGCCCCCAAACATATATTGTCGGTGAGACAAGATGAAAACACAAACGCAGGTAGGAAAATAGACTGAGCACACGATGGGGCCCACACTAACTAGACAGGACAGGAAAGGAAAGACTCTGTCTGCAATCACGCAAAAAATCCTGCAAAAAATGCCCAACACGTCTGATAGAAAAATACTGAAGTCACTAGACTGCGCCCACTATATCAGCACTCTGGCATATTCTGAAAGCAGAGCAAAAAGAGGCCAATCTAATAAGGGACAAAAACAAACTGCCACAAGCAGTAACATAAGGATGGAAATTCAGCACAGCCCCAGCCGGAGCTGGCTGACCACACAAAATTGAAGCAGACAAAACCAGTTCAAATGTGAACAATAGCAAAAGAACACTTAGCTGAGCATGCAGGGACTGAGCTGGAAACTAAGACCTCAGGAGGCAGGAAAAAATCACCAGCAGGGATAGAGGGAGTCGGCTGTCTTAAATCCAGTCAGAAACTCCAGATCTCCAGTCATCCTCCTCATTGTCAGGTGGCAGGCCTCTGTTAATTAGATCAGCTCCATTACCTCCAGTAACCACCAGAGGGAGCCCGGGAAGAGAACTCGCGACCCCGCCGTCAATACAACCAGCACCACTACCTTCACTAGTAACCAGAGGTAGGCCAGAAAACGAATACACAACAGTACCCCCCCCCTTGTGGAGGGGTCACCGAACCCTCATCTACGCCACCAGGCCGATCAGGATGGGCCCGGTGAAAAGCACAAACCAATCTATCGGCATGAATGTCAGAAGCAGAGACCCAAGAATTATCCTCCTGGCCATAACCCTTCCATTTGACCAAGTACTGGAGTCTCCGTCTAGCCAAACGAGAATCCAATATTTTCTCTACTTCATATTCCACATTGCCTTTAACCAATACAGGGTCAGGAGGCACCGCCATAGGAACTACTGGCTCCACAAACCTCTTCAACAGAGATTTATGAAACACGTTATGGATCTTAAACGTAACTGGAAGAGCCAATCGAAAAGAAACAGGATTAAGAATCTCCAAAATCTTTTAAGGTCCAATGAATCTTGGCTTGAACTTTGGAGACGCAACCTTCATAGGAATATTCTTTGATGACAACCAAACCATATCACCCACTTTAAACCGGGGACCAATGGTCCTATGCCGGTTGGAAAACCGTTGGGCTTTTTCCTGAGAGAGGGACAACTTATCCACCACTTAGCCCCAAATCTGCTGCATTCTCTCTACCACAGTGTCCACACTTGTGCAGGTCGAAGATTCCACTTGCCCTGAAGAAAATCGAGGATGAAACCCAAAGTTACAGAAAAAAGGCGACATCAAAGTCGCAGAACTAGCTCTATTGTTTAGCGCGAATTCGGCCAAGGGCAAAAATGAGACTCAGTCATCCTGATCAGCAGATATAAAACATCTCAAATAGGACTCCAAAGTCTGGTTTGTTCTCTCAGTCTGCCCATTTTTCTGAGGATGAAATGCAGAGGAGAAAGATAACTGAATTCCCAGTTTGGAACAAAAAGCTCTCCAAAATCTGGAAACAAACTGGACTCCTCTGTCCGACACAATGTTCTCAGGAATCCCATGCAACCGAACCACCTGTTGTAAAAACAGGGGCACCAACTCTGAAGAAAATGGCAACTTTGGGAGTGGTACAAGATGAATCATCTTAGAAAATCTATCACAAATCACCCAGATAACAGTCATTCTCTGAGAGACAGGAAGATCAGAAATAAAATCCATTGAGATATGAATCCACGGCATCTTGGGCACCGGCAGGGGCATCAACAACCCTCTAGTATGAGAACAGGGTTTAGACCGAGAACAAGTCCCACAGGACTGCACAAAATTCCTGACATCATGAGATAAGGCAGGCCACCAAAAAGACCGACTAACCAAATCTCTGGTACCAAAAATACCTGGATGACCAGCCAACGCGGAGCAATGAATTTCAGACATTACTCTCTTCCTCCACTGGTCAGGAACATACAATTTTCCCATAGGGCAACGTTCAGGTTTGTCCTCCTGAAATTACTCCAGGGCACGTCTCAAATCGGGTGAGATGGCGGAAAGAACTACCCCCTCATTTAGAATGGTAGTAGGCTCGGTCACAATAAGAGAATCTGCAAAGAAACTCCTAGAAAGGGCGTCCGCCTTAATATTCTTAGTGCCCGGAAGAAAAGAGACCACAAAATTAAAACGCGTGAAAAACAAGGCCCACCTAGCCTGTCTAGGATTCAAGCATTTGGCCAAGTCAAGATAAATCAAATTATTGTGGTCGGTGAGGACCACAACTTGATGTCTAGCTCCCTCCAACCAATGTCTCCACTCAACAAATGCCCATTTCATGGCCAACAATTCCCGATTCCCCACATCATGGTTATGTTCAGATGGGGAGAATTTTCGAGAAAAGAAGGCACAGGGATTTATTTTAGAAGTCACCGGATCTTTTTGGGACAAAACAGCTCCTGCCCCAATCTCAGAAGCATCTACCTCCACCAGAAATGGGAGTGAGACATCAAGTTGCCGTAGAACCGGAGCAGAAGTGAATCTCCGCTTAAGCTCCTGAAATGCCGAGACTGCCTCTGGAGACCAATTCACCACATCTGCGCCCTTTTTGGTCAGATCAGTCAGTGGTTTGACAACACCAGAAAAATTACATATAAATTTACGATAGAAATTAGCAAAACTCAAAAACTTCTGGAGAGCCTTCAAAGAAGTGGGCTGAACCCAATCATAAATGGCCTGTACCTTGGCCGGGTCCATTTCATTATCCGATGGGGACAAAATAAATCCCAAAAATGAAATCCTCTGTACACCAAAGAGGCACTTTGATCCCTTAACATACAGGGAATTTTCGCTCAAAATCCGGAACACAGTCCGGACATGTTCCACATGAGAATCCCAATCACTGGAAAAGATCAAAATATCATCCAGATAAATTATCAAAAACTTATCCACAAAGTCCCGGAAAATATCGTTCATAAAAGATTGGAAGACAGAAGGGGCATTAGTGAGCCCAAAAGGCATCACCAGGTACTCAAAATGTCCCTCCAGAGTATTAAACGCCGTCTTCCATTCATCCCCGTGCTTGATGCGAATAAGAGTATATGCCCCCCTGAGGTCAAGCTTGGTAAACCAGCAGGCACTTTTAACTCTGGAAAATAAATCAGAAATCAGGGGTAACGGGTACTGATATTTAACAGTGATTTTGTTGTTAAGGGAACGATAGTCAATACAAGGCCTTAATGAACCATCTTCCTTGGCCACAAAAAAAAAAAACCCAGCACCTAAAGGTGAAGAGGATGGTCTAATATGACCCTTCTCCAACGACGCCTTGATATAGGATCGCATAGCATCATGTTCGGGTACCAATAAGTTGAAGAGCCGACCCTTGGGAAATTTACAATACATCAGAAAAATCAGCCAAATAATCAGGAATATCATGAGACTGGGGAAAGGTGGAGAAAACAGGAGTGTCACTAAGAACACACTAACAACCCCAACTCACCACAGGCACAGATTTCCAATCCAAAACAGGAATATGAGTTTGCAACCAGGGAAAACCCAGAACAATAGTATCATGCTAATTATGCAACACCAAAAATTTACAATTTCCTTAGTCGTCCGGGGCGACCCACATTATCACCTGGGTCCAAAACTGGGGTTTATTCTCCGCCAAAGGAGTAGCATCAATACCCCTCAAAGGGATAGGAGTCCGCAGAGGTATCATGGGAAAACCACAACGTTTAGCAAAGTCTAAATCCATCAGATTCAAAGCTGCTCCTGAATCTACAAAAGCCTTAAGGGAAAATGTAGACAAGAAGCAGATCAGAGTAATTGCCAAAAGGAACTTAGGTTGTACACTGACCACAGCAAATATGTGTGCAAAACGTTTTTCTCGTTTAGGGCAGACGGAAATAGTATGAGAGGTGTCTCCAAAGAAAAAAACACAGCTTTTTACGCCTTCTGAACTCCTGTTGTTGCGCCCTAGACAAAACCCTATCACATTGTATAGGTTCAGACGTTTGCTCAAAAGGCAGCAACGCCTCTCATGTAGTTTTACGTTCACGTAAATGCCGATCAACTTGAATGGCTAATGACATAGAATCATCAAGACCAGAGGGAACAGGAAATCCCATCATAACATCTTTTACGGTTTCTGCCAAACCCTTCCAAAAGAGCGCTGCTAAGGCACCGTCATTCCATGTAGTAAGGACCGCCCACTTTCCGAATTTTTGACAGTATAACTCTGCAGAATCCTGACCCTGGTTCAATGCCAATAGGGTTTTCTCAGCTTCATCAATAGCATTAGGTTAATCATACAACAATCCCAAGGCTTGAAAAAAATGGGTCCACATTAGTCAGAATAGGAACTCCAGGTGTCAGAGAAAAAGCCCAATCCTGGGGATCGCCGCGCAGCAAGGAGATGACAATTTTAACCTGCTGCACAGAGCTCCCCGATGAGTTAGGTTTCAAGGCAAGAAATAGTTTACAATTATTTTTAAAATTCAAAAATTTAGACCGATCCCCAGAAAACACATCAGGAGTAGGGATTTTTGGTTCAACAGCAGATGATTGAGCGAGATAGGCGGAAATTCCCCGCTCTTCAGCAGCGAGCTGCTCAACACGATCAGACAATTGCTTAATCTCCATTAAAGAAAAAATCCTCCTACAGCCCCAGAGGAAAATATATATAAAAAAAAAAAAATTCTGACACTTTTTTTTTTTTACAATTCTCTCCTGCTTTTGAGTACCCTAGCATCTGCGGTTTAGGCTGGTGATTCTGTTATGATTGGGTCACCGAGGAGGAAAGCATGACCAAGCTAAGCCACAGAAAACCAGAGAGGTTGGTAACTAAGCAGATTGCAGACCCCTGATCCTATCCACACAACTAGCAGTAGCCGTAGAGTGTACCTACGATGATCCTAGACGCCTCGACACAGCCGGAGAACTAAATAAGCCTAAAGCAAGAAAGGGGAAATCTAAACTTCCCCAGAGCAGACCCCAAAGGAATAGATAGCCCCCAAACATATATTGTCGGTGAGACAAGATGAAAACACAAACGCAGGTAGGAAAATAGACTGAGCAAACGATGGGCCCCACACTAACTAGACAGGACAGGAAAGGAAAGACTCTGTCTGCAATCACGCAAAAAATCCTGCAAAAAATGCCCAACACGTCTGATAGAAAAATACTGAAGTCACTAGACTGCGCCCACTATATCAGCACTCTGGCATATTCTGAAAGCAGAGCAAAAAGAGGCCAATCTAATAAGGAACAAAAACAAACTGGCACAAGCAGTAACATAAGGATGGAAATTCAGGACAGCCCCAGCCAGAGCTGGCTGACCACACAAAACTGAAATAGACAAAACTAGATCAAATGTGAACAATAGCAAAAGAACACTTAGCTGAGCATGCAGGGACTGAGCTGGAAACTAAGACCTCAGGAGGCAGGAAAAAATCACCAGCAGGGATAGAGGGAGTCGGCTGTCTTAAATCCAGTCCGAAACTCCAGATCTCCAGTCATCCTCCTCATTATCAGGTGGCAGGCCTCTATTAATTAGATCAGCTCCATTACTTCCAGTAACCACCAGAGGGAGCCCGGGAAGAGAACTCACGACCCCTCTGTCAATGCAACCAGCTCCACTACCTTCACTAGTAGCCAGAAGTAGGCCAGAAAGCGAATTCACAACAGCTCAGTGTACAGAGGGTGAGGGCAAGAAGCTTCCAGCACCAAGGGTGTGGGCAAGAAGCTCAGTGTACAGAGGGTGAGGGCAAGAAGCTCAGTGCACCAAGGGTGTGGGCAACAAGCTCAGTGCACCAAGGGTGTGGGCAAGAAGCTCAGTGCACCAAGGGTGTGGGCAACAAGCTCAGTGCACCAAGGGTGTGGGCAACAAGCTCAGTGCACCAAGGGTGTGGGCAACAAGCTCAGTGCAGCAAGGGTGTGGGCAACAAGCTCAGTGCAGCAAGGGTGTGGGCAACAAGCTCAGTGCAGCAAGGGTGTGGGCAACAAGCTCAGTGCAGCAAGGGTGTGGGCAAGAAGCTCAGTGCACCAAGGGTGTGGGCAAGAAGCTCAGTGCACCAAGGGTATGGGCAAGAAGCTCAGTGCACCAAGGGTGTGGGCAAGAAGCTCAGTGCACCAAGGGTGTGGGCAAGAAGCTCAGTGCATCAAGGGTGTGGGCAAGAAGCTCAGTGCACCAAGGGTGTGGGCAAGAAGCTCTGTGTACAGATGGTGAGGGCAAAAAACTCAGTTCCCCAAGGGTGTGGGCAAGAAGCTCAGTGCACCAAGGGTGTGGGTAAGAAGCTCAGTGCACAGAGGGTGAGTACAAGAAGTTTATTGCATCAAGGGTGTCGGCAAGAAGCTCAGTGCACCAAGGGTGTGGGCAAGAAGCTCAGTGCACCAAGGGTGTTGGCAAGAAGCTCAGTGCATCAAGGGTATGGGCAAGAAGCTCAGTGCACCAAGGGTGTGGGCAAGAAGCTCTGTGTACAGATGGTGAGGGCAAAAAACTCAGTTCCCCAAGGGTGTGGGCAAGAAGCTCAGTGCACCAAGGGTGTGGGTAAGAAGCTCAGTGCACAGAGGGTGAGTACAAGAAGTTTATTGCATCAAGGGTGTCGGCAAGAAGCTCAGTGCACCAAAGGTGTCGGCAAGAAGCTTAGTGCGCGGCTTCACCCACTGGTTTTGCATGTACCCACTTCCCTCACTGATGATTGATAGCACTGGCATGCCTGAGCTTTTTCTGCAACAGTGCTCGGTCCAGACAAGTCAAAGCTGTCAATCACTAATTAAGGTGGAGGATCAAGTGCAAGCAGAACAGCGCAGTGAGCCTCTTGTCCACACCCATTGTGCACTGAGAACCATAATTAGTAGAGATGAGTAGATCGATTTGCGGGACTCCAGTCCATTGGCCAGTAAAGGAGTCTCTGGCCACTGGACAGGAGGGACATCTCTTCCCTTCCAACCATACTCAAAGCAACTTGCGATTAAAAAAAGCTGGTGTGAAGTCATCTCTATGACATATCGCAGTGATCACGTCATGCCAGCCCAGATAACCTGGTCGATCATGATCTGGCGTCCCGGGAAATCAATCTGCCCATTTCTACTACGTAGCACATTTGATTAAACGGTATGTTTTTTCAGAAGAGAGGCAGCGATTAAAACAATAAAGGTGTAATCTTTATAATTTTTATATCCCTTTAGTTTATAATGTCAGTTTAGGCTGACACACTGGCCGTGTCCCTTCTCCTCTTCCAGTATCCCGTATAGGCAGCACTTGATAGTTACAGTCAATGGCTGCGGTCACTGATTGGCAGCAGTGGTCACATTCCCACCACTTCAGAGCAGAGGAGTAGGAGAAGAGACCAGTGGGAGACATGGCCAATGGGACAAAGGATCGGCCAATGATTTATAGGAGTATATATGCTTTTTCTTTTTTACCCCACTGGTGCCATATGTAAACTTGATGAAAGAGGCAAAAAATCCCTTTACTAGTGTTGTCTCATTTACACAAACAGACAGAAGTAAAAAACTGCTGCATAAAACTGGACAGAAGATGATGACTGAGGGACTTTACTTAGATATTGCTTTTTCTTAGTTTACAGAAAAATGTTGTTTACAGAACACTCACCATAAAGTAGTATAAAAATGTTCTTGAAATACAACAAAATCCCCAACTTTCCTCTAAGTCTTGAAATCCCCATAACATTTAATGGGAATATATGAGTATACCATCACCATCTAAAACTTGAAAAACACACTATACGCCAAAAACATAAATTGGTGCTAAAAACCATCATAAAGCAAAATCTGTAAGAAGAAGAATCTCGGAATATTTCATAAGAAATGTCCTACTAAGTGTTACATAATTTATGAACTCTTTTCTTTTGACAAGTAGAGGTACATCAAGTATTTAAAGCAAGGGAAAAGATTCATCCTTCCAACCAAATGTTCTTGCCTCAAGCTTACTCATACGACCAGGAGATACTTCGTGGACACAACCCAGGGGACCCTGTTGCAAATTCTTATCTCTGTTTAGGGGTTTAAGGGTGCAGGCCTACCAAGTGGATTATATGAGACCTCCCAGGAAACAATGGACCTTTGGGGCTCAATGGACTTGACTTCAGGTAAACTAAGGAGTGGGGACTCGTGGAACTCCATATTCTTAACGCTTTTAGTCTCTCGGCTTTGCTGCATGGTTTTCCAGGACACAACCCACTGTCAGAAACCGTTGATTGTGGACGTAAATTAAGATGTGAGATCCATGAAGTATAGGCAGATACACGGGAGTAAGGGCCCCGTCACACATAGCGACTCACCAGCAATCCCGACAACGATATGAACTTGTCAGGATCGCTGGTGTGTCGCTACATGATCGCTGGTGAGCTGTCAAACAGGCAGCTTCACCAGTGATGAGGACAGCGACATGAGGGTAACAAGCGACGCACATCGCTTAGTTACCAGCGTGCTGGTGCAGGGAGCTGGTATCCAAGGTACACATTGGGTTTCTAAGCGGCGCTCGGCACTTAGAAACCTGATGTGTACCTTGGTTACCAGCTCCCTGCACCAGCGCGCTGGTAACTAAGGTACACATCAGGTTTCTAAGCGCCGCGCGGCACTTAGAAACCCAATGTTTACCTTGGTTACCAGCTCCTGCTCGCTGATCGCTGGTCTCCCGCCTGCCACACACAGCGCTGCGTGCTGGCCAGCGGGAGACCAGCGATCAAAAAAATGTCCTGGCCATTCCAGGACGATCAGCGATATCTGGCAGGGGGGCCGGTGGCTGGTCAGTGTCACACAGAGCGATCTCGCTGGTGAGATCGCTGTTGCGTCATAAAACTTGTAACTCAGCAGCGATCTCGCTAGCAAGATCGCTGTGTGTGACGGGGGCTTTAGAAAAACCATTGATTGTTCAAAATGGTAGTCAAGGTCAGGGTAGGTGGCAGACAATAATCAGGGTCAGACCATAATCAGTAACGTGTAGCACGTAAACTTTAGAACATAAAATACTCAAGTGGAGAATGATGGTAGAGAGTTTTTTAAGTCAACCAGCAGAAAATTGGTTGAGGAAGAGGAATTTGGGCATACGATGGTCCTTTCACAGATGAAGTCAGCATGCTTAGAAGTTCTAGGAGGAGGAAGCAAAAAGTGGCCATGTGACCGCACCAAAGGAACAAGCAGACAGTGGAGAAAGGTGGTAGACCAGAACAACAGAGTCTACCCATGGACTGGTGACCATTGGTGGAGACCAGTGAGACAGACAGCTGATTGATAAAGCAATCGGTGACGTATCTCCATCTGTTTTTACAGTGCTCCTTTAATATGACATCTTTTACTCCAACACAATGAATTTTCCGACTAATTTACAGCCTGGATGGAAACAGTTTTGTGTATATCTCTCACAACATGACGTTTGGGTAACTACAACAAAAGCTCAACGTCAACTCTCGGCACTTGTCGAAGCGACAGGAGGATAAAACAAGAGACAGCCGGGAAAAACTGATGTCAGTCTGATTGAAGGATCTGATCGTACGGACGGACAGCCGAGTCTCTATCTTCTATAGAGATCATCCTAACAAACAAATCATGGAGGAGCTCGGGGCGCCGGCGACGTTTCTCGAGGTGTAACCAGTTTTTAGAACCTCACAAGATGCAGAATGCAGGCTGACAATGGCTCATCATCACAAGCTGCGGGATGCAGCGCAGACCTACATCATTTACAATAACAATTTATATTTCACTGTCAAGCCATGGTCTGAATTTAGAGCCGAGAGCTGATACAAGAACTGCTTATAATAGAAGACATAGTTTACCAGAGACGGAATGGTAAAAGGAATGTGTATTCACCTTTTCATTATTCTTAAAGGGAATGTGTCAACTGATAATGACCTATTGTTACATCAGGATTTTTATCTTAAATATACACAAAAAAATGACAATGATTATTTTTTATTTTCCATATCTATCTATATTACAGAAAAACAGTCAGAAATCTTGCAATTTCTACAGTGGCCACTGGGCCTCATACTACACTCACAATTTCTGCTATGTACAAATGACTTCTCAGCAGTTTCATTATCATCATAGACAGGAATAAAATGAAAGTTATAATTTATATACAGTAGATGACACAGCGCTCATTATTGACAACAGGTGATGTCACAGCTCACCTCCTCCTCCTGCACTATGACTGATAACACCTCTATATACAGTAGATAACACGAGATCCACCATTCACAATAGGTGATGTCACAGCTAAGCTTCTCCTCCTGTACAATGAATGATAACCTCTATATACAGGAGATAACACAGGATCCACCATTCACAAAAGGTGGTGTCACAGCTCACCTCCTCCTGTACAATGACTGATAACACCTCTATATATAGGAGATAACACAGGATCCACCATTCACAATAAGTGGTGTCACAGCTCACCTCCTCCTGTACAATGACTGATAACACCTCTATATACAGTAGATAACAAAGGATCCACCATTCACAATAGGTGATGTCACAGCTCACCTCCTCATCTGCCTGCACAATGATTGTAAACACCTCCATGTATAAGAGATAACACAGGATCCACCATTCACAATAGATGATGCCACGGCTCACCTCCTCCTCCTTTACAATGAATGATAACCTCTATATACAGGAGATAACACAGGATCCACCATTCACAAAAGGTGGTGTCACAGCTCACCTCCTCCTGTACAATGACTGATAACACCTCTATATATAGGAGATAACACAGGATCCACCATTCACAATAAGTGGTGTCACAGCTCACCTCCTCCTGTACAATGACTGATAACACCTCTATATACAGTAGATAACAAAGGATCCACCATTCACAATAGGTGATGTCACAGCTCACCTCCTCATCTGCCTGCACAATGATTGTAAACACCTCCATGTATAAGAGATAACACAGGATCCACCATTCACAATAGATGATGATGCAGTTCACCTCTTCATCTGCCTGTACAATGACTGATAATATCTCTATATACAGTACAGTAGATAACACGGGACCACCATTCACAATAGATGGCATCACAGCTCACCTCCTCCTCCTGTACAATGACAGATAACCTCTATATACAGGAGATAACACAATTACCTTTGCCAGATTAGAGTATGTTCAGATACTTGCAAGATTGTTTTATACAGTAATGTGAAAAATTAAAAAATAAATGTCTAAATTGTTATCATTATAACTTATTTAAACAATAGGTTATTTTATGATAATAAATTCCACTTATTCCCTTATCGACATGGACAAGTAGCATGCATCTTTTGTCACATGTCGGATGCTGGTTGTATAGAGCAGGCTCAGGAGCTGAACCTGCTCCATACTGGGCAGACGCCTGATGTGCTTTGCAGCCAGCATCTGTGTCTAAAAGTCACAATCACAGTTTATCACAGACAGCAACATTTAAACGTCCTACTTGTGTAAAAATAAATTAAACAAAAAAAATAGCAGAATTGCCTTCTTAGTATTTTTTTCCATTTTACCCTACGTGTTTTTTTTTTTTTTTCAATTTTTCAGTACATTACATGGTACCAAGAATGGTGTTATTCAAAACTAAAATGTGTCTTGCAAAAAAAATGGATGGAAAAATATAAAAGTTATGGCTCTTGGAAGAACAGGATGAAAAAAAATAAAAGAGTAAAAGTAAAAAAAGTAAAAATCTTACTAAGCCTTAAAAGAGTCAAATGGACACTCCACGGTGGAAAAAATAAATGATATGCTGTTTTATGCCTAGAGCAAAATGTGAGGATGTGGAGCATGTCAAAGGCATTATCGGACTATCTACTCTGGTGCCAGTCTTAATAAAATTAATTCTATACATTTTTTTTTTTTACAACTTTTTTTTTTTTTACAAAGATACAGAAACAAGATTACCCGCTGCGGAACCCCAAATTGAAGTTGTTCCTGATGGAGCTTATTTCATTTTCCATTGTCTTTTTGACTCTCATCTCATTGAACTGATCGTCGCCCAGACAAGCCGATATCACTCCACCTAAATTGGGGATCAACTTACAGGATCCTGGTCCTGCGTCTACGTCAATGGTCCACGGCCTCCAGATATGAGCTTTTGGATTCCTCAGCACCTCTTCTGATTTGTGGGACTGGAGTGATGTCATGCATGAGTTACGCTGCATTGATGATATCGTACCGGACCGACAAATCATAAAAAGTCATAAGAGGTAGTTTGCACGGCTCCAATCCACCGGTTTGGGACTACTGACATGTTTACTGGACCAGGGTTCTGCAAATTTATCTGTAGGGTAGACTTACTCTAGTACTGATGACCGGTAACAACATCTATAGCACAATCAATGCCCGTTCCACGCACCCTCTGTGTCCTATCTCCCTGTCCCAAAAGTTTTGCTAGGGTGCCGAGGCTCAATGGCATGACAGAGCATCCCAACGTCACCCACAAGAATCCTTTACTGGTTTCTTTGAGTTTTCAGCTCTCTGATGCAAACTCTTTCAAGATTTTCCTAATTTTCTATGAGTCTCCAGGAGGTCGCGGGTGATTTGGTAAGTAAGCACTTGTTTCAATCCGCTTGCATTGCCAATGCTTTATTTCCCCCTGTGGTGGCACTGTAGGAGAAATGAGCACTTCAGCTTCGTTCTCCTGACGATCGCACCTGATCGCTGAGGATCTCAGAAGCAGGACAACTTCTGATCGTCTAATTTTTGGGGGCAGACCTAACAAAACGGGGATTGGGGTAGAAGTGGAAATCCTTTTATTGAAAACTAGACGTTCCTGGGACTTTAATAACGCTTAAAATAACACTTGTACATATGAGCCAGTAAAGTGTCAGCACGGATCGACTTCAGTCGTAGCTAAAGAGAGGATGGAAGGGCTTGCCAAGATTAAGACACAGTCTGTACTTAACATCCTCCGTGGAATTCAATCACAGTGTGGTCTCACCAAGGTAGTTGTCATCTTCCGGCTTCCCTGAGTAGCTGTGCTGCCGCACATCAATGTTAGTAGCGCCGGCTGGAATACGAACCACGGTATTGTAGCCTGGGAAGCACAAAAGATGAAGTGCACGGTTAGTTCACATTAATGGGCAGGATGTTCCTTAGAAAAGCCTTCGAGGGCTACACATCTGCCAAATGCATGCAGCATCACTTCAAAACACAACTTTCTATGTTTACAGAGAACAAAGGGAGAAAAGCATGGCCGCTCGTTGTGTTAGGCTTCCATGGCACAGGCGACCCGTGCCGTTGTGTCTGAGATGTCTCTTTGCAGCTCGTTAGATCATATTCTTACTGCAAAACTTTTGGATTGTCTTCAAGAGTTGTTTAGGAGACCACGGGTAAGCAAAACACTGTCACCCCCACCATTGTCTCGAGGCTTCACGAGTTCCGACAACTCTTCTGAGATAGCCAACATTTTCAAAAACTTTCTCAAAAGCGATCCAAATTATAGGCAATGGGCCAATCGATTTTTTTAACAAAATATTGTTTAAATCAGGTATTTTTTTATTATTTAAAACGGGGTTGTCCAGTGAAAACAAGTTATTATCACCTATTGATCGGTGGCGGTCCAACAGCTGGGATGTGCGCTAATCGTCAGAACGTTGCACTTATCCCTCACTGCCACTTCATTCATTCCCTATGGGGCTGGCAAACACTGCACTCAAGATTTTTCCAGAAGCCCCATAGAGAATAAATGGAGCAGCAGACGGGCACCCAACCCAATTGTATCGGGGATATAGGTGCCCTGTCGGGGTTAATAAGTCCTCATTCTGCCGATCAGTGTGGATCCCAGTGGTCAGTTCCCGCAGATCAATAGGTTATCACTGATTCTTTGGATAGGTGATAATAACTTTTTTTCACTGGACTGCCCCTTAAATAATGGTCCTTTCAGTTGTGCATATCACTACCTGTACATTGGCAATAACAGCAACAGACAGGCTCTAACTAATTAATTTCTACAGGAGAGATTTCTAGGAATGCTCTGATCTGTATTAGTGTCGTTCCGAAGGAAGGAGGAGGAGGTGAGCTGTGACATCACCTATTGTGAATGGTGGATCCTGTGTTATCTACTGTATATAGAGGTGTTATCAGTCATTATACAGGAGGAGAAACGGGTGAGCTGTGACATCACCTACTGTGAATGGTGGATCCTGTGTTATCTACTGTATAAAGAGGTGTTATCAGTCATTATACAGGGGGGAAACAGGTGAGCTGTGACATCACCTATTGTGAATGGTGGATCCTGTGTTATCTACTGTATATAGAGGTGTTATCAGTCATAGTACAAGAGGAGGAAGAAGTAAGCTGTGACATCATCTATTGTGAATGATGGAACCTGTGTTATTTAGTGTATATAAAGGTATTATCAGTCATCCTACAGGAGGAGGTGAGCTGTGACATCACCTATTGTGAATGGAGGATCCTGTGTCATTTGTATATAGAGGTTATCATTCATTGTCAAGGAGGAGGAGGTGAGCTGTGACATCACCTATTGTGAATGGAGGATCCTGTGTCATCTGTATATAGAGGTTATCATTCATTGTCAAGGAGGAGGAGGTGAGCTGTGACATCACCTATTGTGAATGGTGCATCCTGTGTTATTTACTGTATATAAAGGTATTATCAGTCACCCTACAGGAGGAGGTGAGCTGTGACATCACCTATTGCGATGGCAATGAGACAGTAAAGAGCAAGAAGGTTGAGTCTAGTATTGGACTTAGTGGCCACTGTGTAAACTGCAAGATTTCTAAATTTTTTTTTTATATAGATTGTTATATGGAAAATTGAAAAAAAAAAAAAGTTAAATATACTTAACTTAATACATAAATACGCATTAATACTTAATAGATAAAAATCAGATGTAAACAATAGATCACATTCCCTTTAAAGACGTAATCAGTTAACAAAAAAAAAAGAACCAAATGCTATTAAATACTATTAACGATATCTATAACTTTGTATGTAACCCCCCTTCTCATGTACAGCACCATGGAATTAATGGCGCTATATAAATAATAATAATAATATAAAATACATACATGCACAGAAAAACAATAACCACCTCTCCCATACCCTGCCGATCCAGCGCAGACATTTTAGTGGTCCGCTTGGTCTTTAATGATAATGACCAGATAGCACATGATCACTAATTCCGCTCACCGGCTTCATCAGTTCAGCAGCACTGGGATTATGGGTTAGTGCTCAGCAGTGATCCAGTAAGTTCGGTAGGTGATTGCTGCAGCGGTCATGTGCTGGTTCGTTGTGAACAAATACCGGGAGGGCCGCCACTGGATCGGCAGAGGACAAAAGGTGAGTAGGTTGTTTTTTAATAATATTTGCCCACCATAAAGGGTTTTTCCCGCTGGGAGAATTGATGTAATAAGATAGACTATCATTTCCTAGTCAGTTTAGGGAGCATGCCAGTGTAAGGGGTTACAGAGACTAACCCATGCCCCAAACACGTCCCGGTTAACTAAGGTTTTAATATGTGTTGTAATGTACCTGACGCTGCTATGTACTGTATATATGTATGTTGTGTATATAGGGATAGTGCTGTTATAGGGTTAGCCAGAGAGGGGGGTATAGTAGGATAGTAATAGGAGTTTAGTATAATAAATAGCTAATATAGGAGGGGCCTACTGTGGGTAAGCCAGGAGTATTTCCTGAATGTAGTTAGTAGGGCCAGGGAGCCCGTACAGTCCTGCAGGGCCTTAGAGCCCAGGCAACACAGTGGGCCCCGTCACGTTTCAAACTAGGAGCCCAGTCATCCAGGGCTTGAGAATTGAAGGACACAGCAACAGTGGAATGCAGGGCAGCATCAAGATGTGGCAGCTGACTACGTGGGCAGGTGCCCTCATGACTGGGGCTAAACAGACAGGGGAACTCCTGAAGGTAGTAAAGCTGGACAGACGGAATGCTGCGGTACCAGAAGAGTCGGTACGACCCAGGAGCATTCTAGAAAAAGTAGGGAAAAGCACAGGAAGGATGTGTACTATGATATTCCCTGTGATGTTGCTGCAACTGAGCTGGATGTACTGCAAATGCATTCAAGTAAAGTTGTGTGTTACAAGTTGAAACTGGACTCTGTCTCTCTTTGTATGAAATCAGCAGGACTGAATCCACAGCAGACCAGAAGGGACCCTGATGGTTCAGAAGGCGTTAAAGAAGGTAAGCTGCAAAGAGGACATTGTATACATGTGTCGGGTGGCCAGGGTGCGCCTAAGCAGCCATCATTGTGGGCCACGACTACGGCCCTGTCACCCCTCACACCAGGACCATCATCGATCCTCTGATGGGGATCATAACCCTGAGGATTTTCCCCAATTTTTCTTGCAAAACAAAATGCAACCCAACTCCATTTACTTGGCTGCTGCCCCTTTGCACGAAGACCCCTACTGATAATGAAATGATAGCATGTCCTATTAGTATCTTAGCATTGAAACACTCTTTTAAAGGGGTTTTCTACTTTCAGGAAAATAGACCCCAAATGTTCTAAAATAGCCAGAGTGCTGCCACTACGCTCAGTGATTGGCTATAGTGTTGATGCTGTTGACGTGATGTCATTGCTACAGCCAAAACATTGAGACCCGAGCTGCGACGGGACGGATATAGGGAGTGGGTGGGGAGGAGTGGAAAAAAACACCATTAAATAAACCATAACATGTCATGTTGAAAGTTGTATTCTTACGGCACTAAACAGTACGGCCAAACCCTCTCTTTATAGCTACCTACCGTAATGTACTATGTTAAACGTTCCAGCTACGGTCTTGCAGGAAGAATTGTCCCCGCCACAAACGCCACATTTATCTCTTCTAGCTTTCGAGTTTAGGACGTGATCACAACCAGCTTGCTTTAAAAAAAAGATATTGAAAAGATCCATGAAAAAAAAAAAAAGTACAGTTCTTATCAACCTTGTCAGTACAATGACTCCCTTAGCATGCCTCAGTCCCCGATCGGTCGTATGACGGACACCATTTCTGCTCATTGGACCCAATCACCCATTGTTATGGGATAAAAAAAAAATCTACTTTTTTCCACCAAAACAGCACCCCCGATGTCCATATTCTGTATTGCAACTCAACCTCGATCATTTGACGGGTCAGAAAATAAAGGGATCATCACGGCGATGGCGGCGGTCACAGGCTATACTACGGGCATCACCGGTTAGGAATAAGAGCCATGCTGCCGCGGAGGTCAACATTGTCAAGGCGAAGAAGAGTTGAGTATGGTTTATTTGGCTATTTTATAATATTCGCAGGTCTTTTGTTTTTTATAATCTTATTTAAAACTTGGATAACCCTTTCAAGCGTTACATGGTATCTATGAAAATGAATGGTGTATCCATGTACTGCATGGACACTTCAACTCGTCCACAGATCGAAATGGTCTTCACTTGGGTTAAATGAATAGGTACTTTTATCGACCCAAAATGTCTCAATACGTTATTTAAAAATATTTTTTTTTATTAGAGATTGCACCGAATGTTACTGCAGATATAGAGGAGATAAACTTTTAGGTGTGATGTCCCTTTAAGAACTTGATTAAAGTTTGGGCCAAGTTCCCTCTTTTTCCCCCAGACATAAACGAAGATAGGGTTTCATGTTTTATCATAATTTACTAGAAGTCGTTGGATGATGATGTGTCCGGCTTCTGTTTGTTTAGTAGACGTTTTCCCGAGCCTGTAGATGGCGCTGTTGTTACTACGATCCACACGATAGTATTGGTCAGCACCAAAAATTCATCAAAAATGTTAAAAAAAAAAAAAACATTTAAAGGAAAGCAAATGGCTCGAGTCTATATTCAGTGAAGAAGACGAGAAAGTGAAATGATGCGTGATTTTCAGCGCCCCTTCAAATTCTCTGTTGTCATAAAAGTTCTACTTTAAATTCAGCAAAAATTAATCTGACATTGACCCAAAGCCGTAAAGTGGAAATTTAGACATTCTAGCAAAAAGATCAGTAAATTTTGATAAAAAAAAAAGCCCCATAATTTTCTCCACATCCTGAACAGAAACATGTGCCAAGAGAATGAGGTGCCAGTCTAGGGCACAACCGGGGTCACCAGAGTTGAAAACTTGATTTTTTGGGGGGAATCTGGGGTCTTCTGTGAATCCACGCACACAATCTGCCCTGAGTTCCTTGGGGGGGGAAGTTTTTCAAGCTGTTGACTGTTTACATTCAATAACCGTATTAGAGGCAAGTTTTGTAATGCTTGCCCCTGTGTCTCGCATTATATTTTAAAGGCAATAACCCCGATAAGGCACTTGTCTGAGCTTTAAAGGGAATCTGGCAGCAGGCTTTTGAAGTGTAATCTGAGAGCAGCATGATGCAGGGGCGGGGACCCCGATTCCAACGATGTGTCACTTACCAGGCTGTGTGTTGCAGCCTCAATAAAAATCAGTGTTTTAGGAGCTTGAGGTTAATGCTAGAAGACTAGTTGTCTCGTACCTGCTAGTCCTGCTGCTTTGTACAACCCGGCCCCTGTCACTGATTGGCAGCAGTGAGCACAGAAAGCAGCCAATCAGTGGTGTGGGAGGGGTTGTACAGTTTTCTGCATCTGAACACTGCTACATTTTCATCAGAGAAAACAGTCATTTTATCAAAATGACAGCAAGCAGACCAGTAAGTGATACATCACTGGAATCAGGCTCTTCTGCCCTATATTATGCTGCTGTCAGACTACATAGCAAAAACCTGGTGACAGATTCCCTTTAAAGGGTTTGCATGCACATGCCGACACTTTTTTTTTTTCATTGCCCCAATCTAAAATGTGCAGATGGATATTGAAAAAAATCTCACCGTTTTGTGCCCACAGCTCCAATGCATACCTATATGTTTCCATGGTTACACAGACTTAGTTGCATATATCAATAGTATAATAGAATAATAAAAGTAAAAAAAAAAAAAAAACGCTCAGGCACCTACAATAAAATGACTGATCAGGGCACAAGGAAAATATGAAGCAGTAGTTAAAAAAAAAAAAAAAAAAAAAGCTGGAAAAGCCCTTTCATCATTTTCTCATTGGATACAATGAAACTTCACATAATGTCATTTGTGATTGACAAAAGGGGGGGTAACTCGCCCTCACGGCCGGACTGGAACACAATGGATCTTTCAGAAGCGGCAGAACAATACTGCCAAATACTAAAAGATCTTTCAAACAAAAGAGTGGAAAAATTGTATGCGACATTTACTACTGTAATATTACTATAAAAGAACAATAGGAATGGCGATAAAAGGAAAGAAAAAGTCACATACCGCACACGCTATAAACGACATATGCCCCATAGGGGGTATGGACAGCGCAGAGGGACCCCGCATATCAACCATAAGGGTGACTCACTCCCTCCTTATATTCCACGGCCAGCAGTGTATCTGCCATGTGTTCCTATATTTCCCCTACAAGACAAATTCCTGTCTGACTGCAGCAAAATGTTGAGGATGATACATGTGACACACGCATTATGAAGACAAGACCCTTAAAAGCTTCCACAGCGCAATGGCCCTGGGAAAAAATCTGCAGTTTGGTGATGATGGCATTGGTTGCAAGTGGAAGTGAAGGGATCTCTATCAGAATGTTAGGAAGTTCGTTGGAACGGGCCAATTTGAACAATTTGCAATTCGTTTCACACGAATCGCCAAAAAAAATGTGTCCACCACTATTTCACAGAAAACAGAAAATTACATGAGCCAGAGAAGGCTCACATGACGTCAGGCGCGGCAGCGCAGGCTTCATCATAATGCCTTGTAGCTATCAAATCATATGGTATATCACAGCCAATAAGGAACAACTATCGTGGTCTGTGTAAAAGCTGAGGAACGGAATGCAGCAGCCATTTTTTGGTGAATCTGGAAAAAGAGAGCACAGAGATTTCCTATCTGTTTATCTGTATCTGTCTAAATAAAAAAATGAGGGCATCACTCCAAAGTCAGATTGGAGAAAATGGATTTTATTCAGCCCATGCTTGAGCTAATTAAAATCACCATCTCACCATTTTCACCATCTGACTTTGAAATTCTGCTCCATTTTTTGTATTTATATGCAAAAGACTTTTGGTGATAACCCTGGCGGCTTTGCACCCATTTTTGCATGACAAGGGCTGCATTTATTTTTTTTATCTATTACCTATCTGTCTATCTACCTATATATTTATATCTATCTATATATCTGTTTACTGTATCTATTCCTTATCTATCCATCTATAATCTACCTATCCCATATCTATCTATCATCTTTCTACTATCTATCCATTATCTACCTATCTATTTATCTATTATCTATCATCTATCATCATCATCTATTATCTATCTATCATCTATCTATCATCTATCTATTATCTATTAGACAATAGATAATAGATAGATAGATGACATCTATTATCTATCATCTATCTATCATCTATCTATCATCTATTGTCTGTCTATTGTCTATCTATTATCTATCATCTATCTATTTATCTATTATCCATATATAATCTGTTATCTATCTATTATCTATCATCTATTGTCTATCATCTATCTATCTATCATCTATCTATCTATCATCTATCTTTCTATCATCTATCTATCTTTCTTTTCCCATTACCTTTCTGATTAATCGTTATTGTCGCCCTCTTTCCTGCACTCACACTAATCATGCTCCTTATAGCTATAGGGTCCGGACTCGGTACCATCTTCCCTCCGCTGTTCACTTCTTCATTGTTCTCAGTGATTTAGTACAGGCCACAAGAGATAGAAATGAGAACTGCACAAATCAAGCGCATAAGTATTTACCCGGCACAGTCCTTGCACACAGATATCATTTGTGTCTGGTCCGCATGACGTCCCATCGACGACCCTGTCCCTGAGCTGATAATAGGCTGTGCTTCCTGCCACCCGGCAGAATAGTTTACACCGGTCCTTCATTAGAACTGCGGACAGATAGAAATGCTTTGTCAATAACGTTTAAATTCAGCAGAACGAGAGGAAGGCACAATGGGGCAGCACGTACTTCCGCTGTATTTAGGCACCCAGCGCACATTAGGAGGTAGGCCATTGATATTGAAATGTTTCCCGTCAAAATCAGAACACTGCTCCTCCCTGAAGTCCTTCTTCTGCTTTGAGCAGGGCTCGGTATTACAAGACTTAAATTTCATCCTGCGTCCCACGCAGTATTTACCACCATTCTTTGGCCTGGAAAAACAGAAAAAAAAAAAAGTTGAGGACAATTTGACAAAATTCAGTTTTATAGGAGCCCTACCTGAATAACCTTTTTAAATTTGTCTTCCAAGGATATGCCGACATCATAAGGGTTTAAATTGAGTGGGGGGAGAGCCGCAGAATTAGAACTGTGCAGATGAAAAGAGTGGCTCCCTGTTGGGAGGACTCGACGTGTCCATGCATTACATAGTTGCCCATTCATTTAAATACGGTCCATGTAATACTACATTTGCCCTGTAGTGGCCACTGCAGGAAAAATGAGCAGGTGCACAAAGTATTCCTTGGAGATATCAGTTGATTGCAATTGGATAGAGAAGCCAGAACTGTAGCGATCAGTTGATCATCGGGTGCAAAGTTCTTAAAAGTAGTGTCCAAATGGTTTAATATACAGAATACATACTGTATGTTTTAAAGAGTATTTCCTTCTTAAAAGGCTTATCCCACTATGTATTAGTTATTTACAGGATTAGTAATAAAGGTATGATTGGTGAAGGTCTGAACATTGGGACCTAATGCATCATAAGAACAGGGGTCCTGTGATGCCATAGACTTCAAGCATGCTAACTACTCCATTGGACTCTATTTCGAAAATATGGGAGCCATGAATTTGAGGGACCTCAACATTTATGACACTCGGTATTTGCTTGCGCAGGTAGAAACTGATGTAATGTAATACAAAATGTACTTACTCAGGTCTGTTGCATTCTCGAATGGCGGTTTTGATCCCACCACTACAAGATCTAGAGCAAGCACCAAATGGTTTCCAAGGTCCCCAGGAACCATCGACAACTGAAGCATCGCGTTCTTTCGGGATACACAAGCCGTATTTGCAATGCTGTTGGCAATGATAATACGGGGTTAATGCCAATGTAGAGCGCACAATCACCTTTGCTCTAAACCGTGATTTTAGGTCCTCGTCACCAGAGTTGGTGTAAATCGATTCACACATCCCAGCTTATCAACCATGACAGAGGCCAATGGCAGATGGTCGGGAACGGGTCAACCGCCTCTTACCTGACAGCACCCGGGGCACTTTGTTATAATTGGTCAGTCTGGTGCAACGTCATCATGCTGCAAAGATCACATCAAACCAGGCCAGGTAATCAAAAGAAGAGCCACGGATTTGGTCTGGTAAGAGGGGGGGCTATCTTGCTCCCGTCTGACATGGTCTATGGAATGGGATGTGAAAACCAATTGGCACCAGCTCTACTCATCACTTTCTATGACTGAACAGGACAGGGTTTTCAGCTCCTCTCTGTAAAAAGAATGGTTTAATTCACGGGCGCAACCACTGGGTGGTCAACCTATAGACACATATTGCATAAACAACTTCCAATATACGGTATATATTTTGGCCAAGATGGTCTTCTCAAGCTTTTTATATTTGGATATATCAAGCTCCGAAGAAACATAAGGAAGGACACAACGGTTATACTAAAGGGTTATCTAGCAATGGGGTAACCTCTTGTAAGGCTCCATATTAGATAGATTGGCTGTCTATATGTACTCTTCCTATTCCTAAACCAAGTCATTTACTCCTTTGGTACTACAGGGAGGTTTCCAATGAATTTCCATTTAAAGAGGACCTGCCACCTCGTTTTCTTAGTTTATTCCCACTGATCCCTTGAATAATCCATTTTTTTAAATAAATATGCCAAATGTTTCCAGAGACATAGGCTTTTTCATTTTGTCCTAATTTTTATGGTCTTTACCAAAGGGTAGTGGCTCACAGGATTCCTAGGGCACATAGCATAATTATCTTATAAGCACCCACTTTCTTGGTAAAGGTGATAAAATTAGAACTAACTAAAAAGACCTATAGAAAGCAAAAATCAGAATACTCAGGTGAGCAGCTGGAATAAAATAAGTGCTCAAACCAGAAACTTCAGACCTGGTGTCAGGTCCTCTTTAGTTTGGTCCTCACTTTGCTCATTGAAGACCATCAACCAATGATTTCAGCTTCTAGGAATTCTAATGTCTTCCTTCGTAATTCCTCACTTTGAGGCGATTTCTGAATCAGCTGATAGAAAGCTCAACCAAGGTCAGGGGAGGTTTCGGGGAAAATGCATTTAGTCTGGAGCCGAAATAATCTCATAGTATAATTTGGTATAGAGAAGACACCTGCAGACAACGAAAAACTAGAAGAGCATTGCAGAAGGGATGCCTGTCCCCATCATTACATTTCAGAAAGACCCTACCTAACCAACTGAAATTCTAATTAAAGGCTGCTCTCCTTACAGCATGAGATGACTATGTAAGCACCGAGCACCCTAGGCCCCATATCACTAGGGTCTTTTCTGTGATCTTTAGGAAGAAGAAGCAGGAGGCTCCATCAGTGGTATCGGGATATGGAAGGTTGAGCTAGAACAATGGTTAAGGTAAGGGCAAAAGGCAAGGTATTGAATATACATGAGCAGAGTTTGACCCCATAGGTAATATACTTCCCTATGAGGGACGAACATATCATGGTGGCCAAGAGGTGAGGGGGCCACATCTATCTCCAAAAAGGGTGGAATTGTGCATTATGATGAGCTATTGGACAGCAGAGGGCCCATTGACTGCTTATGGACAGGGGCCCTCTTCTGTACGTGTCCGTCCCAGTTCCCTATGGTAGTGCTCTGATCGAAAAGATCAGGTGAACTACTATGGGTCTCGGGCATTATGACATATCCAAGGGAGATGTTTGATAGATGCAGATCCCACATTTCGGACTTGTGTGACTGTCCAATTGCAGAGGAACACCCATAGAAGGGAACGGAGAGAGAGACACATGTGCAGCCACGTCTCCATTCTCAGGTGGGTCCCTGCTCTCAAGATAAGTGTGACCCAGTCAATATTCTATACGCAGATCCGGTGAATTCTGTGGTTCCATCCTGGGGCAGAAAATAAATGGGCTAAAAAGGAAGAAGGAAATTTTGGGGTGCATCGCAAGTGCTGGGAACCCTGGGCTACATGTCCTTTACCTATGGCAACAGTCAAGGTTTGGGACACTCTCTATGCCAATTCCAAATGTAGACTGCAGGGGGCAGACTTTTCCTTGCATGATCACCTGGATCTGAGATTATGTCCGAAGCAAAAAGACCCCTCCGTTATCACAATAAAAGAAACACAGCGGATTCACCACTACCCTAATTTCCATCAATTACGCCCATGTTATGAAACAAATTAGGAAACTCTATACCGGAGCAAATAAAGTGAAAGTTAAGAAGAAAAAATTTTTTTCTCAAGATTTAATAAAGTTTAGTGAAACAAGAATCTTTCTGCTTATGAAACTTCATCTCTTTTGACCTTATTCTGTTTCTCCGACTTGAATTTTTCTTAACCCCAGCCTTTTGCACCTGAGGGGTCAACTTCTAACAATGGCCGTAACTTAATCCTGTTTCACCCGGGACATAGATGGAATTTATATTCCACCTGGAGAATGAAAATTCCTTCCTTATCAACAAGTGCTTTTTCAGATTTTATACCAATAATTACACGTTGGACAGGCTTTCTGCCCATGATTGCCCAATTGTGGCTGCCTCTGTGCCGAGAAGCCTGGACCAGATGGAGCTTTCCAGGCTGATCCAGGGTAAATCCGGAGATAACTTTGCCACTCTTTTTATATTATTTTCATTATCTCACTATTTTCTTTATGTCCACCTTTTAATCTGTGCTGAATAATTTCACAAGTATCTTTGTGGTAGTCGTGGTTTTTGTTGGCCTGATACAGAGCTCCAAATCCCCAGCAAACATGTAGAATTACGGTAAATAGTAAAATTCTAGCTTCCTATGGCCACCACTTCGTAGAGCGCAAAAGGGATTTTCCAATGAGAGCCTTGAGACCACTGATTGGCTGCAGTGGTGAGATGACTGATGAACAAGATGTCATTACAAAGGAAGTGATGACATCCTGTTTATCAGTCATTTGAGCTCTGAGATCACTGATTGGCTGCAGGGGTGAGATGACTGATGAACGGGATGTGATTGCACAGGAAGTGATGAAATCCTGTTTATCAATCACCTGAGCCCTGAGACCAATGATTGGCTGCAGGGGTGAGATGACAGATGAAAAGGATGTGATTGCACAGGTAGCAATGCCATCCTGTTTATCAGTCACCTGAACTCTGAGACCAATGATTGGCTGCAGTGGTGAGATGACTGATGAAAAAGATGTGATTTCACAGGAAGTGATGACATCCTGTTTATCAGTCATTTGAGCTCTGTTATCACTGATTGGCTGCAGTGGTGAGATGACTGATGAAAAGGATGTGACTGCACAGGTAGCAATGACATCCTGTTTATCAGTCACCTGAACTCTGAGACCAATGATTGGCTGCAGTGGTGAGATGACTGATGAAAAGGATGTGATTGCACAGGAAGTGATGACATCCTGTTTATCAGTCACCTGAGCTCTGAGATCACTGATTGGCTGCAGTGGTCAGATGACTGATGAACAGGATGTCATCACTTCCTGTGTAATCACATCCTTTTCATCAGTCACCTGAGCTCTGAGACCACTGATTGGCTGCAGGGGTGAGATGACTGATGAACAGGATGTGATTGCACAGGAAGTGATGAAATCCTGTTTATCAATCACCTGAGCCCTGAGACCAATGATTGGCTGCAGGGGTGAGATGACAGATGAAAAGGATGTGACTGCACAGGTAGCTATGACATCCTGTTTATTAGTCATCTGAGCTCTGAGACCAATGATTGGCTGCAGTGGTGAAATGACTGATGGGCAGGATGTGATTGCACAGGAAGTGATGACATCCTGTTTAACAGTCATTTGAGATCACTGATTGGCTGCAGTGGTGAGATGACTGATGAACAAGATGTCATCACAAAGGAAGTGATGACATCCTGTTTAACAGTCAGTTGAGACTACTGATTGGCTGCAGCGGTGAAATGACTGATGATCAGGATGCGATTGTACAGGAAGTGATGACATCCCGTTTATCAGTCACCTGACCTTGCATTCAGCCTCCTCATCGTGATTTATGGATTTTTTTTTATTTAATATCTATCTATATTATATCTCTCTCCCTTCTCAGTGCCAAATTTTTGAGTAGACCTAGAAAGGAAGGAGATGACATTATTCTTGCCCTGTATAGTCCACGGTGAAGATTGCTGATGTGAACCCTCAAACACAGTCTCCACTTCTCCTCTTATCTATTTCATTGTGGCCGGAGTCATTTTATAGCAGAACAGCAGGGACGTTTCACCACAATGAACCTCCGAGATGGTTCCCTGGGTCTGCAATTGGGGAGCAGCGAAGTGGAACTGTGGGAAAATCGACGTGGGAATTCACAGCGTCTTTGTGCGGGATTTTTACTGCTTCCTGTATGACATCAGCATCTCCATGATGGCTCTTTCATGGTACCGGCCTAGACAAGGATCACGTAACTGCGATGACAAAGACCAGTTATTCAAAATTAGAAATGTAAAAGTTTTTCACCTTTCCGGGCTCACATTCGGTCCCGTCCGCCCAAGGGGTGTGTTGAGTCCGGCAGCCCTTGTGAGGCCCCTCCATGTTAATGCACCACAGCCTCCGACATTGCATTTGCTACATGGGTACAAGCGAGATCGCACAGTCAATTCCCAGGCGGTTTAATGTATAACAGGTCAATGTATCTATTCAGCCAAAATTGCCTACACTGCACTTTAATAAAACGCTTTCTCAGAGCTCGGCTTCATTATTCAGAGCAAGGGACTCACTTTGTATGGCTTTAATGACCCTCGTTCTGCCCTCAAACAACCTATTTAAATATGGAACAAAGTTTACATTCACACTGGGAAATGCTGGAAACCTGGGAAATACACATGAACAGCGGCGGCTACGTAACCGGCACGTTACTGCACCGGAGAATGAAATTATCCCATGTCACCAAACTGAAAAGAATGCAAAATATATCATTTATAAAATAAGAATATTGATAGCTACTGAAAGAGATGCCTGGCAGCGAGCACCGGGAGAATTAAACATGGCTGGCGTGCAAGTCAGGCCTCGGACTATGGTTTTATACAGGATTACGGTTGTGTGCACCATAGACATCAATGGGTCTTTATTATATTTTCTTGTCTGGTTTCATAGGATAAAAAATATTCATGCCGGGCTCCAAAGGATGGAGTATTAGGCTGGTACAGACGAGCGTATTTGCGGTCCGACTGGCATCCAGACCAATGTTAGTCTATGGGGCCGTGCACATATCCGATTTTTTAATTGGACAATGAAAAAAAAAAATCGCAGCATGTCTTAGTTTGATCAAATGTTTGTATCACAAGTCAATGACTCCGTGGAAAATATCACACTGCACTCGGATGACATCTTACTGCAGTCTGATTTCCGCACACTGACACAATGGAGAAGATGGAGAAATTTTGTTCTCCGTCTTCTCCATAGTTGAGAAAATTGAATTAGACTATACTCACATTCTGATCAGTTTCATCAGAGTGTCATTTGCATATGTGACACGATTTGCTCATATGAGAGAATCATTGGCTGTCTACATGAGCCCTTACGGAGATAGTCTAAAAGCAGTAAGGGCTCACCATACAGTGCCACATCCCAAATGTGAGGGCCAAGGGTTCCATAGGACAAGACGGTAGGATTTATGTGAGACACTGTGCAGTTTGTGCACTTCTACGGTAGGGAGGTAGGTATAGGGGGTTTAGTTAGTTAAGTATAGGGGTCTAGGGAGGTAAGTATAGGGCATCTAGGGAGGTAAGTATAGGGGTCTAGGGAAGCAAGTATAGGGGGTCTAGGGAGGCAAGAATAGGGCTCTAGGGAGGCAAGTATAGAGGTCTAGGGAGGCAAGTATAGGAGGTACAGTTGTGGCCAAAAGTATTGACACCTCTGCAATTCTGTCAGCTAATACTCAGTTTCTTCCTGAAAATCATTGCAAACACAAATTCTTTGGTATTATTATCTTCATTTAATTTGTCTTAAATGAAAAAACACAAAAAGAATTGTCCTAAAGCCAAATTGGATGTAATTCCACACCAAACATAAAAAAGAGGGTGGACAAAAGTATTGGCACTGTTCGAAAAATCATGTGATGTTTCTCTAATTTGTGTAATTAACAGCACCTGTAACTTACCTGTGGCACCTAACAGGTGTTGGCAATAACTAAATCACACTTGCAGCCAGTTGACACGGATTAAAGTTGACTCAACCTCTGTCCTGTGTCCTTGTGTGTACCACATTGAGCATAGAGAAAAGAAAGAAGACCAAAGGACTGTCTGAGGACTTGAGAAACCAAATTGTGAGGAAGCATGAGCAATCTCAAGGCTACAAGTCCATCTCCAAAGACCTGAATGTTCCTGTGTCTACCGTGCGCAGTGTCATCAAGAAGTTTAAAGCCCATGGCACTGTGGCTAATCTCCCTAGATGTGGACGGAAAAGAAAAATTGACAAGAGATTTCAACGCAAGATTGTGCGGATGTTGGATAAAGAACCTCGACTAACATCCAAACAAGTTCAAGCTGCCCTGCAGTCCGAGGGTACAACAGTGTCAACCCGTACTATCCGTCGGTGTCTGAATGAAAAGGGACCGTATGGTAGGAGACCCAGGAAGACCCCACTTCTTACCTCGAGACATTAAAAAAGCCAGGCTGGAGTTTGCCAAAACTTACCTTAAAAAGCCCAAAACGTTTTGGAAGAATGTTCTCTGGTCAGATGAGACAAAAGTAGAGCTTTTTGGGCAAAGGCATCAACATAGAGTTTACAGGAGAAAAAAAGAGGCATTCAAAGAAAAGAACACGGTCCCTACAGTCAAACATGGCGGAGGTTCCCTGATATTTTGGGGTTGCTTTGCTGCCTCTGGCACTGGACTGCTTGACCGTGTGCATGGCATTATGAAGTCTGAAGACTACCAACAAATTTTGCAGCATAATGTAGGGCCCAGTGTGAGAAAGCTGGGTCTCCCTCAGAGGTCATGGGTCTTCCAGCAGGACAATGACCCAAAACACACTTCAAAAAGCACTAGAAAATGGTTTGAGAGAAAGCACTGGAGACTTCTAAGATGGCCAGCAATGAGTCCAGACCTGAATCCCATAGAACACCTGTGGAGAGATCTAAAAATGGCAGTTTGGAGAAGGCACCCTTCAAATATCAGGGACCTGCAGCAGTGTGCCAAAGAAGAATGGTCTAAAATTCCAGCAGAGCATTGTAAGAAACTTATTGATGGTTACTGGAAGCGGTTGGTCGCAGTTATTTTGGCTAAAGGTTGTGCAACCAAGTATTAGGCTGAGGGTGCCAATACTTTTGTCTGGCCCATTTTTGGAGTTTTGTGTGAAATGATCAATGTTTTGCTTTTTGCTTCATTCTCTTTTGTGTTTTTTCATTTAAGACAAATTAAATGAAGATAATAATACCAAAGAATTTGTGTTTGCAATCATTTTCAGGAAGAAACTGAGTATTACCTGACAGAATTGCATGGGTGTCAATACTTTTGGCCACAACTGTATAGGGAGGTTAGTATAGGAGGTATAGGGAGGTTAGTATAGGGGGTTTAGGGAGGCAAGTATAGGGGGTCTAGGGAGGCAAGTATAGGGGTCTAGGGAGGCAAGTATAGGGGGTCTAGGGAGGCAAGTATAGGGGGTCTAGGGAGGTAAGTATAGGGGTTCTTGGGAAGCAAGTATTGTGGGTCTAGGGAGGTAAGTATTGTGGGTCTAGGGAGGTAAGTATAGGGGGTCTTGGGAAGCAAGTATAGTGGGTCTAGGGAGGTAAGTATAGGGGGTCTTGGGAAGCAAGTATAGGGGGTCTAGGGAGGCAAGTATAGGGGGTCTAGGGAGGTAAGTATAGGGGGTCTAGGGAGGTAAGTATAGTGGGTCTAGGGAGGTAAGTATAGGGGGTCTTGGGAAGCAAGTATAGTGGGTCTAGGGAGGTAAGTATAGGGGGTCTAGGGAGGCAAGTATAGGGGGTCTAGGGAGGCAAGTATAGGGGGTCTAGGGAGGCAAGTATAGGGGGTCTAGGGAGGCAAGTATAGGGGGTCTAGGGAGGCAAGTATAGGGGGTCTAGGGAGGCAAGTATAGGGGGTCTAGGGAGGCAAGTATAGGGGGTCTAGGGAGGCAAGTATAGGGGGTCTAGGGAGGCAAGTATAGGGGGTCTAGGGAGGCAAGTATAGGGGGTCTAGGGAGGCAAGTATAGGGGGTCTAGTGAGGCAAGTATAGGGGGTCTAGTGAGGCAAGTATAGGGGGTCTAGTGAGGCAAGTATAGGGGGTCTAGGGAGGCAAGTATAGAGGGTCTAGGGAGGCAAGTATAGGGGGTCAAGGGAGGTAAGTATAGGGGGTCTAGGGAGGTAAGTATAGGGGGTCTAGGGAGGCAAGCATAGGGGGGTCTAGGGAGGCAAGTATTTGGGGTCTAGGGAGGTAAGTATAGGGGATCTAGGGAGGTAAGTATAGGGGTCTAGGGAGGTTAGTATAGCGGGTCTAGGGAGGTAAGTATAGGGGTCTAGGGAGGTTAGTATAGGGGGTTTGGGGAGGTAAGTATAGGGGGTCTAGGGAGGTTAGTATAGCGGGTCTAGGGAGGTAAGTATAGGGGTCTAGGGAGGTTAGTATAGGGGGTTTGGGGAGGTAAGTATAGCGGGTCTAGGGAGGCAGTGAATCCTAGGATGGATCCCATCCTGAAGAGACTGGTACTATCAATGGTATATAATAGGGTTGGATGCCCTGTTAAATATGGGACGCTGGGACTTACTGGTGGCTGTAGATATGGAGAACTCCACAAGATATACCATAACAGCTCAGCTATCCAAAATGTATATACTCAAAATATAAAAGTACTAACCATGTAAGGGCACACTTGTGATCCAGGCCCAAATATCAACTCACATTGCTTATTGACATTGTATATGACACCCGGCAGCTGCTGAGGCATGGAATATGATCTTGATACAGGTTCATCAAGCAAACATTCACCATATCCTGTACTGGAAGGGAATAACACAGAATCAGCAGTGGATAAACGTCCATCCATTACATCTGATGCAATATCATACTGCAGAACACAACGACACCAATTCCCAGGTCTTCATTACTCACAGAAAATATTTCATGAATTGATGGATCTTTATTGTCAAACTACATAATATTCTGGCAGTTTGCAGATTACTGAAGATGGCAGGTCTAGAGGAGCCATCATATACTGACAATAACACAGACAGGACCGACAGGAGATCCAAAGACGAGGGAAATGCTAGGGACTTTGGTCCCTCAATTTTGCTGCTAAGTTTCGCCAAGGAAAAGAAAAGTGACCACTTTTTGTTTCACCTTCAATGACTCTGGGCCAAACTCAGTATCACTGAAATCCTGCGCAGGAGCTCGTCACCCATGGATTGTGTAGAAACACCACCAACACTTGGGCACTGTCCGGTATTGCTGCTGAGCCTCAGTTATATAGATATTGCCAGACAGAAGTACTCACAGACGAGTTTTGCCCCTTTTTTTCCATTCTCAAACAACACTTTTAAAGAGGACAGTTTTCTTCATATTTTATTCCTGCTGCTCCCAAGTATTCTTTTTTTTTAATCCACCATATAGTTCCAGACATATGGGCCTTTTCATTTAATGCAAATTTCTTTGGTCTTTACCAGAGGGGCGTGGTTCACATGATTCTCTGGGGGTGTTTTTTTAGGTTGCTCTGCATTATTACCCTACAATCAATACCTCCTTGCGAAGAACCATACAAATTAGCACTCAATAAAAAGGCTCATAATTCTATTTTTGATGGATTTATATACTGATCTAATACTGAAAATACCAGAACTTTTGAGGTAAAAAGAGGCTGCTCACACTGCTGTCCACCCTATCTGTTCTAATACTGGAGAAAACAGAGGTGCTGAGGTAAGAAGAAGCTGCTCACACTGCTCTCCACCTTGTCTAATCTAATACTGGAGATACCAGGGATGCTAATGTAAGAAAAGGCTGCTCACACTGGTGTCCACCCTGTCTAATCTAATACTGGAGATACCAGGGCTGCTGACGTAAGAAGAAGCTGCTCACACTGCTGTCCACCCTGTCTGTCTGATCGAATGCTGGAGATACCAGAAGTTCTGAGGTAAGAAGAGGCTACTCACACTGCTGTCCACCTTGTCTAATCTAATACTGGAGATACCAGGGATGCTGATGTAAGAAGAGGCTGCTCACACTGGTGTCCACCCTGTCTGTCTGATATAATACTGAAGAAACTAGGGGTGCCGAGGTAAGAAGGCACTGCAAATATTGCTGTCCTCCCTATCTGTCTAATTTAATACTGGCAATACCAGGGTGCTGAGGTAAAAAGAAGCTGCTCACACTGCTGTCCACTTTGTCTAATCTAATACTGGAGAAACCAGGGGTGCTGACTTAAGAGACTGCTCACACTGCTGTTCACCTTATCTGCCTGATCGAGTACTGGAGATACCAAGGGTACTGATGCAAAAAGAGGCTGCTCACACTGCTGTCCACCGTATATTACTGATCTAATACAGTAGAAACCGGGGGAGGTGAGGTAAGAAGAGGCTGCTCACACTACTTACTGTCCACCTGGTGCTTCTAAATGCCAAGCATATGCTGTATCCCACAGTTAGAATCCTAGAATATTAGAGTTGGAAGGGACTTCATGGTCATTGTGTCCAACCCCCTGCTCAATGCAGGATTCACTAAACCATCTAAGACAGATGTCTGTCCAGTATATATAGATGACCTATACTATATACTGTAAAGTTATTTCTAGTATTTCTAGGTCACAGCAGCGTAGTTTCCTACTACACAAGCTTACAGCACCTGTCCTGTGAACAATGGAGGCCTTTTTAAAATACCATATTATTGATTGGCACATTAAAGATATTTAGGAATTTATTTAGAAAGACATTTTCATTCTTTCTTTCTGGTTCCTACGTAACGGAGCAGCTTGGTAGTATTAAATCTCAATCATATTATAAGCAAAGCACACACTGTGTTATTGTTACTCTAAAAAACACGATTTGGGCAAAGCATTGAATTTTACTGGTGCTTTGCAGAGGTGGCCTTGTTGTTTCCTCTCCCTATCCAGGTATCCCCTCACACTGTCATACCAGGCCAAAATGTTCAATTAGAAAATCCTAAGCCAGCATGAGACCACCGGTTGCTTTGGTTACCCCGTTCCTGTGGCCGAGGAATGCTCAGCAAGGGTTGCCGGCAGACGAAGATTACTCCTTCTTTTATTACAGCATTCAGTGTCTGTAATAATTTATTAGCCCGTCTTCATGCACCATGCTAAGAGACTTCGTGGGAGTCCACGTCAGATTGCGAGACATCGGTGCCACTCAACTGTAGTCCCTCCAAGTGTCAGCGGAGACGAATAAATGGGCACTATTAAAACAATGTACCAGCGAGAAAATGGCAGGTTTTGACATCGGAACAATCCGACACAAGATATAGCGCAGGTTCTTAAATCAGTTTTGATGTACTGTGTATACCTAGCTGACAGGAATTTGAGGGTTATCCATGCATGAAGGGAAAATACGGCAAAAATGCCAGTAACTTTGATATGACAAAATACTTTGCAATATGCACAAACAGAGGTTTCACTTATTTCCGTGCCTTTGACAGGATATTTGAAGTGCCTTTAAGCCTTGCGAAGGGGACACATTTCTTTTAAGCTCCTCAAGGTGACACAAGTTTTAACAACGCTTTCCCCGGTGGAACCTCGGAAAGAAAGATGCTTCAAAGCTCTCAGCTTTTTTTCTTGAAACGACGGTTATTTCTATTCTGAAAAGGTATCATTATCATATGAAGTTGGCAAGAAAATGCAGTAAAAAAAATAATCAATTTTTGGGATTGGACAGCGGAAGAGGGTATAATACAAAAGGAGTCGTTGGATAAAGGATTTTTGATTTATGTATGTCAATACAAAAATTGCCATCATTACTCAATCCCTAGAAGATGACCTCCAAAACCCTCACATAGGAACCCAGTGGCCCTTTGGATCAGCTGTTTTTCCACTTGTCCCTCTCTTACAAAGTTGCAGATAGGCTCTTCTTGGCCTGGCGAAAAGATCCAGTTTGCTGCCCTAGCTCTGGAACAAGGAAAAATGGAATGTAGATCGTCACCAGAACCAGTCAGTCAAAGCATTGATCTTCTAGGTTTCTAGTAATCCTTTGTTCTCCTACCCACTCAACCTTTTAATAACCATTTTCCTTCTATCAATAAGATGATGCCCATACCTCAAGGATGAATATCAAACTTATAGATACCTACTGGGCGGACTTGGTAAACTTAACCTTACTAATCAAGATCAAATGTGATCCCCCACTTGATATTCCTGAAGCCTTCCTTTTCTTTTTCCCTCTTTCCTTGTTTTGTAACTGCACTTGACCTCGAATAGGTGAAATGAACGGGCAGGGGTGCTCAACTAAGCGATATATACTTTTTTGGCTATGAACAGCTTTCTTCTGACACTGATAAGGGACACATAGAAAGTCCACCTTCATTCTCCAAGAAGAACCAACTACAGCTGAAAGGTCAGAGCATGCACGTGAGTGCTTTTGCCCTTTTGAGTGATCGCAGTAGGGTCTCGGCAAACTAAGAGAAGACGCTCCAGGTAGCTAGACAGTGAGGCAGGTGTTACTGGTGAGGTGACCCACAGTTTGTGATAAGCAGTGGTTCAACATGATGGTCCTACTCTCCCATGACATTACCATCCCAGATAAAAGCAATTCATCACCAATTACTTAATCCTGGCGCCATTTTTCTGCATGGATTGGTACTAAGCAGGCTTTAGTATACAACGGTAAGCAAGGTGACATCTGGGGCACTGTATCTTCTAGGGTACATAGACTCAAACTGAGGTTGGTACTTTTATAAGGGCTCTCTGGGACCGAAGGGATCTGCTGCAGCACACTATTCACACCACGTCTACAATTTGCTCTGTCGGCATAAATGTTGAGCATTGGTGAGACCCAGCTGTCATCGTACTTTGGTTGGGGAGTACCTAGATCTGAGAAGCTCAAACTTTTGAGGAGCCTTTTCAAAATTATAACAAGGAGTACACTTTTGTATTGTTTTGGTCAATTGTAAAAAAAAAAAAAATGCTTTAATGAAGACAAAGATTTGAAATGACTGGGACATACTTTTAGAAAACTTCCCAAATGTGTATGTAGCTTCTCTCTACAAACATACCGTATTTGGCTTGAAGATAACGTGCCACTTACTCTAGGAACTGTGTGATGTACTTCCTGCTACATTTGGACCACATCCAAGGGTTGGTGTAAAAATTGAGAGTTGGAGCCATGACGTGTTGTTGCTTGCCTCCCTCCTCTTTACACTTATTACTGTCATCGTGCGGCATATTGAATCTAAGGAAACATGGAGATGAGTCAGTCACCAGTATGTAAGAGATTTAGTAGGCATCTCACCACAACCAGTGCCCTCAATTACAATGACATAATTGTCACATCTCTTTTACTAATGCAGATGCCATCGTTCAAAGGCTGCTTATGCCATGTGGTCTTTTTTGGAAAAACAAGAGAAAGTTACTATTATTAGTACAGGGCAGGGTAGCAATGAGAACACTGTCTGCCACTAGTATGGGGGGCATTTTGACAGACAGTGATATGGGGGAACTGTAGCTATTAATAGTATTGAAGCATAGCAGCCATCAAAGTTTTGCATCCTTCATTTTCCAAATTTTTTCTCAATTTTATTATATACATTAGGAAAGAAGAGGGATCGGAAAGATGGATAGAAGTAGAAGAGAGGGAGGAAGGAAAGAAGGAGCAAACAAGGAAGGATGGCGAGGATTAAGGATAAATGAAGGTGGAAAGATGGAAGAGTAAGTAAGGGAGGAAGGAAGAGGAAGGGAGGAAGGTCATTTAAGGATATAGGGATGGATGGAGAATGGGAGGAGGGGAGGGAGGAGTGAGGAAGGAAAGAAGGAAGAGGAAGGAATGAAGATAGGATGGAAGAGGGGGAGGGAGGAAGGACCAAAGAGCAAGGAAGAGGAAGGAGAAAGCAAGAAGGATGGTAGAAGAAGAGGAAGGCAGGAAGAAAGAGGAGATAAGGGAAGGAGCTCTGAGCGAAGGAGGAAAGGAAAGAAGGGAGGAAGAGAGGGAGGTAGGTAAGGAAGTAGGGAGGGATGAAAGAAGGAAGGAAGGAAGGAAGGAAGGAAGGAAGGAAGGAAGGAAGGAAGGAAGGAAAAAGAAGGGAGGGATGTAGGAAGGAAAAGGAAGGGAGGGATGTAGGAAGGAAAGAAATAAATAGAAAAGATTGATAGATAGATTTGATATACCTAGCTCATAATAGTAAACTTTTCTGGAAGATGTAGGAAGGATTGTCAAATCTACCGGATGCATGATTTGATGGGGGTGTAAAGGAGATGTGGGCAGGGCCTATAACTGAACCTTGACTAAGGTAGAAAAATTATGTCAGCCTTTACACACTGCATTCATCTGACAAGAGATAGATTGAATTGATAGATAATACGTAGATAATGAGACAGATAAAAGGATAGAAAGATATATTATGAGATAAATAGATACAATGGATACAATGAGTGTTTGCACGCAGCGATTTTTCCATATGATAGGAACTCTTCCTTTACAACATTGATTACGGTCTAACATTGGGGTCATTCATTCCTTGCTGGAGGCTGAAAACAATTCCTGTTTATATGCAGCTACAAAAACAATTTGGCCTTCACATCTGATTAATTTAATTTATGGCAGCATATATATAGAATTTATACACAGCTCTGCTGACTGTGAAAAATCGTAGCGTGCGAGCCCATTGTAAGGTTAATACAGAATGGTTTATTTCAAAGGCAAATGTATTTACATGAAACGTACACGTGTCCTAGCTCATGTGCAATCGTAAATGCCGTGCTGAGGCCGTTGTCTTCACTAATGGAGCAGCTCCTGTATGGATCACACACTGTGCCGAGCTCAGCCAGACCTGCCAACAACAGATAGAGGTGATAAATTATTTATTTATGGGATTATTATTAAGCTGTATCACATAATATAGTTACTGCTAATTTGCGTAGTCATAAAATTCCACATAACCAATTGATAATTAAAAAAAAGATGGACTTTTCCAGATAGGAGATTTGTTGGATTAAAGGAAGGATTGGACATATTGGATTTCAGTATGCCCAGTCTTCATCTTGTAGATGAGCTGCCTCCGCAGTGATCTGTCATTGACTCAACCTAAGTCACAAATGCTTGCATGTTTCACCATTACCTATGATGTATGACCGACTCACTTTGCACATCCAAATGGGTGCTATTTGCACCAGGTGCAATTCTGGAGTGCTATCTCGGTGTGGGTTTTACTTTGGTCCATCCAGAAAATCAATAATGCAAGAGTCCAAGAGAGTCCACAATAGACCACCGATATGGCTGATTACGGCTTTTCTATGAATACTTAATTTTGCTTAAATCAGAAATATTGGTGGCGTTTTGGAGTATTTTGCACTTTTCGCCAGCAAAGGGCATAACTTGAAGCTCTGGGGCCCCCAATGCAAGACCTTTAATATGGCTGCCAGCCATCATGTGTAGTTATTAGTACTTGTCTCCATCAGATGTCAAAAATTGAAGTAACAACCCCTATTATTATTTTTTTTATATTTTTTTAGCGTAGGTCTTGCACCCTTCCCTGGAAAAGGGGTGATCACTATATCATCTCATGGGGTGACCAGGTGAGGAAGGCTGAAAACTGAGAGATTTCACAAATCTGGTACTAAAAGCTTTTTTTCTTTTGAGTCACCTTAGGCTTTAGGGCCTAGGTCTGAATGCAGCCTCTGCACCTCCCATAGTTACACCCCTGAACTAGCTGAGGAATTATTAGGGAACTAGATCGATATCCTAATTTAGATCCCCTTCCCCATAGCACCATTTTTTTTGGAAATCTACTGGGCCCATAGCAACCAATCAGTACGCAGCTTTTATTTTGTAAACAGCTCGGGTAAAATGATAGCTGCTCTGTGATAGGTTGCTATGGGCAACAGCTTTACTTTAGCAAGGCTCTGTTTTTTGTTTTTTTTTAATAAATCTGTCTCCATTGTGTTTCATAAAATGAATGAAATATTACGTCTTACCTAATGTATCACATTTCTCCTGGGCTCTACATATATCCTGTCTGAAAATAAATGAAAAATGGATTCAATAGAGAGGCAAATATTAGACACTTTTAAGGGTGATGTTAAAAACTGACTGGGGGGAAGGAAGAAAGTCTTTACCCATAGGAACTAATTAGGTTGCTACAGGCAGCTGCTCCAATTTTCCTCTGCAGAAGTATTTATATATACAGTAGATATATATATATATACACACACACAAATTAGATTACCGTATATAAATATATATAAAAATGATATATTATATTATATAAATAAGTACAGCATATATAACACCTAGATTATACAGATATATATATATATATATATATGTGTGTCTTTGTACAATGGCTGCTGTTATTTCCATCTGTAATGAGAAAATGAGGAGTAGGAGGACATCACATACTTTATTTCCACAGACGAGACTTTTCCATATATTAAAGCCTAATCCATAAAACAGTTTTGGCGCTGCATAGGGCACCAGGGCCTTGTCTGCGGCATTAGTACATTGACGTAAATCTCGCTAAATGAAATATCTGCTGCCGGTGACGGTGTGTTAAACTAATCGGTCACCTCATTTATCACATTTTACATAGACACCTGTGAAAATGCGTAAAACAGAGCCGGAGCCGAGAGACTGTAATAATTCTCATCTTTGTGAACCCTGTCAAGAAAATTACAGCCCGGTAGTCGGCGTAAAAGCAGAAGTCACTCATGGCCTTGTAGAGGCCTCCTCAGCCTAAGGGCTCCGTCACACATAGCGACTCACCAGCGATCCCGATAACGATATCACCTTGTCAGGATCGCTGGTGAGCTGTCAGACAGGCAGCTTCACCAGCAATCAGGACCAGCGACACGCGGGTAACAAGCGACGCACGTCACTTAGTTACCCGCAGTGTATCTTAGTTACCAGCGCGCTGATGCAAGGAGCTGGTAACCCAAGGTACACATCGGGTTTCTAGGCACCGCGCGCCCCTTAGAAACCCGATGTGTACCTTGGTTACCAGCTCCTGCTCGCTGATCGCTGGTCTCCCGCCTGTCACACGCAGCGATGCGTGCTGGCCAGCGGGAGACCAGCGACCCCAAAAATGTCCAGACGTTTCAACAACGATCAGCGATACCGGCAGGGGGGCCGGTCGCTGATTGCTGTCACACACAGAGATCTCGCTGGTGAGATCGCTGTTGCGTCACAAAACTTGTGACTCAGCAGCGATCTCGCTAGCGAGATCGCTGCGTGTGACGGGGGCTTTAGGCTTTAAGCATGAGGCCAATATGGCCGCACACGGTGTCTGTAATGTAGGGCTGCAATTATCATGTCAGAGACACTTCTCTGAGATGCCTTGTTCTCCCGTAGAAGCAATAGTAATAGGTGTTGAGGGAAAGGGTGCAGTGCTAGGCACAGGGATTTAGCAGTGCGGAGTGGGTTGGCGCAGGAAGAAGGCAAGGAGACAGTTGAGTGCAGTTCCAGTTCTTTTACTCATGTTCCTGGCACAGACAGGTGCCCGCTTCAATGCCGCGGTCTCCAGACCAGGTGCTCAGCCAACTCCCAGGCAGATGGAATTAACCTTTCCAGCACGCCCTTTCGTGTGCCTGTCCTGAACGTCTCCTTTCTAGCGCTTTCTACCAAACAATCCACTTGTACGGCAGACTTCTTGCTATCATGTCCCGGCTCACACACGTTGCTGTTGTGCCCCCAAGTCTTAAATGGGAATAAAGTTGTGACAACTTCTATTCCTCCGGTTTCTGCTGCAGGAACATCAGTATCCATACAACCTCGGAGACCGGACTCCGGACCATGCGCCTTAAACTTGAGGAAGGGCTCTGCTCTCACCCTTGTCCTCAGTTCTCTTCTCCTTACGTCCCATACTAATCTCTCTTCCTTCTGAAGAATCAGGCTTTCTCTTGCTCTTTCCCGTGCCAACAGCTCCAGATCACAGGAGTCTGCTGCAGCACCTGCTTTCACTCCATCCCTCTCCGGGGATCTTCTCTCACTAACTGCCTCTTTCCTAATCTTCTTCCGCTGTCTTGCGCAATCTAACCTCCACCCACTTCCCAGCACTCTGTGTTCCAAGCAGGGAGCCACAAAGGGTGCTCTGCTATTCTGAAGTGTCTGTGCTGGATGTCAGTGGTGGAGTCTGGTCAGGTGTTACCATCTTACCTGGGGAGTGGGATACTACACCTCAGGAGGAGGTGCAGTACCTCTGTGGCGACTGAACCCTCAGGGGCGCCACATGTACATGTGCGTTTTTTTTTTTCATGGACCGAGTCAGTCTGAGAGAAAAAAAACTGCAGCATGCCCGATTTGCCTTCGAGAATCGGACAGCACTCGCCCAATTCAACTCTATGGGTCAGTGGAAATAAAAAATTCAGACCCCACTTGGATGACATTCGAGTGTTGTCCGCTTTTCATGGGCTGACAATATGGAAAAGGCATAGAAATTTTTTTTTCTCCACCGCCAAGGAAATCGGATGACACTCGCATCACATTTGGTGAGTTTTTGATATTGCACATCTTCTGCAGCATTTCTGCACATATTAGCTAAATTAGGATACTAGCCTTTTTTCCTCTTTAAATGTGTTTTTTTCATGTATTTTTATTTGCATTTTTTGTCTCTTTTTGGTATATGTGCTTTTGATATACCGTATGTCCCAGTATTGGTCTTTGAAAAAACTTTATCGATACAGTCATGTGCAGATTACATTTGTTTTTAGTAAGTTTCCACAGCTGAAAAGCATTAAAACATATGCGTATTTTACCTGCAGATTTTCTGCATTTAATGCAATTCTAAGGGGAAAATCTGCACATAAAACTCAGCATACCCGCAACTGAAGTTAACGTTGTGGATTTAAAAAACACACCGTAGGTCATTTTATGCAGTGAAAAAAACCCACGATGGGCCGAAGATTTCTATAAATCCCATCCACTTTGCTGGAACTTTACCTTTACCTGTACCTTTACCTGTAAAACATGTGAAGGGCAAAGTGCATATAATATGCCTTACCCAGTGTGAACAAGGAGGTCCTGTCCCCGAGGAAGATACAGCGAAACGCGCGTCGGGGCTCTCTGCACATTGGTTGGGCAACAACATGGGTAAGGGATTCTACATTATTTTGTTTATACATGGTCAATTTAGATTATCTTAATTACCGTGGGTGGTTTAGCCACCTTTTGTTAAAGGTTTTTATATATTATTGGCATGTATTCTATTCCGCTTGTTTGTTTCCACATGGGTTTTATATCTAGTATGGATGTCATTTTATAATAAGTGTTTTGTACATTTCTATGAATAAAGATTGACGTTTTTCTACCTTTTGGTACTGATTTCTTTTTTCACGTTTCCACAATGTGGTTAGGAGATCTAGAAAACTCTCTATGAATCGTATGTATTTTCTATGTCCTTTCGAGAGGATCCTTGTTTGTTTAATATGAGGTTTCATATGTCCCAAATTTTGTCAAACCAATAAGTTGGATGTCGGAGGAAGTGATCGGACAACAGGCAGGGGTGGACAGTTTACTACCGAGTCCTAAACCAGCATTTGGAAAAGTATGGACCCATCATATGATCGATATAGTGTCAAAAGACCCCTTACACTTATAATAGGGTCCGGCAAGTTCCACTGAGGTTTCCATTGTCTCTTCCAAAATATTAATGCTGCATGCATTGTTGCGTTACTTTTAATTGAATCCGTGATTATTTATTACGTCATTCAAATAATAATTTTATCATTTTTGTGGCTCTCTTGTTTTTTTTCTGCAACTGTCAAAAGGGGGTTACTTTACCTTGTTATTAGCACCGCTGTATCATGATGGGAATGATGGCTGTCATCGGGGTGGTTCTGGGATTGTTGCCATATGCAAAAATTTTTTAAAGTTGTCTGAGCATTAAAAGAAATCGATGGGCCCTCCTGGACAAAAATAAAGAGCACATACCCTAATCAACAAATTAATTGGACAAATCCTCAGTTTAAAATAAAAAAAATAATAAAAATAATAAAAAATACTATACCTGCTCTTCGTGGATCACAGCTAATTTTACAATGGCAATATTGATTAAATTCCCAATACTTGGATCTTTATAAATGGAAGCTACCTGCAGGAAATGGAAAATGTATTACGTTTATTATTCCCAGTCATCCCGTAAAGTTTTCTTGACAACTGATGGGCCATTGTTAACATTTTTTTTATTGAAACTAAAGGTAAAGTTGCTTATTTTTGTAATAAAAGAAAAAAATATGTAAAAAACTGTAGATATTCCAGTGGCCTCGTCAGTATACTGTGACAATCGGACGGGAGTCCTGAGAACCACCTTCTTCCTTCTGGCTCTTCGTTTGATTACCTAGCCTGCAAACGACGATATCGCGCCAGGCCGGCTAATCAAAAAAGGAGCTGGGGATGCCATCAGGTAATAGGCGGTTTACAGGGCTCCCATCCGATGGCTATAGATTGCTGATAATGGCGCGGTGAATCGATTTGCACCGTCTCCAGTATATATCATTTAAAGGATGACCAAACCTAAAAATAAATGATAAAAAAACATAATCTTGCCCTGGTTTGTCACTCTTCAGGATATGATGCATGTTAAAAAGTCACGCAAAAATTCTGCAGGAAACATAGGGGTTAATCTCCTGATCTGTTCAATTTTCAGATAAATGACTGGAGATGGGACTTAGGCAAAATGGGATGCAGGACGTAACCATATGTATTTTCTAAGGCAGTGGGGAGAGGCTCCTGCTGCAGCCAGGTGTTTAACAGTCAAATGCAGGACAGTGAGGATGAGGAGGATGGAAGCATGGCTGATTTCCTAGGACACAAAGTGGCAATTGATGTATTTCAACTGCAATATGAGATGAAAATGAATAAAAGGAGCTGATACAAATAAGAAAGTGCTGAGATATATTAAGTTTGTGCATTTTCTATGTATGCATTATGTATTGTCTGTAAGTGAATCTTTATGGAGGAATAAAATGTTGATAGGTCTCAGTTATATGCAGAGTATGTAATGCTGTTAAATAGCATAAAAAACATCTGTGACATTGTCATTTCATGGTGGATTAAGCACTTTTGCTACAGTATCCAACAAACCATCTGGGGAGCATAAACTATCTACTGAGCTTCACTTGTCTACCCATTTAAGAAAGGCTAAAGACATCGGGAGACTGGAAAGTATACAGCGATGAAAAGCTCCATAGGTGGGTTACAACACTCAAGGACGAAATCTTTCCTTGCACGTCTAATCCAGGCTCACAAAATGCTGACATGTCCAACGCTGAGCATAAATATTCAAAGTATATAAAGTGTATTGGCAAAGCGTTCAAAGTACCACGTCTACAATGAATAGTGACGTCCCATGGGCACTGCTGATTGCAACGAGGGTCCGGTGAGTAAAAATCGAGCCAAATATTTGGCTGTCAATGTGGGCACCATGTTGATGATGAGGCCTCTTTGCTTGGCAATGGAGGTTCTTTAGATGGTAATGGGGTTTGGTGCTTGGTAATGAGACCTCCGTGGTTGGCAAAAGAGGCTTTATGGTTGGTAATGCGGTTTCTATGGCAGATAGTTGGGCCGGTATAATTGGCAATGAGGGCATTATGTCTAATCATGAGTCCTTTTTCATCGGGAGGGCTTTTTGATGACAATGAGAGCGTCAGGATAAATAATGAGGCCTTATTCATTGGCAGTGGTGGCTGTTTGGCTGCTAATGAGACTTTTGTGGCAGATAATAGGGTCATCGTTGAGGGATATGGGAACTCTGTGGATGCCATGGTATTTGGGCTTTAAAATTCTATATCTTTTTTCTCGATTAAAAACAAGAAGACTGTCATACCATTAAGATCACTGGCCAAAGTTGAAAACATGATATCACTGGCCAAAGTTGAAAACATGATATCACTGGCCAAAGTTGAAAACATCAGATCACTGGCCAAAGTTGACAAAAAGTGTTGGGGTCAGTCAACTTTGATCTTTTGAATTGCTTCTAGAAAAACCAAATGGCTTTTGGAAAAGCCAATATGCCCAGTGATTCTGTAAAATGTCATATCAATAGGTCATTTTATCATTCTGTAGCCCAAAATGGTTTTGTTTTTGGTTCCCATGCATCTGAAGAAAAATTCTATGAGAGGACGACTGAAAAATAGAGATGGAGGCAAACAACGAGAAGATACTTACTATGGACATAAGTGTTAGAACATAATGCTGAAGATTAGCACCGTGATATTCAACCATCTTGTTGTCAGCAACCACCATGACTTCGACATACCGGGGGTAGGACAAAAAGCGCTTTGTTCTTTTGTGAGTGCGTGTCCCATTGATCCTATCAGTACTATTGTATGAGGGTTTCTGGTTTGCTAGCAGCCCCCTTTTTAGGGCTGAGAACATGGTGTTCTGTTCTCGGGGACTTCCCCTCTTCGTCTGTCTGATTGGCTTCGATGTTTGACCTGTGGTAAAGACAGATGATATAGTAAAATAAAATAGCAGAAAGCCACAATACTATCTGTATAGATGAGCAATACAACTTGTTGAATACAACACAGCCCTTAGTAACTGTCACCTCTTTATACATTGCAGATTACCCAACCTGGCAAGACGTTCCAAGCCTTAAGGGCATTGAAAAACTTTCCTGGCTGCAAAACCTACAAGAGATATGTGAGGTGCACTCATGAGTACAAAGAAATAGTTGCGGCCTCGGGCGGCAACTGAAATGGTGGCATGTTTATGTCTCACACATAGTGATGATCGAACACACTCGGATAAGGCGTTATGCGAGCATGCTCAGGTGCTAACCGAGTGACCTAACAAGCGGGTATCCCTGCATGCATTGCGGCTGGGACTCGAAGACAAGCAGCCGCGGGGACTCGAACATAATATTCGAACACGCTGAAGACACTCGGTTAGCACCCGAGCATCCTTGGAGAACCCTTATCCGAGCAAGCTCGCTCATCACTACTCACATACTATCAGTACTGGATATTTTCTTGAAGTTGTTGGAAAAACAGATGAAAACGAGAGTCGGACCCTCCTGATCTGTCCTAAGGGAAGATCATAAGTCCTGGAAGAGTCTTGTATGTGCAGTTGATGCAATTGACTTTTTCTGCTCGTTGGACTCATGGTAGTTCAATTCAAAATATTTCACTAATATCGGCTGTAAATTTTCTAGCGCCTCACGCTATGAAAAAAAAAAAACAAGACTACATAATGTTGTGCCACATACATATATGGGGTAAGACAATTATTTCACAATATATGCCTCTACCTTGTGCCAGTCCTTACACTGGCTACCCATCCACTCCAGAATTCAGTATAAACTTATTACCCTCACCCACAAAGCCCTCCATGGCTCGGCACCACCCTACATCTCCTCCCTCGTCTCAGCCTACCACCCTATCCGTGCCCTCCGTTCTGCTAATGACCTGAGGTTAGCATCCTCATTAATCAGAACCTCCCACTCCCGTCTCCAAGACTTTTCACGTGCTCCGCCAATTCTTTGGAATGCACTACCCAGGCTAGTACGATTAATCCCCAAACCCCACAGTTTTAAGCGTGCCTTAAAAACTCATTTGTTCAGACTGGCCTATCGCCTCAACGCATTAACCTAAATATCCCTGTGTGGCTCATTTCTAAATTTTTTACCATAACCAGGTTCCTCGCATCATGTTCTCACATGCTTTTTGCATTTAATAGCCCTCTGTGTCTGTACTGTTACATATTTAGACTGTTAACTGGTTCATGCAGCAACAGGAACACCTGATTTTTACACTAGCGAAGGTCCAAACCATAAAAACAATAAAAGCAATTGTTACCATCTACCTTTTGTGTCTCCCTTTTTCCCTCATAGATTGTAAGCTTGCGAGCAGGGGCCTCATTCCTCTTGGTATCTGTTTTGATCTATGTGTTTATGGCTATGCTGTAATGTCTATTGTCTGTACAAGTCCCCTCTATAATCTAAATTGCTGCGGAATACGAGGGCGCTATAGAAGTACAATTATTATTATATACCCACTTTCCATAAATATAAGCTTTAGAACAAATCCATTGACGGTCATTGCTTGACTAAAGTCGTTCCACCCTTTGGAATAAAAAAAGCCCAAGAAAATATACATACAATAACATGAGAAAGTAAATATGGTTAACAGAAATTCCATCCATGCAAGGAAGGAAGAAATTATTCCCTTTTCCTATGCCTAATTGCTTAGAAAACAAACATATGTACTGCAGCCGTGCGCCGCCTATCAATAGCACAGTAAACAATACAAAACAGGGGGCAAGAAACACTTTCTAGCAATATAAAATTAGAAGCTAGTAAAAACATGTTTGCTCCTTTGGGACAAAAGCTTTAAAGATGTAATCATGATTCTCAGAAATAATACTGCAGACAATGGTCTCACAGGACTGTGGTGTAATAGGGCCAACAGTTCAGATCAAAACTTTCATTAATACTGCAGCATGTTGAAGAACTGAAAAGTCCTTTATGGACACCTTAGATGTCCCCAAAACATACTGGTAAGTGTTAGGCAGGCATATCTCCCAACATTTGCATCCTTATTGATGGGACACTTTTTTTTCTCCTCTGCCCATCTATCTCTCAGAACCTACAAGCATCACAGGAGCACCCAATTTCGTGCAAAAATTAAAAAAAAACCACTGCCCATTTTTAACCCATTTCATGGGTTAATCCCATGAAAAATGGGATGAACAGTTTATCCATCGAGGCTTTTAAATAAATAATTTCAATAATATGCCTCTAGTATGGTGCGAGGGGTTGAGATATATACAGTATATGCAAATACAGTCAAGGCTGAAAGTGTTGGTACCCTTGAAGTTGTTCCAGAAAATTTAGCATTTCTCCCAGAAAATTATTACAATTACACATGTTTTGTTATACACGTGTTTATATCCTTTGTGTGTACTGGAGCTACACAAAAAAAAAAAAGCAGCGCGAGAAAAGGAAAATTGGACATGATTTCACACAAATCCCCAAAATGGGTCAGACAAAATTGTTGGCACCATTCAAAAATTGTTGGTAGACAACTTTGTTTCAAGCATTTGATGCTAGTTCAAATTCACCTGTGGCAAGTAACAGGTGATAGTCCAAGTACTATCTATACAGGCTTCTCGCATTTGACACCGTTGCACCTTATAAGAGTAAGTAGTACTAGTAACAGAGGTGGTGTTTATTCAGTGCCGCAGAAATACTTGCTTTTAGTACACTGCACTTTATAAGGGTCAGCAGTACTGGCAATAGAGGTGGTGTTTACACAATGTAGTACTAGCCATCGCTGTCTTACCCCACGGTTGCCTTGTCTATGATTTGATTATTGTTCATTTTCTGTATGCATTTTTAGAGGTTTTTATTATGTACATACTGTATTCAATAAAGATGTATTCTTACATATAATTAGGTGTGCACATCACTCATGTATTGGCCTTTTTTTTCTTATTCTTAGATCCTTTTTACAGAACATTTCCCATCATCATCATCATCATTATATCAACAGTAAGTTAAATAGGTTCTCTGCTTTAAAAGTGCAGAAGAGCCTGACTGTAAGTGTTAAGATTTTCCAACAGTTCCAATTGACATGTATAATTCTGGGTCCTCCAAAAGACATTTTTGGAAGTTTCACTCCAATCTCCCTAATACAGTGTATGACTTTATCACTTAAGTCACTGAAATGGGATAATTCTAGAATGTAGAGCAGGTCTTCCACCCCCCCACTTTTTTTCTTTTACAGGGGTAACTTGCTAAAATAGAAACATTATTAATTTTTAATCAATTTTTATCTAAATGTTCCACAAAGCATTGTTTTATCAAGTACTGTGGCATCTAAGTGGGCTACTACCATGATCAGCGCTGGCTCTGATCATGGTAATGGTGTAGGGGAAGTGGACTGACCCATGGACCTGTCTGCAGCATGAGGGCAAGTGTATAATGTGCTTGACATGGACTGATGTATATGCAGATGGGGGACAGCTGGGGATAGTAAGGGATGGTGGAGTACTGGGTTTGGCCACTAGGGAGAGACCAAGGACAGCAGGAACAGAAGAAGGTGTAGTACTGTAGTTTGGCCACAAGATGGGAGCAAGGAGCAGCGAGGAAAGGGCTTAACATCAGCTTAAGGCTACGAAACCGCAGAGTCATGGGGGGCGGAGTTGCAGGAGCTCTAGAGGGGGAATTCCCAGGGAGGGGGATATAAGAAGGCGTAGAGAGTTCCAGAAGCCAAGCCAGTCCAGGAAGAGGAGCTAAGGAGAGGAGAGGACTGAAGGGAGAGATGAACAGAGAAGAAGCTCCATAAAGGACTGAGGAGGAAGACAGTCAGGGGGGTGGTCCTGACAGGAGAGCCGCAGAACAGAGCATGCCCGGGGGTACCAGACGGACGGACTCGGACGGGTGAAGCGCTGTGGTGGTAACCCTAGGGCAGCCACAGTGAAAGAGCTACGAGGGACGTCAATTAGGAAAGGAAGAAAGATAGGGGTACCCGGGCCTGTGTGCGGAAGTTGTCATGCAGCTGCTGAGTGGTGCTGCGGTCGTCGAGAGGACGGCCAATAAAGAGGACCTGTTGGACGCACTTCAGTCTCTTTCTCAGTCTGTTCACGGCGGAAAGAGGACCACCCTCCCCCAGTCGGCACACATACCTACAATGGCAGTCGGGTACTAATTGTGTATGATGTGGACCTGCTCCTAGGAAAGTCTGCTACATGTACCTCCTCACTTCTGTCCCTGAAAACTATCTAGGAGGGGAAGGTTCCTGTAAATGGCCTTAAAAGAATAACTTTTGCAAATCTCCACCCCCCCCCGCCCATCATTTTTTGCAAAGACGCTCCTGATTTCTAAGAATTGTTACGGTTTACAGCACGTATAGTACATGGTTAATTATCCGCACATTGATGCACTTGAGGACTCAGAAGTCACAATGTCTGAAAATCTGCCGCCTCATTTCTGAAACATTTGGTTTTGTTTTATGTTACGTGCGGAAGGTCCTACTCGTCTTGCGTAAGCCCGGGGTGACCTTTCATATACTCCATGATATTTTTAGGCTGAGGTTTCATTCTGGACTAATTAGTTACGTGCTACAACTTCCTCCATTCTAATTTCCGGGTTCTTTTTTCAGTTATAGCTCTCAAATTGGAAGCCAAGCTTCTAAAAACAGCAAATTCCTAAAATTGTGGTAAATGGTCAAAAGGAATCCAGGAGTCACGCTAAAAAAAGAAGTAAAAAAATACAGACAAAAAAAACAGTGTATGATATATAGGAAATATTGACCCTCTAGCAACGTAATTCGCAATGACATCAGTTGAAGCCAAGAGTCGTACAGATGACATGGAGGGATAGTGAATTACACAGACAGGCAGGCAGACAGATAGACAAGAAAGAGATAGATAGATAGATAGATAGATAGATAGATAAAAATACAAAAGATCTGTACCAAAATACTTAATGATGGGTGCAAAGTTTATTGATTATGCATCCAAACTGTCCAACACAATATAAAAAAAAAGAAAAAAAAACACTTTCACTTAGAGAGAGAGATGGATAGATATACAAATTATTGAGCAATAGGTAAAATTTAAGTTAATGACAAAACTGCCGTGTGCAGGCCGGCACTAAATGCACTTTTTGGCTCTAGTCGTGTGTGTGTATGCAGTAAAGTGGTACTGTGCAATCGAAACAGAGATATGCATAGGATAGACAGATAGATATACTGCTAAATATATGAGGAAAGTGTCTCATGTGGGGTCAGGGACTGCACAATACTGTTTATGGCAGCAGTAACCTGTGGAGAGTTAGTTCTTGGGACCTGTCAACACTCAACATTGGAAAGGCTGCGTCCTGATAGAGTGGTCCTGGACCATTAATAGTGTCCTCTTAAATATTCAGCTTAAGACCAACTCCAGCCTACTGAATCCTGACTATGCCAATAACCTATAACCGCCACACATCTATTCCCATAGACTGCAAACGCCAAGCATCTGTGGTTATAGACTGCTACCGTCAAGCATCTGTGCTAATAGACGGCAACCATCAAGCATCTGTGCTAATAGACGGCAACCATCAAGCATCTGTGCTAATAGACGGCAACTATCAAGCAACTGTGCTAATAGACGGCAACCATCAAGCATCTGTGCTAATAGACGGCAATCGTCAAGCATCTGTTCTAATAGACTGCAATCGCCAAACATCTGTGCTAATAGACTGCAACCGTCAAGCATCTGTGCTAATAGACTGCAACCGTCAAGCATCTGTGCTAATAAAATGGTAACCATCAAGCATCTGTGCTAATAGACTGCAACCGTCAAGCATCTGTGCTAATAAAATGGTAACCATCAAGCATCTGTGCTAATAGACTGCAACTATCAAGCAACTGTGCTAATAGACTGCAACTATCAAGCATCTGTGCTAATAGACGGCAATCGTCAAGCATCTGTTCTAATAGACTGCAACCGTCAAGCATCTGTGCTAATAGACTGCAAACGTCAAGCATCTGTGCTAATAGACGGCAACCATCAAGCATCTGTGCTAATAGACTGCAACCGTCAAGCATCTGTGCTAATAAAATGGTAACCATCAAGCATCTGTGCTAATAGACTGCAACAGCCAAGCATCTGTGCTAATAGACGGCAACTGTCAAGCATCTGTGCCAATAAAATGGTAACCGTCAAACATCTGTGCTAATAGACTGCAATCGCCAAGCATCTGTCCTAATAGACGGCAGCTGTCAAGCATCTGTACTAATAGACTGCAACCACCAAGCATCTGTGCTAATAGACTACAACCGTCAAGCATCTGTGCTAATAGACTGCAACCGTCAAGCATCTGTGCCAATAAAATGGTAACCACTAAGCATCTGTACTAATAGACTGCAACCGTCAAGCATCTGTGCTAATAGACTGCAACCGTCAAGCATCTGTGCTAATAGACTGCAACCGTCAAGCATCTGTGCCAATAAAATGGTAACCACCAAGCATCTGTGCTAATAGACTGCAACCGTCAAGCATCTGTGCTAATAGACTGCAACCGTCAAGCATCTGTGCCAATAAAATGGTAACCACCAAGCATCTGTGCTAATAGACTGCAACCGTCAAGCATCTGTGCTAATAGACTGCAAACATCAAGCATCTGTGCCAATAAAATGGTAACCACTAAGCATCTGTACTAATAGACTGCAACCGTCAAGCATCTGTGCTAATAGACTGCAACCGTCAAGCATCTGTGCTAATAGACTGCAACCGTCAAGCATCTGTGCCAATAAAATGGTAACCACTAAGCATCTGTACTAATAGACTGCAACCGTCAAGCATCTGTGCTAATAGACTGCAACCGTCAAGCATCTGTGCTAATAGACTGCAACCGTCAAGCATCTGTGCCAATAAAATGGTAACCACCAAGCATCTGTGCTAATAGACTGCAACCGTCAAGCATCTGTGCTAATAGACTGCAACCGTCAAGCATCTGTGCCAATACAATGGTAACCACCAAGCATCTGTACTAATAGCCTGCAAACGTCAAACATCTGTGCTAATAGACTGCAAACATCAAGCATCTGTGCTAATAGACTGCAACCATCAAGCATCTGTGCTAATAGACTGCACCCGTCAAGCATCTGTGCCAATAAAATGGTAACCGTCAAGCATCTGTGCTAATAGACTGCAACCGCCAAGCATCTGTGCTAATAGACGGCAGCTGTCAAGCATCTGTACTAATAGACTGCAACCACCAAGCATCTGTGCTAATAGACGGCAGCTGTCAAGCATCTTTGCTAATAGACTACAACCGTCAAGCATCTGTGCCAATAAAATGGTAACCACCAAGCATCTGTACTAATAGACTGCAACCGTCAAGCATCTGTGCTAATAGACTGCAACCGTCAAGCATCTGTGCTAATAGACTGCAACCGTCAAGCATCTGTGCCAATAAAATGGTAACCACCAAGCATCTGTGCTAATAGACTGCAACCGTCAAACATCTGTGCTAATAGACTGCAACCGTCAAGCATCTGTGCTAATAGACTGCAACCGTCAAGTATCTGTGCCAATAAAATGGTAACCACCAAGCATCTGTGCTAATAGACTGCAACCGTCAAGCATCTGTGCTAATAGTACAGATGCTTGACGGTTGCAGTCTATTAGCACAGATGCTTGATGGTTGCAGTCTATTAGCACAGATGCTTGACGTTTGCAGGCTATTAGTACAGATGCTTGTCGGTTGCAGTCTAATAGCCTGCAAACGTCAAGCATCTGTGCTAATAGACTGCAACCATCAAGCATCTGTGCTAATAGACTGCAACCATCAAGCATCTGTGCTAATAGACTGCAACCGTCAAGCATCTGTGCTAATAGACATCAACCGCCAAGCATCTGTGCAAATAGACGGCAACCATCAAGCATCTGTGCTAATAGACTGCAACCGTCAAGCATCTGTGCCAATAAAATGGTAACCGTCAAGCATCTGTGCTAATAGACTGCAATCGCCAAGCATCTGTGCTAATAGACGGCAGCTGTCAAGCATCTGTACTAATAGACTGCAACCACCAAGCATCTGTGCCAATAAAATGGTAACCACCAAGCATCTGTACTAATAGACTGCAACCGTCAAGCATCTGTGCTAATAGACTGCACCCGTCAAGCATCTGTGCTAATAAAATGGTAACCGTCAAGCATCTGTGCTAATAAAATGGTAACCGCCAAGCATCTGTTCTAATAGACTGCAATCGCCAAACATCTGTGCTAATAGACTGCAACCGTCAAGCATCTGTGCTAATAGACTGCAAACATCAAGCATCTGTGCTAATAGACGGCAACCATCAAGCATCTGTGCTAATAGACTGCACCCATCAAGCATCTGTGCCAATAAAATGGTACCCGTCAAGCATCTGTGCTAATAGACTGCAACCGCCAAGCATCTGTGCTAATAGACGGCAGCTGTCAAGCATCTGTACTAATAGACTGCAACCACCAAGCATCTGTGCTAATAGACTACAATCGCCAAGCATCTGTGCCAATAAAATGGTAACCACCAAGTATCTGTACTAATAGACTGCAACCGTCAAGTATCTGTGCCAATAAAATGGTAACCACCAAGCATCTGTGCTAATAGACTGCAACCGTCAAGCATCTGTGCTAATAGACTGCAACCGTCAAGCATCTGTACTAATAGCCTGCAAACGTCAAACATCTGTGCTAATAGACTGCAAACATCAAGCATCTGTGCTAATAGACGGCAACCATCAAGCATCTGTGCTAATAGACTGCACCCGTCAAGCATCTGTGCCAATAAAATGGTAACCGTCAAGCATCTGTGCTAATAGACTGCAACCGCCAAGCATCTGTGCTAATAGACGGCAGCTGTCAAGCATCTGTACTAATAGACTGCAACCACCAAGCATCTGTGCTAATAGACGGCAGCTGTCAAGCATCTGTGCTAATAGACTGCAACCGTCAAGCATCTGTGCTAAGAGACTGCAACCGTCAAGCATCTGTGCTAATAGACTGCAACCGTCAAGTATCTGTGCCAATAAAATGGTAACCACCAAGCATCTGTGCTAATAGACTGCAACCGTCAAGCATCTGTGCTAATAGACTGCAACCGTCAAGCATCTGTACTAATAGCCTGCAAACGTCAAGCATCTGTGCTAATAGACTGCAACCATCAAGCATCTGTGCTAATAGACTGCAACCATCAAGCATCTGTGCTAATAGACTGCAACCGTCAAGCATCTGTACTAATAGCCTGCAAACGTCAAACATCTGTGCTAATAGACTGCAACCATCAAGCATCTGTGCTAATAGACGGCAACCATCAAGCATCTGTGCTAATAGACGGCAACCATCAAGCATCTGTGCTAATAGACGGCAACCATCAAGCATCTGTGCTAATAGACTGCAACCGCCAAGCATCTGTGCTAATACACTGCAACCGTCAAGCATCTGTGCCAATAAAATGGTAACCATCAAGCATCTGTGCTAATAGACTGCAATCGCCAGGCATCTGTGCTAATAGACGGCAGCTGTCAAGCATCTGTACTAATAGACTGCAACCACCAAGCATCTGTGCTAATAGACGGCAGCTGTCAAGCATCTGTGCTAATAGACTACAACCTTCAAGCATCTGTGCCAATAAAATGGTAACCACCAAGCATCTGTACTAATAGACTGCAACCGTCAAGCATCTGTGCTAATAGACTGCAACCGTCAAGCATCTGTGCTAATAGACTGCAACCGTCAAGTATCTGTGCCAATAAAATGGTAACCACCAAGCATCTGTGCTAATAGACTGCAACCGTCAAGCATCTGTGCTAATAGACTGCAACCGTCAAGCATCTGTACTAATAGACTGCAACCATCAAGCATCTGTGCTAATAGACTGCAACCATCAATCATCTGTGCTAATAGACTGCAACCATCAAGCATCTGTGCTAATAGACTGCAACCGTCAAGCATCTGTGCTAATAGACATCAACCGCCAAGCATCTGTGCTAATAGACGGCAACCATCAAGCATCTGTGCTAATAGACTGCACCCGTCAAGCATCTGTGCCAATAAAATGGTAACCGTCAAGCATCTGTGCTAATAGACTGCAACCGTCAAGCATCTGTGCTAGTAGACTGCAACCGTCAAGTATCTGTGCCAATAAAATGGTAACCACCAAGCATCTGTGCTAATAGACTGCAACCGTCAAGCATCTGTGCTAATAGACTGCAACCGTCAAGCATCTGTGCTAATAGACTGCAACCGTCAAGTATCTGTGCCAATAAAATGGTAACCACCAAGCATCTGTGCTAATAGACTGCAACCGTCAAGCATCTGTGCTAATAGACTGCAACCGTCAAGCATCTGTGCTAATAGACTGCAACCGTCAAGTATCTGTGCCAATAAAATGGTAACCACCAAGCATCTGTGCTAATAGACTGCAACCGTCAAGCATCTGTGCTAATAGACTGCAACCGTCAAGCATCTGTGCTAATAGACTGCAACCGTCAAGCATCTGTGCTAATAGACTGCAACCGTCAAGCATCTGTACTAATAGCCTGCAAACGTCAAGCATCTGTGCTAATAGACTGCAACCATCAAGCATCTGTGCTAATAGACTGCAACCATCAAGCATCTGTGCTAATAGACTGCAACCGTCAAGCATCTGTGCTAATAGACATCAACCGCCAAGCATCTGTGCTAATAGACGGCAACCATCAAGCATCTGTGCCAATAAAATGGTAACCGTCAAGCATCTGTGCTAATAGACTGCAACCGCCAAGCATCTGTGCTAATAGACATCAACCGCCAAGCATCTGTGCTAATAGACTGCACCCGTCAAGCATCTGTGCCAATAAAATGGTAACCGTCAAGCATCTGTGCTAATAGACTGCAACCGCCAAGCATCTGTGCTAATACACTGCAACCGTCAAGCATCTGTGCCAATAAAATGGTAACCGTCAAGCATCTGTGCTAATAGACTGCAATCGCCAAGCATCTGTGCTAATAGACGGCAGCTGTCAAGCATCTGTACTAATAGACTGCAACCACCAAGCATCTGTGCTAATAGACGGCAGCTGTCAAGCATCTGTACTAATAGACTGCAACCGTCAAGCATCTGTGCTAATAGACTGCACCCGTCAAGCATCTGTGCTAATAAAATGGTAACCGTCAAGCATCTGTGCTAATAAAATGGTAACCGCCAAGCATCTGTTCTAATAGACTGCAATCGCCAAACATCTGTGCTAATAGACTGCAACCGTCAAGCATCTGTGCTAATAGACTGCAAACATCAAGCATCTGTGCTAATAGACGGCAACCATCAAGCATCTGTGCTAATAGACTGCACCCGTCAAGCATCTGTGCTAATAGACGGCAGCTGTCAAGCATCTGTGCCAATAAAATGGTAACCGTCAAGCATCTGTGCTAATAGACTGCAATCGCAAAGCATCTGTGCTAATAGACTACAACCGTCAAGCATCTGTGCCAATAAAATGGTAACCACCAAGCATCTGTACTAATAGACTGCAACCGTCAAGCATCTGTGCTAATAGACTGCAACCGTCAAGCATCTGTGCCAATAAAATGGTAACCACCAAGCATCTGTACTAATAGACTGCAACCGTCAAGCATCTGTGCTAATAGACTGCAACCGTCAAGCATCTGTGCCAATAAAATGGTAACCACCAAGCATCTGTACTAATAGACTGCAACCGTCAAGCATCTGTGCTAATAGACTACAACCGTCAAGCATCTGTGCCAATAAAATGGTAACCACCAAGCATCTGTGCTAATAGACTACAACCGTCAAGCATCTGTGCCAATAAAATGGTAACCACCAAGCATCTGTGCTAATAGACTACAACCGTCAAGCATCTGTGCCAATAAAATGGTAACCACCAAGCATCTGTACTAATAGACTGCAACCGTCAAGCATCTGTGCTAATAGACTGCACCCGTCAAGCATCTGTGCCAATAAAATGGTAACCACCAAGCATCTGTGCTAATAGACTGCAACCGCCAAGCATCTGTGCTAATAGACGGCAGCTGTCAAGCATCTGTACTAATAGACTGCAACCACCAAGCATCTGTGCTAATAGACGGCAGCTGTCAAGCATCTGTGCTAATAGACTACAACCGTCAAGCATCTGTGCTAATAGACTACAACCGTCAAGCATCTGTGCTAATAGACTACAACCGTCAAGCATCTGTGCCAATAAAATGGTAACCACCAAGCATCTGTACTAATAGACTGCAACCGTCAAGCATCTGTGCTAATAGACTGCAACCGTCAAGCATTTGTGCTAATAGACTGCAACCGTCAAGCATCTGTGCTAATAGACTGCAACCGTCAAGTATCTGTGCCAATAAAATGGTAACCACCAAGCATCTGTGCTAATAGACTGCAACCGTCAAGCATCTGTACTAATAGCCTGCAAACGTCAAGCATCTGTGCTAATAGACTGCAACCATCAAGCATCTGTGCTAATAGACTGCAACCATCAAGCATCTGTGCTAATAGACTGCAACCATCAAGCATCTGTGCTAATAGACGGCAACCATCAAGCATCTGTGCTAATAGACGGCAACCATCAAGCATCTGTGCTAATAGACTGCACCCGTCAAGCATCTGTGCCAATAAAATGGTAACCGTCAAGCATCTGTGCTAATAGACTGCAATCGCCAAGCATCTGTGCTAATAGACGGCAGCTGTCAAGCATCTGTACTAATAGACTGCAACCACCAAGCATCTGTGCTAATAGACGGCAGCTGTCAAGCATCTGTGCTAATAGACTGCAACCGTCAAGCATCTGCGCTAATAGACTGCAACCGTCAAGCATCTGTGCTAATAGCCTGCAAACGTCAAACATCTGTGCTAATAGACTGCTACCGTCAAGCATCTGTGCTAATAGACTGCAACCATCAAGCATCTGTGCTAATAGACTGCAACCATCAAGCATCTGTGCTAATAGACTGCAACCGTCAAACATCTGTGCTAATAGACTGCAAAAAAAGAAAAGAGAAGCCAGCGTTGCCAAGGTCAGAACGCATAACATAAAGTGCATTTGCACATAACATCTAACTGTATTCAAAATGGGATATTTAGCAAAAAAATTGATCAATTCAATTGAGCCACCCCGCCGCGCCAAGGCAATCTCATGTGGGGGGTCCTACTCTACGTTTTTAATAAACACTGTGCCATTACGGCCTCCTAGATACATTAAAAGCAAGACCACTTTAAATGCAATCCGTACCTGAGCATTTCTGGATCGCTCCCATGATGCCAGAAAAGGCAAGTGCGGATGAAGGCCAACCAGGTCTGAATACAGACGTGTCAGGTTTTAGCCTCCACACATTGCCTGACCAGCAAGCATAGATGAAGGGCAATGCAGGTTCAGATACAGGTGCACAATTAAATAAAGCTTGGGGCAGGGTGGGGCTGCTGTGTATGTGCACAGCAGCCTAGATCCATCACAGTGAACACAGAAAAAAAGACCTGGTTGGCCTTCATCTGCACCTGCTCCATCTGGCTGCACGGGAGTGATGCAGATATGCTTCAGGTATGGATTGCATTTGATATGGTCTTGCTTTTAAAACATTTAGGAGGCCGCAATGGCTCAGTGAATAAATAAAAATGTAGAGTAGGACCCCCCATATGAGATTGCCTTGGCGTGGCGGGGTGGCTCAATATATTGATCAATATTTTGCTAAATGTCTCATTTTGAATGCAGTAAGATATGTGCATATGCACCTCATGTTATGCGTTCTGACCACTGGCAGTGCTGGCTCTTCTCTCTTTTTATTGCAAATTGGTTTTGTGGCTGACCACCACTGTTGCCGTGCACGCTGGGTCATGTTCGCCATCTTTTCTGTGTTTATTGTGATTGATCTAGGCTGCTGTGCACACTCACGGCAGCCCCGCCCTGCCCCAGGCTTTATTTATTTTTGCATCCATGACTGGGCCTGCATTGCCCTTCATCTGTGTTTGCTGGACGGGCAGTGTGTGGAGGTCAAACCTGAGATGTCTGTGTTCAGACCTGGTTGGCCTTCATCTGCACCTGCTCCATCTGGCTGCACGGGAGTGATGCAGATATGCTTCAGGTATGGATTGCATTTGATATGGTCTTGCTTTTAAAACATTTAGGAGGCCGCAATGGCACAGTGAATAAATAAAAATGTAGAGTAGGACCCCCCATATGAGATTGCCTTGGCGTGGCGGGGTGGCTCAATATATTGATCAATATTTTGCTAAATGTCTCATTTTGAATGCAGTAAGATATGTGCATATGCACCTCATGTTATGCGTTCTGACCACTGGCAGTGCTGGCTCTTCTCTCTTTTTATTGCTAATAGACTGCAACCGTCAAGCATCTGTGCTAATAGACTGCAACCACCAAGCATCTGTGCTAATAGACGGCAACCGTCAAGCATCTGTGCTAATAGACGGCAACCACCAAGCATCTGTGCTAATAGACGGCAACCGTCAAGCATCTGTGCTAATAGACGGCAACCACCAAGCATCTGTGCTAATAGACGGCAACCGTCAAGCATCTGTGCCAATAAAATGGTAACCACCAAGTATCTGTGCTAATCAACAGGAGCTACTAAGCATTTGTGCTAACAGTCTGTAGCCATGAGGTCCCTGTGTTAAGAAAATGGCTTTGTGCTACAGTCTGTAAGTGCCAAACCTCTGTACTATATACAATGTGTGCAGAATTATTAGGGAAATGAGTATTTTGATCACATCATCCTTTTTATACATGTTGTCCTACTCCAAGCTCTATAGGCTTGAAAGCCAACTGCCAATTATGTAAATCAGGTGATCTGCATCTCTGTAATGAGGAGGGGTGTGGTCTAATGACATGAAAACCCTATATAAGGTGTGCTTAATTATTAGGCAACTTTCTTTCCTTTGGCAAAATGGGTCAGAAGAGAGATTTGACGGACTCTGAAAAGTCAAAAATTGTGAGATGTCTTGCAGAGGGATGCAGCAGTCTTGAAATTGCCAAACTTTTGAAGCGTGATCACCGAACAATAAAGTGTTTCATGGCAAATAGCCAACAGGGTCGCAAGAAGCGTGTTGATAAAAAAAGGCGCAAAATAACTGCCCATGAATTGAGGAAAATCAAGCGTGAAGCTGCCAAGATGCCATTTGACACCAGTTTTGCCATATTTCAGAGCTGCAACGTTACTGGAGTATCAAAAAGCACAAGGTGTGCCATACTCAGGGACATGGCCAAGGTAAGGAAGGCTGAAAAATGACCACCTTTCAACAAGAAACATAAGAAAAAACGTCAAGACTGGGCCAAGAAATATCTTAAGACTGATTTTTGTAAGGTTTTATGGACTGATAAAATGAGAGTGACTCTTGATGGGCCCGAGGCTGGATCAGTAAAGGGCAGAGAGCTCCACTCCGACTCAGACGCTAGCAAGGTGGAGGTGGGGTACTGGTATGGGCTGGTATCATCAAAGATGAACTTGTGGGACCTTTTCGGGTTGAGGACGGAGTGAAGCTCAACTCCCAGACCAACTGCCAGTTTTGGGAAGACACCTTCTTCAAGCAGTGGTGCAGGAAGAAGTCGGTATCGTTCAAGAAAAACATGATTTTCATGCAGGACAATGCTCCATCACATGCATCCAAATACTCCACAGTGTGGCTGGCCAGTAAAGGTCTAAAAGAAAGAAAAATAATGACATGGCCCCCTTGTTCACCTGATCGGAACCCCATAGAGAACCTGTGGTCCCTCATAAAATGTGAGATCGACAGGGAGTGAAAACAGTACACCTCTCGGAACAGTGTCTGGGAGGCTGTGGTGGCTGCGGCACGCAAGGTTGATCATAAACAGATCAAGCAACTGACAGAATCTATGGATGGATGGCTTTTGAGTGTCATCGTAAAGAAAGGTGGCTATATTGGTCACTGATTTTTTTTGTTTTGTTTTTGAATGTCAGAAATGTTTACTTCTACATTTTGAGTTGCTCTATTGGTTTACCTGGTGAAAACAAACAAGTGAGATGGGTATATATTTGGTTTTTATTAAGTTGCCTAATAATTCTGCACTGTAATAGTTAACTGAAAAAACAGATATCCTCCTAAGATAGCCAAATCTAAAAAAACCCACTCCAACTTCCAAAAATATTAAGCTTTGATATCTATGAGTCTTTTGGGTTGATTGAGAACATAATTGTTATTCTATAATAAAAAGAATCCTCTCAAATACAACTTGCCTAATAATTATGCACATGGTGTACAGTAACTGACACGCAATGTGTCTCTATTTCTAACCACACAGCTTTGTGAACTCGCAGTAACATTTGTTGTAAAAAAAAAAGTGTTGAAAATGCTTTCCTTCGTCATCCTCCAGTAGGGTACCCTGATGGGGCCAAAGGCCACACACACCCAAAAAACAACCACGCTAAAAGGAAAACAAGTGTCCACATTATGTAATAACCGTAATCTGCGCATGTGACTGGACCAAGCAGCAAAGTTAAAAGTTAATTATTGCACAACAAAATCAAATGTAGTCCCAAGTCACATGAAAATGTGAGATGAAAAGCCTCAAGGCACCAATGCGAAATCAACGTAGAGTGCGAGCTGCGGAGTGTTAGTTCGTTACTCTAGTAACTTCTTTTAGGCGTGCAGTAAGCAGGGAAAAAAAAAACTGAAAAAAGGACAGAAAACACATCACCATTCATGAAAATCTTAGAACTTTTCGCAAGATTAGCAAAATAAAATTTTCAATTTTCAATAAGGATTAATAAATTAAACTGTAACAAAGTATTAAATATAAGTGTGACTCAAGGTCTGAAGTGCATCAGATACATTGATACACAAGCTGCAAGAAACCCATCAGGTGCGGACTGTCCCTACAAACTACCAGAGGATCACTTGGAGCGCCGAGGCTGTGATACAGTAACGGGCCATAAAGATCAATAAAGGCCTAGCAGGAGAAAACAATTGTCACTTGGCAGAGCTGTTTTTTTTTTGTTTTCTGGGGGAAGGCAATCTGCCCAGCCATCCCTGCTGGAGTGTGTGTGGCAAGAAGTCTTCTACCTGAGGTCCTTGATATACTTGCCAACTCTCCTGGAATATCCAGGTGGTTTCGTTAAAAAAAAAAAGGAAGACCTTTGTTGTGACTGCGGGAAGAGTTGGCAAATCTCCTAGATGTTGCAAAAACCTCACTAAACCTACCAAAATGCCGCTGTCACGGACATATCGAGACAGGGTGGGCTCAGACGATCGCAGAAGGATATGGTAGATAGGATGGCTTCACAGTCATATTAGGAGTTTTGGCTTTCTTTGCTCTGGAGCTGCAAGGGTTAATCTGCTTAGTTGGACTCCTAGAGTTCTCGGTCTTGAGTTATATCAGCTGTTCTTATACCTGCTGGAAGTAAAGGACTCAGAACACTCTTCCTTGCTTCTGACCTTGCAGTGATAGTTCATTCTGCCTGGTTTGGTGTTTGAGGAGTAGTTTGAGTCTGGAGCAGGTGTTTGGAGACTTGTTCCGGAAATTGCTGAGTGGAGTTGGTTAGAGTACTTATCCCTATCTTCTGCTATTTGGCTTCTCCTACCTATCCCTACCTATGTTTTGTGAGTGTATTTGTAGGATTGTAGTTTTCTTTTATCCTTTGTCTGTCTGGTTATTGTAATCCTATACTCTTCGGACTCACACCTCCCTGGGTGGGGGAGGGAACAGATAAGGGCTGAGATAGGAGCATAGCAAGGTATGTGACCCCCTTGTCTCCATCTTCAGGGGTAATCCGGGGTACAAGGATTGACTTGGGCACCCCTTAAGCCCCTGTCACACACAGCGATCTCGCTAGCGAGATTGCTGCTGAGTCACAAGTTTTGTGACGCAACAGCGATCTCACCAGCAAGATCGCTGTGTGTGACAGCTATCAGCGACCGGCCCCCCTGCCGGGTATCACTGATCATTCATGAAAGGTCAGGACTTTTTTGGGTCAGCTGGCCAGCATGCAATCGCTGCGTGTGGCAGGCGGGAGAGCAACGACCAGCAATCAGCTAGCTGGTAACCAAGGTAAACATCGGGTTTCTAAGCGGCGCACGGTGCTTAGAAACCCAATGTGTACCTTAGTTACCAGCGCGCTGATGCAGGGAGCTGGTAACCAAGGTACACATCAGGTTTCTAAGTGCCGCACGCCGCTTAGAAACCCGATGTGTACCTTGGTTACCAGCTCCCTGCATCAGCGCGCTGGTAACTAACGTACACAGCGACGTGCCTGCTCGGCGTCGCTGGTGCTGATGGCTGGTGAAGCTGTCTGTTTGGCAGCTCACCAGCGATCATGTAGCAACATACCGGCGATCCTGACAAGGTAATATCGTTGTCGGGATCGCTGGTGCGTCGCTATGTGTAACGGGGTCCTTAGGGATCAGGTTAGTGCTCACAGTCCCTAGTCACTGCGTGTCAGCGGCACTTCCATTAGTTTTATTTTGAATGGAGGACTCGTGTCAAAATGGACATTCGGGGGCAAAGAATTGGTGGAGAGTGGCTATTGGCAGCAGACTTTGCATTACAGCAAATGTTCTTCCAGAGGTGCACCCCAATTGGTTGAGTTTGTTTGGCTGTGACTGTAGTATTTATACAGGCAAAGAGAAAAGTGATGCCAGGTATTGGTGGCACTGCTATGCACCTGTCTCGACTCCAAGGTGGGGCCATTGCCCTTTTCTGTGCTCCACATTAAGTTCACAAGTTGCTCAGCAAACCTCACTAACATCATAACCCAAGCCCTTTTAAGGCCCCGTCACACACAGCGATCTCTCTAGCGACATCACTGTGTGTGACGGGGATCAGCGACCGCCCCCCCCCCCCCCCCCGCCGGGTATCGCTGATCGTGCAGCATCGTCCTGGGCCATTTTTTCATCGTTGCTGTCATGATCTCAGTGCGGGTTTGATTCGCACATGTGGGGTTAATATCTTGAACCAGTGCTGATGACTGGCATTTCTGGGGTTAAAGGTTGTGATGCCAGTGCAGGCTTACCTGCACACCTGGGGCTTATGATTGTGGCCTCTCCCTGGTTCTGGGATAGCTTCTTATAGCCTCAGGACACTCCCATCCCCGTCAGTTATACTTTCGCCCTTGGCATTGAGTGGTGACCCCTGAGTGTGTTTGTGCTGTGTTCTTGTTTATCTGATACTCTGTGTATGACTCAGTCTGTTCTCTGGATATTGCTTGTTGGATTCTGCTTGGTACCTTCTATGTCTGTTTGGCTTTGACCACTGCCTGGCCCCGACTCTCCGTTCTGTCTCATCCCTGGTACTTTACTGTTATCTCTGTGTATGACCTGGTTTGTCGGACTTTGAGAATTCCTGTATTAGTGTTCTGCCTATCTCTGACAGCAGGACGCTAAGCCCCGCCCCCTTGCGGTCACATGACCGTAGGTCCTTCACTGCTCACTGACTTTAGCTTCTCCAGGTCCTGTTTGCCTGAACTATCCGGCCGTGTCTGACCCCGGGCCCCTCTGCAGTGTGGGTGAGTCCTTGCTCAGCAGTGACTGCACGCCAACCCTAACAGGACCGTGACAGTTGCTCTCCCGCTGGCCAGCACGCATTGCTGCGTGTGGCAGTGGGAGCCAAAGATCAGCGAGACTCCCAGCGCTCTAAGCAGGTGCTGGGAGCTGGTATCTAAGGTAAATATCGGGTTACTAAGCGGCGCGCGTCACTTAGTAACCTGATATTTACCTTAGATACCAGCGTCCTCGCTGGTACTGATCACTGGTGAAGCTGCCTGTTTGGCAGCTCACCAGCGATCATGTAGCGATGCACCAGCGATCCTGACAAGGTCGTATTGTTGTCGGGATCCCTGGTGCATCTTTATGTGTGACGGGACTTTTAAGGTTGACTTAGACATACATGTGTGTCTGAGTAAACAGTAAGTTGTGTGTCCAGTAACTTTTTGCTTAGGAGTCTGCCACCATCCAGTTCTCTTACCTGCAATAATCTCTGTAAATTCATGTGATTTATACAACCTGCGTCTACCTCTTGGCTCTGACCTGCTCTTTAACCCTTCTGCTGCAAGCACAATAAACTTATCTGGATTTATTCACAATATGTTGCAATCCATTCTGTATACTCCTGTGATTCTTACAACCTATATCTACATTCTAGCTCAGACCTGCTGTTTACCTGTTCATCTGCTGTAAGCATAATAAACTGTAATCTGGACACCAGGCTCTGTGCCTTCTAGTGTGTCATGCTGTGCTTGTGTGCCTGCCATTTAGCATATCCCGCTGTCCTGGTCTTCAGTGATCCACATGCCATCAGGCAAACCTCACCTGCTGTGTGTTCATCCTGACCTACGAATTGGCGACTCCACCTCACCAGATAAACTCTAATAAACACTACTTAACTCAAGACCACAAAGGATCATACATGTAAAAATCCAACTTGCCCTGTCCATGATGATAGTTGAACAGTCCATATATATGGATTGAAAGATTCACTAACAAAAAAAAAAATCAGAACAGTGGATTCTCCAAATTTCCGCCGATTATCTTGTGTGGCCAAGTGATACAGATCCTAATGTCTGTCCCCTTCCCCCACAACTTCTTAGGGAAATCCAGTTTAATCCACTAAACATGATAAAAATAGATCATAAAAGACAAAAATCACAAGAGAATAAACCTCACAGTTAAAAACATTTATTACAGGAATGAAGTGAGAGGCGAAGTCTTATGAGGAGCCTCCGAGGAGAGAAGACGTCTGAAGCCGAGAGCTGATTCTGTCTTTCAATGTGCAATTAACACGATGATCTGTCACAACCGTCTCCGATCTAATGAGCAGCATATGGGGAACGTGTACGTAATATAGAGATATTGTAATGATGTAGTAGATGCTTTTTTATTATTATCTACTAAAAAGTACTTGTCGTGTGGATGAAAGTGTAACATAGAAACCAAATCCTATACAGCACATGATACCGGCGCTGTTCTTCCACTTTTTGATCCCCGCTAGTTCCAAGCACTTTTTTGCTTTCTCTGGAGAACAGGGGGCCTGTAAAATGCTGGCTGATAATCCATTGTATCAATTTATCTACAGTATATACGGCATATACATATATATGTACTTTCGCATACTTTAGGACTAGAATGGAAAACAGTGGGAAAGCGGGGTTCAGCGGAATCTGTTACCCTCAGGTACGAAGAGGCGCCAGTCAGTCGGGGCATTGTGGTCCGATCTCAGTCCAATTTATACGGCTGTCTGACTGCGCTATAATACTGGGGAGCAGAATCAGGTTTGCAATGACATGCCCCGGCTTACTAAAATCTGTCCTGCTTGTCTGTAAATAAAGATGGATCAGTCTTGACAACAGGCATTGGACAGCAGGTTCCTTCCTAGGGGGACGTCATAACTTTATAGCACTTTTCAATACAGCCCCCCCCCACACACACACACACACACGTTTTGGTAATGAAAGTATGGTGCAATTTGACAGTGTGCACAATGGCAATCTAGTAAGTAAAAGTTTGTTGAAAGGTCAGTGGCTATTATAACACACACCTTGGCTGCTGCAGAACTTTATAATACACCTCAGTTTCTGCAGAACTTTATAATACACCTCAGCTGCTGCAGAACTTTATAATACACCTCAGTTGCTGCAGAACTTTATAATACACTTCAGCTGCTGCAGAACACCATAATACATCTCAGCAGCTGCAGAACCTCATAATACACCTCAGCTGCTGCTGATCATAATACACCTCAGCTGCTGCTGAACATCACATTACACACTACAGCTGCTGTAGAACCTCATTCTACACCTCAGCTGCTGCAGACCATCATAATATACCTCAGCTGCTGTAGAACCTCATAATACACCTCAGCTGTGGCAGAACACATTACACACTGCAGCTTCTGCAGAACATCATTATACACCTCATCTGCCACAGATCATCATACACTTCAACTGCTGAAGACTTTCTTTATAAAATAAATGAAGGAACATCACATCCATCAATCTTGCACAGTAATCTCACCATATCTAATATATAAAGCTGAATGTGTATGTATGTATGTATGTATGTATGTATGTATGTGTGTATGTCCGGGATTGGCATCTGCACCGTCGCAGCTACAGCCACAAAATTTTGCACAGTCACACGTCTGGACCCTGAGAGCATCATAGGCTATGTTGTGAGGCAAAATTTTCACCCCGCGCGTTCCAATTCACCAAACAATTTGGCCTATTATTCTTATCATTTCTATGGTGTTATCGTCCTTCTGTAAAGCTGGAAATAACACAATTTATTACCGTGCCAACACAGACCACCCTCTGACACAGACTGCAGGGGGAGCCCAGTATAACACAGGATAGGATTAGATACACGGCTCAGCAGTCAGTATTACACAGGATAGGATTAGATACACAGCTCAGCAGTCAGTATCACACAGGAGAGGATTAGATACACGACTCAGCAGTCAGTATCACACAGGATAGGATTAGATACACGACTCAGCAGTCAGTATCACACAGGATAGGAATAGGTACACGGCTCCTCAGTCAGTATCACACAGGATAGGATTACATACACAGCTCAGCAGTCAGTATCACACAGGATAGGAATAGATACACGGCTCAGCAGACAGTATCACACAGGATAGGATTGGATACATGGCTCAGCACACAGTATCACACAGAATAGTATTAGATACACGGCTCAGCAGACAGTATCACACAGGAAAGGATTAGGTACACAGCTCAGCAGAAAGTATCACACAGGAGAGGATTAGGTACACAGCTCAGCAGACATTATCACACAAGGTAGGGTTAGATACACAGCTCAGAAGCAGGATGTGCCAAAGGAGAGGACATTTTCATTCCAAGAATTCCACTCATTCCATCTGATTTGTTTTTTGATTTTAAACTCCTCCAGTTTCCAGTTCAACTGCTATTTGCAATGTCCATTAACAATTCTCAGGGACAGTCCTTGAAAGTAGTAGGGATCGATTTGCAATCTCCATGCTTTTCTCATGGTCAACTTTACGTGGTCTGTTCAAGAGTTGGAACTGCCAAAAATCTGTTCATCTGTGCACCAAAAGGAAAAACCAAAATGTTGTTTATCAAAAAGCTCTTGAATGAGTTGAAAATAAAATACTATCAATACTTGGGTAATCGTTTAGTTAATTTGTGTTGCAAATCTGTAGTGTTGAATATATGATGTGAAATGTTTTTATGGGCAATATAATCATTATAATTTGTTATAACTAACCCCAGTTGGTTACTATGCCCGGGCAACGCCGAGCTCTTCAGCTAGCTCTTTATAAAAAAAGTTCTGCAGCAGCCGAAGTCGGCATGGCAATTATACAGTATTATAAATTAAATTATATATTATATCAGAAGTTAACAGTGAGTTTTGGGAGCCGTATAAGAATTCTCAGAGTTCGCTTCCTTCTCTAAAAATTTTGGATATTCTTATAAATTTATGGCAAAGGGGACATTATTAAATATAGAGTGATACCTTTCTATTTCTAGCCTTCATATCAAGAATGATAATCACATCCTGTATCTCATTGGAACATTTATCTCTCGGCCATTATCATTGAGATGCAGATAACACTTGGATAAGAAAAACAAATACTATATATATACATACATATATATATATATACATACATACATGCACACACACACATCTATATATATATATATATAAACAATAAATTATAGCAGCATATAAATAAGTCAGAGACGCCTGCTGCTCTGCCTAACAGCTTCTCAATCTGGAGTTTCCCTGTTTACTTCCACGCATTGTTTTAGGACCTTATGATAGACAACACAGTCACCCGGGATAGAAATAGCCGAATAGTGGAATTACTATGCTAAATATAACCAAGATTATAGGTTAGGGGTGCAGCAGCAAATAATGACATGATAAAAACACATTATTACACAATGATACCTTTTAGTTTTTAGCCTGATTTTCCATGAGCCAAGTTAGAATGAAACCTTCTTTATATCAGAAAATTCTCGACTACTTTTAATATGTGGAAATTGTAAACAAGCTGCTATTGATGGATCTATTATTTTTTATGTATTGGTATACTTAGCTATTGAAATTAGACAGTAGGTACTATTAGTACAATATTAAATGGGATGTCTAATCTTCCTACTTCAGGAGTGAACAGCTGATGACAGTTCAGGCAGTGGCATGGTCGTGCTGCTGCTCTGAATTGTGTACTCTCCCATGTTGCTAGCAGAGGTAACGTTGCCTCTGCAAGATTGGAGAAGTGTACAGATATTGAAGCTGGCCGGATCCAGCCAGCTGTATAGAAAACTGCTTGCAAGGGCTCGCTCCTCGCCTAGGAAATTGACCACCTTTGACAGACTGTAACGGTGGCCGGTAATGTAGGCAAAGAGCAGTAAACTATAAGTTAATTATTGCTCTGTTCTTGGGAACAGAAAGGATTTTTAATAAGATGTAAATTGCAAAGCTGCTTGTTTTTACTAGCACTTTGCAATTTTACACCTTTAATAAGTTGAGACAATCCCGTTAAAACCTCAGTAGTACCGGCAGTTTGAGTTATTAACGCATGTATGAATGTTTCCATTCACTGACAGCATGTGGGCGAGGAAATGACACCAATTGTATGTTAAGAAGCTGTTATTAAATGATTTTTTTTAACATAAAACCAGAATCTTCTCTAAAGTACATCAGTGTTATGATTGAGTCACCGTAGGAGGCAAAAACAGAAATGCTAGCTAGTCCTGAAAACCAGAGAAGTTGGCAACTATCAGATTGCAGACCCCTGAACCTATCAACACAACTAGCAGTAGCCGTGGGGGGTTCCTACGATGACCTAGACCCCTCGATCACAGCCGGAGAGATACATAGGCCTAAAGAAGGAAAGGGGAAATCTAACTGCCCCAGAGCAGACCCCAAAGCAATAGGCAGCCCCCCACATATAATGACGGTGAAGCAAGATGAAAACACTTACACAGACAGAAAGACAGGCTGGGCAAAGACGGGGCCCAAAAACTACCTAGATAGGAACGGATAGGAAGGCTGCTGTCTGTAATCTGCCAAAACCCTATCAGAGACAAAAGCCAACAAGCTGATATAAAAATGGCCCTGAAGCAACTAAGCTTCAAAAACTAAATCAGCACTCAGGTACTTTCAGAAGACAGAGCTCTAGGAACACTGCACACTCCAGCTGGGAGTGGCAGAATCCAAAAAGCAAGAAAAACAAAAACAAAACTTAGATGCAAAAAGGCAAAACAGAAAACTTAGCTTTAGGAGAGCAGGAATCAGACTGGTGTCCAAGAGTCCACAGAGAAATCACCCGCAGGGCAGAAAGGGCGTAGGCTGCCTTAAATCCAGTCAGTGACTCCACTCAGCCAATCGTCTTCATTAGTCCCAGGTGCCTGATAATCAGGCTCACTACCTTCCTTCACTAGAATAGGGAGTTCACCAGGCCTCAGTGACGGAGGGGAAAATGAACTCACAACACATCAGACTGTAGAAATCATTTTGTATTTGATTCATCCTTCTTATAGGGAGATCCTGTAATTTAGCCTTATTCTATAGTATTGGCCAAAACATATTACTAGGGTCACCCATTTGTAATTGGGGAGTCACCACCAGAGGAGTTTGAAAGAGGCTTACTCCTTTCTTCCTGCGGAGAACTTATGCATGCTTGACCGAATGTACATGTATGTGGAGGAGTTGGGTGACACAGCTTTGGCCACATGGGCTTGGGTAACAGCTATCTAACTTGTACGGACAGCTTAGAAGGGTTGTCCACTACCGTGATATTGATTGTCTTTCCTGAGGATAGGTCATGAATATACCGTATATATCAGATTGGGGAAGTCTTGCACTCGGCACCCCCATCAATAAGTGGTTACCAAGGTCAAGAGGGAACAGATGTTGTTAACAGTTTGTGAAGCGGAAAAGCCCAGCTCAGTACACTGTTTAGTATCCACCATCCAGTAGTTGTGCTCCATATTAGTGGACAACCCCTCATACTTGTCATGACTCCTGAATTCCCAAAAAAGCCAGCACATCTCCCTACTGCAACAGCCTGAAACCTTCCAAAAATCTGTGATTCCAATAAGTTTCTTGTACCTGGAGTTTTGGCAAGACGTGAAGGTGGGGGAGAGAACAGGTTTAGAGGGTTGTTACAGCTAAAAGGGGAATGGCTACTGGAAAAAAATGACTGCAAAGCCACAAAGTTCACCCTGTTCCCAACACAGCCAACAAAAGTTGACAAGTAGGTGTAAAAATTTTCAAACAGGGCTCCTCTCTAAAATGTGACATCTATAGTATGGGTGACAATGGAATCCATGGGCATTTTGAATCACCGGGGCATGGCTGTGAGCTACCTCTTGAACCCATAAAGTCAAGGCCCTAAGGACACACTTCTAGTAGATATTTTTCATGTATACGCAAGCGGTAGGCAGAAAGTCACCCAGAAATTGTACGAATTAAAGGGGTTTTCAACTTTCAGGAAAGTGGACCCCAAATGCTCTAAAATACAAAAAAATAACAATAACAACAGAAACTTAACCCTCCTGGGTACAAAGCTGGCTCCCCGCCACTGCTTGGGTCTTCATGTTTTGGCCACATCGCTTCTCTTCTGCAGCCAATCACTAGGCTCAGCGGTCTGGCTGAGGTAGATGGAGATTGCATGATCTATTGAGTTTAGTGACTGGCTACAGCGGTGATGTGAGCTGTCAATGTGACTATCGCTGCAGCCAAAATACTTAGATCCGAGCACTGTTGGGGAGCCAGTGCAGGACCCAGGGTGGATGTGTTTGCTTTGTTTGTTATTTGAGATATTTTATTGTGTTTGTGATCCACTATCCTAAAAGTGGAAAACACCATTAAACCCCATTTTAGGAACCGCTTGACACCACTGCACTCCTAACCATCTGAGAAGAAAAGTCTAAAGTTAAGCAAAAAGATTGACAGCACTCTGGTCCAGCGGCCATGTTGATAGTTCATGGCCACCAGACCAGAGTACTATGAGCCTCCTACTACAACATCTCCAGTGTTTCTTCTTTTTAAGTAATCATTATCAATGTCAAAAATGCAAAGATGTGAAAGTGGCCTACTAGTCATACCAGGTCCAAAGAAGGCCACCAAGTAAGAAGAGGTTTGCAGGGTTCTGATCTGGCAAGCGACAAACATGGAATACCAGTGTCGTTGATGGACCAGGAGCCTAAAGATCATTTCTTAACACTAATAAAGTCTTGCTCATTTCATATTACTGTATCTGTTGAGACAACATCCATTTAAATGGGGTCTGAATTAACTGAGACTAAACCCCACCAGTCCTCCATGTAAGATGTCTACCTACACAAGTAATCTATATATATTTTTTTACATTGGCATCCTTCAAATTGCTACCTATAGGATTCGATATTCTAAGATTAAACTGGAAGCCCTTGGGTCCCATCACTCCAGCTGCTGACAGCTCCGTCAGCACGGCAAAGTAATGATTTTTACGGCACACTTATCGACTTGATTGTCATGTCATGAAACAATGGTATGGAAATGAACGCAAAGATTCAACACGTCAAGAGCTGATTTTTTTTAAATCCACATTTATATTCAGTGTCGCTGTAAAATCTGGAGTTTTACCGGAGGAACAGATCTTGGGATGTATTATGTGACTATACGAATGTTTCATTGTGAAATTATTTTCGTAATAGATACGCAGGCGCCGCCCCCGCCTGTCCCTCCGCAGTGTGATACTTATCTCTTTTTAGAGTCTTATAGTAAAGCTTTGCTCTATTGCTTTGGAACAAATGGTAATAAATTTATTAGGCTTTACTGTCATTGTCTTGGCTGCATTATGTTTAGTACATTGTTATTGGAGTCTACAGCAAAGGTTTCCCACTTATCGTAAAAGAAGGAATAATCCTGCAACATGAAAGAGGGAAAGTTGCTTGGTGGCTACAATCTGGGCTGCCAAAAAAAGCATGGGCAGAGTATTCTGGAAATTTAAGTTCTTCCCCCCAGGAAGGTGATTCAGGATTGCCCCCAGACAGGCCAGGATCAAGGTTTGAGCTTCAGAGTCCCAGTGGGCCGCTCTTCGCTTTCGATATTAACTCCTCGCCTTTCAAAAGCTTTTTCATTTTTCATTTGATAAAGTTCTATTTTTTGCACTACAAGTTCTGTTTCTATGACATCATTTTGGGGTCCATACGACTTTCTGATCTCTTTTTGTGCTGCAAAGTGAACAAAAACAGCAATTCTGCTATGTCCCAAAAAATTTTTTGTCTAGGCATCTACCCATAAGAATGTGGATATTTTATTAGTTTGGATAGTTATGCATTCTACGATACCAAACATGTTTTTTTTTTAACCTTTTTAGGCTTATTTATGTTTATAGAAGAAGGAGTGATAGGAACTTTTACATCTTCTTTAGGCCGGGGTCACACTTGCGAGTGCAATGCGAGAAACTCGTGCGAGTCTCTCGTCTCAATACCCGACGCTGCCTCTGGCACTCGGGACCGTAGTGTGTGGCTGCATGTCTTTCTATGCAGCTGAACGCTCCGGTCTGAACCGCCGGCGGCAGTGCCGGGTATTGAGGCGAGAGATTTGCGAGTGCAATTCTAGAAACTCTCACGAGTGTGACCCCGGCCTTAGAACGGTTATTATTTGAGAGGTCCGCCTAGGGGACTTGAACCTCCGACTGACAGTGGCATCTTAGAGGTTAAACATTGCTGCGATCACATCTACCTCCATAACTCAGCTGGTATCTGTTTTTTGGAACGGGGATTAGCATTTGAATCCTCTCCATGCGTGCAGGGCGGATGTCGCAAGTCGAAACCTGGTCACCGCCTCTAAACCAACCACTGTTGGACATGGGTTTGCTAAACATGCTATTTTGTGACCCAGTTTGTATGAAAGTCCCAAGTAAAAATTGGCAGATTGGCAAATACGCAAGTGTTCTATCAAATCATAAAGACCAGGGTATCGGACAGGAGGAGGAAGTTTAATGCTATGAGTACATTCCTGGGGACATCCTAAAATTGGGACGATTACCAAACCACTAGACTCATGTATAAATTAACTCCCTACACTATCTTGGACCGCCAGTGATCCAGGCATTATTTCTCTGAGTCAGTATTATCCCATTCACTTCCGTACATGAGCACAGATGCTGCAATACATAAAACCAGAAAATCCATGGGTACAGACCCCATTCACAACTCAAAGGGTAAAGCCTGTGTAAATCACAGCCAAAAGTGGGCTTTCCTTCTTAATTTTGGGTGTTTCATGGTGGTTGGGTTGGAATTTGCTCCATTTCTCTGTCTCAATTTTGACACCATAAAGAGGGTAAGTCTCTTCTGGGGTATATGTCCTAATATAAGTCTTGGGACTTGCATTAAGGCTACTTTCACACTAGCGTCTTTTTGCGCTGCGCCTCGTGCGCATGCGCATTGCTCCCCTATCTTTAACATGGCGGGCGCATGGTATAGCGCTTGTACGTGTTCATGTGCGTTTTCGTGCGCTGCGTTATTTTCCAGGTGTGCGCCCATTCGCGCCAGACGCAACATGTTGCATTTTTCTGTGCACCCAACTGCTGCCAAAAAAACGCATGCGCAAAAAATTTTACAGTCTATGGGATCGCACGCGTGCGCTAGGCCATGCGCACGCATGCGTTTAAAATCGCATGTGTTTTTAGAGTTAACATGGCGTCAAAGTGGTTAAATCGAATGCGCAAAAAAACAGCAAACGCATGCAAAACGCTAGTGTGAAAGTAGCCTTAGACATCACTCAGACATGTAGTCACCCAACACTACAATGAATATAAGTATATATATGTATGTATGCGTAGATATGTATATACCCACACATACACACACATACACACACACAGTGAATTTATTCACATAAAGAAACTTTTTGTAAAACTCCTGAGAACAGTGAGCCGGAGTTCATACAATCACATGTGCTTCCCTGTTCTGCCTCATTACCTGTAATGCAGGTAAGGGCTCGGGGGATGGTAATCTTACTCCATTCATGCTTTTGTATAAAACCACAATAAAGATCTTCAAAGATCTGTGGTCCTTGTTTCATTAACTCCTCCGGAGCATTCCAGCACTCAATGTCAGGCTAAAGCCATAAAGCAGATGGACGGTCATGGGCCTTAAAAATTATACAGTCACAACCTATAAGTGGTATTTATCTTCTATTTATGTTCTTCAGTTTTGGCTGTATGTTTTTCAGCTATGTTCTCCACCTAGCCAATGAAATGCATACCCCCTATACTTTACATTGCAGCTCTGTAAGGAGAACTAAGAAAGGCTCAGAATTAATTAATACTGCACTAAAATCTACAATCTCTCCAGTTATCTTTTTCTTTGCCACTTAATCTGACAGGAGCATAATGTAGGGGCAGAGACCCCCAATTCCTGGGATATATCTCTTACTGGGCTGCTGGCTGTAGTTTTATCATCAGGAGATCATCACTAGAGGACTAGTAAACCAGCTGCCATGTAGTCCTCCATATTCATGAGCTCTGTATAACCCCACCCCCACCACTGGTTGACAGGTTTCTGCCTATGCACAGTGTACACAGATAGCTACCAATCAGTGATGTGGGCGGGTTATACAGAGCTCAGCAGTCAGAGAACTGATAGATAAAACAGGGATTTTAGCAAAGCTGCAGCAAGCAGCGCAATAAGTGACACATTGCTGGAACCAGGATCTCTGAACCTACATCATGTGACAAATACCCTATAAAGTTAGTAAAGACAAAAAAAAAAAATCACATTCTCACCTATTTTGAGAGACAGAGGAAAACAAAAAAAAAATTGCATTAAAAGGAAATATGACCCTGATCAACCCAATGCAGTCCTAAGTTATTACATGAGCTTTCTCATAATCAGCAGCTTTCAGTAACTAAATGGGTAACTAATTTTAGACCTACATGAGCAGATGTGTCTGTGGCTGTCGTGATCGTGATGACGGCGTGCCTCTTAAAAAGGAGACACTTAAAAGGGTTGTCCGGTCTTAAGCTACAAGTCTGCATCACATAGAGTGACTGCAGACTTGGAGCTTTAGGCTGGACACCACCTTTATGGAGGAGTATGACAGGAACCTTAAGAAGGAAATGGACTCGACTGATAACTGTGGAGAAAAATGTAAAAAACATGGAAGCCTAAAAGTGACTATAGACTTTAAGAGGCTGTCCACATCCATACGATAAGTCATCAATATATTGGTGGAAATTCAAAACCAGGCACCCCCGAAAGTCAGCAACTATCAACAAGAGAAAATAAAACAGTGTATGGAGGAGAACACCATTGATCTAAACACAGTTTAGTCGTTAGCTCAACTGTCCAGCACGGCGGCGATCCTGGTGTGATGAGACCAGTAGAACTTGCCGGTTGGCCCTCATTTTTCAGCTCCGACATTTTGATCTTGTAACGTTTACATGATATTACAAAAAGAGTCAGACTTGGGGCATTTTCTATGGCCATATACGGTATATATATTAAAAAAAAACAAAAAAAAAACACACAGCTACACTTGTCATGCATCCATGGTTTAGGCGAAAACACAAGAAAAGGTGTATTAAGATATGCCATCAATGTGAGATTGCAGGGGTTTGACCCAAGCACATCTTTATAGTCTAGTGTTATATGGAGGAATGAAATTATAGCACTAATTTGCGGCAATGACATGAGTGAGTCATGCCAATTTTAAAGATAGAAGTCAAGGTGGTCTACAAAGATGGAGACCATCAGTTAATTCTTGCATGGACTTAGCATTAGAAATGGGTCACAATACCTCCAATATAAGATTTTCTCTCTCTTCAATGACTCGTCCTCTCAAAATTTAACTTGTGTAGCTTCCAAGGTGCATACAAAAAGGGCAGATGTATCACAGAGGCCTCAAAAAAGAGGTGTTATGACTGTATACATATGCTCACACAGGAGAGACAAACACTAGAACCCAACAGATCCCTGTTCAGACTAGGAAAGTTCTCAATCTGAACCTGATTGGTCCCTGCCTGACAGCAGAGGTTGGCACCCTAAGTATACACAATGGAGCCTGTTGTGAATTCACTTTCTGACCTCCCTCTGGTTATTACTGAAGGTAGTGGAGTTGGTCAGATTGACAGAGGGGTTGCAAGTTCTCTTTCTGGGCTCCTTCTGGTGGTTACTGGAGGTAATGGAGCTGATCTGATTTCTGATTGCCACCTGATAATGAGGATGACGATTGGAGATCTGGGGTTTCAGATTGGGATTTAAGACAGCCGACTCCCTCTATCCCTGCTGGTGATTTTCTTCTGCCTCCTGAGGTCTGATGTTTCCAGCTCAGTCCCTGCATGTTCAGCAAAATGTTCATTTGCTATTCTGTTTGCATTTGATCTGGCTTTGTCTATCTCAGTTTTGTGTGGGTCAGCCAGCTCCGGCTGGGGCTGTGCTGAATCACCATCCATATGTTACTGCTTGTGCCAGTGTGCTTTTGTCCCTTATTAGATTGTCCTCTTTTTGCTCTGCTTCCAGAATATACCAGAGTGCTGATATAGTGGGTGAAGTCGTGCGACTTCAGTGTTTTTTGCATCAGACGTATTGGACTTTTTGCAGGGTTTTTTGCATGATTGCAGACAGCGTCTTTCCTTTCCTGTCCTGTCTAGTCAGTGTGGGCCCCATCATTTGCTCAGTCTATTTTCCTGCCTGCGTTTGTGTTTTCACCTTGTCTCACTGACAATATATGTTTGGGGGCTATCTATTCCTTTGGGGTCTGCTCTGGGGCAGTTTAGATTTCCCCTTTCTTGCTTTAGGCTTAGTTAGCTCTCCAGCTGTGCCGAGGCGTCTAGGATCATCGTAAGTACGCTCCACGGCTACTGCTAGTTGTGTGGATAGGATCAGGGGTCTGCAATCCGCTTAGTTACCAACCTCTCTGGTTTTCTGTGGCTTAGCTTGGGCTTGCTCTCCTCCTCGGTGACCCATTCATAACAGGAGCCCCCACTCAATGTTGACTTATCCTGAATGTCCTTTATCTCTCTATAAACAATGTCCAGCACTAGAACAATAATAAATATAAAGTGTAACACAATAATCTGAAGAAGAGGCACAGGCCTATGAATGTGTTCACACAGATACACAGGAAAGACTGAAGAAAATAAGAACCACACAACAAACAGAATACATGGAAAACTTCCCAGACTCCATACATAAAACAAAGGAAAGGGTGTACTAGGGAGGAAGACACACAAACAAACCGTAGGAAAAGCAACAGAGATTAACCAGGTAAGATAATCCCTTGCTGAGGAGATGGATAACCAAACACCATCTGTCTTAAAAAAAATATAGCCAGCAAAGATGCAGGTGCAAAGTGAGTATATATAGCCCCTCCCAAGATGTTGTTGGACAGAACTAAGTAGGGAAGTGAAAGACACCTGAATAGAATCAAATCAAACAAAGGAAATAAAAGACAAAAGAACCATCAGCAGTTGGACAGAGACCAAACAGGCTGTGGCTCAGCAGAAAGGGAAACCGACCACGCAGCAAGAGGCTACATGAAGGAGTCCCGAAACTGAGGCATAAACAGCATGTGAAGAGTTATCTCAAATAAAGGATCATAGTGAAGGGATTGGTTAAGTAAAAAAACAAAAACCTACCATAAACCTAACCGCTGTTTAATAGGGTTAGTTTTATGGTAGTGCTAAACACTCCTGGGAGATACCATTTTTTAACTGTATCTCCTTTTTATTGAGAGTTCAGAACATTGGACATTAATTAGAATTTTGCATTTGAGATTCTGTTATTCTTGTAAAATTTCGATAAAAATTAGAGTAAAAAGAAATGGTATCTCCCAGGAGTGTTTAACACTGCCATAACTCTAACCCTATTGGACAGATGTTAGGGTTATGGTAGTGCTAAACACTCCTGAGAGCTACCATTTTTTAACTGTAATTTTTATCGAAATTTTACAAGAATAATACAAACTGAAATACAAAATTCTGATTAACCTCCAATGTTCTGAACTCTCAATAAAAAGGAAATACAATTTTGATGGTTCCTTCACATTTATGTATACCATAACCCTAACAGACCACCCTAACCCTAAGCCCATGTCAATTCCAAGCTTGGTCTAACATGGTAATTTTTTTTTTGTTATATTAAGATCTCCTTCAAAAAATACACACTAATTTTGGCCAAAAAAAGTTAGAAAATGATCAAACAAATCTACAAGTGCATGAAATGAGATTGGTCCACGTCTCTGGAATCTATGGTCTTAGTCATGGACCGCGTTTTGTGGAATTGTTAATATGAGCAAATAAAACTTCAGGAATTTTTATCTGTGTAGCTGGATCCACCCCTACTTTGCAGAGAGGAGTGCGGTGGATCCCAGGTGCTGCTGCCGACAAAGGTATTAAGTATAAAAAAAAACAATACAAATTATTGCAACTAGTTTCGAAGTAGAACCTACTCCTTCCTCAGGAATTAGTTATAGATAAGGATCTACTCTGAAAAGCGTTGCAATAACTTGGAAGTTTTTTGGACTTACCGCCTGGATTAACCATTTTTAGCGGCAGTGTCCGGAATCCACTGCACTCCACTCTCTGGTTATGTCCTCTCTCCATGTGGTGTGAGTACAGCGACTGGAGCACAAGACACAATTGGACTATACATGGCTCGCTACATAGTTGTGTCGCGCACAACCTGACCTGGTGAGTGACTAACCCTCATCATTTGCCATGGTGTTACACAGGGCGCACCTCTTGTTTTTCTAATCTTTCCATATTTTGAATACTTGTCTTCCCGCCTGCGCTCCGGAGGACTGCGGATCATTGTGGTGAGCTGGGTACTCCTCCTTTTTACGACATTATTTTACTACCCCATGCGTTGCGCTATAGGACAAAATCCATATATACCATCCGCAAGGACAAAAGATGTCAAAAACTAAATAAACTTTCAAATGAGTCAAAAAGTTTCAGTTTGATCATTTTGGATGCGGGCATTGGATAAATCATCCTCCACCACCATGACTATTGCTACCCTAACTCCGACACATCAAAGGGAATTTGCTTACTGTTCGCCATGTATTATTTCGATTACGCGACAGTAGATCAAGGTCTCTTTTTACTTCGCAAGTGGTTCAAGGGCCGAGAACGGTTCCCTCATAATTGCTATCCAAATAGTAATGGCACTTAAAACCTCAATGGTCTTTTAAGAAAAAAAAAAAAGGGAAACAACTAAATGACCTTTCAAATAAGGAAAAAGCATCCAAGTTGCTTAAAGAAAAACATGTTTTCCAGATATGTATAAGGGCTCGGAGGAGATGCCGTCATCGGCTTTTCTTCACTTATTTCCTTAGGCTGTCTATAAAGTTGTTTCCCTTCTGCTATACAGGATATGATTTTTGTGGGCAGAAAATCCAATGGCTTTACCATATGACGGCGAGGTTATGGTGTCAGCGGTGTAATGTTGTGTACTATACAATAAAAGTACTCATCTGCTCACCCTGGAGTAGGCAATGCGCCACTTTCCTGCCAATGTTTAAATAACGCATGAAATTTTGGCATTGGGGTTATAAATCAAGGGACAGATTTTGGCTATTTTCCCTTTTCTGTTTGGCATTGAAGAGGAAGTGTCAACCAATATGCCAATTATTCTTCCACGAGTAATGCTGCATGCGCTTTCGGTTGAAAGATGTCAACATTTTATTTATTTACTTATTTTTTTACTTTTTTCGAATCTTATGATGTTTATGGCTACGTTTTTAACGTGCAGTACTGCTTCTTACCACAGCCACTTTTCATAAGCATCATTGCAACGGCGCCCCCTCATTTTGAATCCAGTTTGGGTTAAAAAAAACAAATCAAAACAATGATCTTGAAATGTAGGCATTGAGATGAGCGAATCGATTCGTAACAAGTATGAATTTATCTGTATTCTTGGCTTCAATTTCTTTTTAAAAAAAAAAAAAATTATGCTCACCGGTCCTAAGTCCACCCCTCACTACAGCTTCTCGCCTGGTACTCACTCACCTCGGGTTTGTCTTTGGATCCAGTGATAGCCGTTGGGCCCTACATGACCACATGAGGCATAGTCAGCCCCAGAAGCTCCGATCCAGACCTAACAATACCAAAGTGAGCAAAGAATCGGGCGGGACGTTGTGGTGTATGGACCTGCGAGGTGAGACATGTGAGTATAATCCTTCATGGCCGTCTCACACTTTGAGTTCAATCTGATCTGCCAGGAGGAGATGAGCAGTTAGATATATAGGTTTGTGGGGGAAAAAAAACTCAGTGTCACTTACTTAGGGGCTTAGAAGTCAAGTGGGTGGTTCTACACAGGGAGGCTGTCAATCATGCGCAAGACTGCCCACTGGACTCCTCCTACGCTTACCATGAGCAGTAAGTCCAATGTATAAATTACAAGCTATAGTGATTTTTTCCCACAAAACTATATGTCAATCTTCTCAGCTCTTCCTGCTCTTTATCATGCTTCCAACAGGTGTTGCTTACACGTCATTGTACAGGTTCTCTTAAAATAATTGGCTATTCCATGTAATGCATGGACAGACTTGGTTCTCTAGAAAAATGCTCTTTAAAGATTCTCTTCGACTATTCCTTCGATCCATCTAATTGGCGTAGATGCCAAATGAGTGATCTCAGTATTTAAAATACATAAACATGTATTTTTTTACCTGGTGTACATGCCGCTGTTCTCCTGAATCCGACATGGTTTTTCTTTTGTTCCTGCGCCTCTCTGTTCCTGAGATATGACCCCCTTCTTCCTCGTGTGTCAAGTGGGTGTGGTCCTCAAGATGACGCCCAGAAGGAACAGATGAGGCCGGCCGACGCCCACTTTTCTAAAAAGACGAGATTTATAGATAAGGAAGAAGGGGTCATATCTCAGGAACGGAGAGGCGCTGGAATGAAAGAAAAATAACGCCGGATTCAGGAGAACAGCGGCATTTACACCGGTTAAAAAAAACAAACATATTTATGATAGATCCTATGTAAAATGGTATTTGAAAATGAGATTTCTAAGACAAAAGTGGGCTGCAAAATGATAAAGAAATCCAATAAAGTATCTAAATTATACAATTAAAGAATGTTTAAGATCAAATAACAAAGAAAATAGTCAGTATAGTGATACATTATTACAACATAATAGGGGATCCCTGCTCAGCACCCCCTTTTCTCCTGGACGTCTTTTTGCCTTTTCTCATGCATTGATGGATCCATGCAAAATTGGGCCTTGTATCAATGTCAGTCCATAACGGCTGCTGTCAAGCCTCCCCAACACAAGGCCCCCAGATTTACTATCCAATTGGTCACACATAAAAAACTGGTCAATAATTCATGAGCGGTTAACTGTGCCAGAAGGAAGACGTATATTCCGTTACCTGGTGTGTCACATGTCTTTTTTTCCCTTGATACGTTTCGCTGAGGTGTGATGTGTCTGTACACTACATGTGGTTTGTTTTCTTCTTCGTCGAACTCTCCCCCATCCGCTGAGAGTAAAGGTTCCACAAAATAGTCCCCGTCCTGAGACTTGAAGGTGCCGAGCTGTGAAAAGTAAAACAGAGGGCTTTAATGGAAGGGGTTAACATAAATTGCTAGGGAAATTAATCATTTAAAAGGGAGTAAAAAGGTCCTGCCATTTACAAATTAACAAAAAAAAAAAAACTTTCCGAAATGCATAAAGAAATAAAATATTTAATACTCATGTTCTCGTCCCCCACCAATCCAGTTCTGATGCTTCCAGTGACCGTATCAGATATGAGACCATATGTCACCGTTGGGGCCGGTGATTGGCTGCAGCTGTCACATGTCCATCCGGACAGAGCAGGAAGTACTTCCACTAGTTCAGTATTTCCTGCTCAAACATGTGATCACTGCAGCCAATCACTGGCTGTAACAGCAGCTTGTAAGTCACATGTCTATCAAGAAGAAGGAAGAAGCAGAGACCAGCAGGGGACCTGGGGAGCATTGACATTAAAGGGATTGGGATCGGATAGGTATTACGTTACTTATTTTATTACTACTATACACAATCTGGAGAAGATTTTTTTTAAATTGATCGGACAACCCCTTTAGTAATACAAAAATGCAACAAATACGGATTTTTGTGCAGCATTTTTCATACTTCTTTTAGATTATTGTAAAAGGAAACAGCGTTTCCCATTGGACTTGTTCTTTAAAGTGGTTCATCCTAGGACTTGATGACATTTCATCTCATTCATCTTATAACTAGACGCGGCACCGGACAGACGGGGACTATTTTGATTATCGTTGCGCCTGGTGTTGCCGCTGAGACCCATACACTCGATTAGGACTGAACTGCAGCTGCAACCAAATGTACGGCCTCCTGCCTAGGAAATAATGAAGGAGTCGCAAAGCTTTGAATGATATAATTCTCATGTATTGATGATTTAAATACTCACATGCAATTTTTGATAACAGTTTATTTAATCCCTACTTCTGCCAAATCAAGTGGTAACCCCATGGTTGGCTGCCAACATTTCTGGGAGGGTTTAGGTCTGCCACTAACCCTGCCCCTGGTCTTTGTGAGAACCCACCGGCTCCTCCTGGGAATGGCCTAGAATCACTATGTTACTCCATTTTGGGGCGGTTTTAACAGAAACCATTCCCATTTTGGCCCCAATGCTCCAGGAAATCAGGACCAGGTATCAATTAGTCCATAAGAATGTATCCATAGGCTAAATTAATTAGTCTAAATAAGGAAAAAATGCTAATAGTCACATCAAATGTGAAGGCCACATGATCAACACCTTGTCTAGTCCTAATGAGTGGATGCATTTTGCAGGACCAATCTAGGTGCTATGCCAAATTTGTGAAAAGGCAGAGCTCTACGGCACTAGTATAAGATAGATATATGACTGAGACTAGGAAAGCAAGATGCATAATGCTTTTATTTTCAAAACTGAACCACTCCTGTCCATGTCCATAGACTGAAATATAGCTGAACGGATGCCTGGTGCCCGTTGCATATAGGTCAGGTCACAAATAGTCTTGCAATAGGTATGAATGGATGGTTTCAACCAGATGCCTCACTTAAAGCTCTTCGGTCCCAATGAAAACTCTGAAACATGACCATCTACCATGTGCCAGATGTAATTTTGAAGTCTTTGCATCCGGCATAGGGTCCTTTGGGTCCTCACATGCACCATTGACTGGGTGCATTTGGTAGCTTCTCCCGTGACTCCAACCTAAAGCAAAATTCCTTATTCGAACTGAAGTCTGTTCTACTGGTGATGATCTCAAGTAATATATCATGTCACAGTTTGGGAGCACTTGTTAATATTTTAGGATAATCGCCTAATAGTCATCTACAACATGCAAACGAGTACCAACCATTTGCACGACCATAGATGATGAGTTTGTAAACCAGAATGCATCATGATGGATTTGCCGTTCAGCCCCAAATCATATTTTTCCCAAACTTTCAGCATTTTTATGCTGACTGATCAGGAATGTCTTCAGCGATGGAACCAATAACCAACAAATCAGTCATTACGACAGGTAGTCTAGCCAAGTAACTGGAAGCAGATGTACGTCAATGGTGCAAGAAGCCCTTGATCATTCCAAAGAGTAAACATATTGACCCATAATGACGGTAAATGCAATTCTGAGTTTGTGAACCACAACTATTCTATATATCCCCAATTTACAGATCATGGTTGAATCGTATGAGATGTTACTTCGATAGAGATTGATGAATTTTATAGTTGTTTGAACTTCTACTGAAACCTCACGCCAAAGCCAATGAAGATATACAATCTATAAAGTAGCTCACATAGCCATTGTGTCACACCTGTGCCAGGTTTGGGCTCTGCTCCCTTCATCCCGGTCAGCCAAACTTTCTTGTGTTCTACATGAAGCTTTGAAAGTAGCCCGGCATGCTCCAATGTGATCATCTATCTAGGCCTATATGAGATTCACATACACCTATGTCTTGGTATTAAGACTTTTAGTTTGTCTCTGCTTCGTGTCTGCCTGTGGTTTCCAGGACCTCTGGTACCTCTCGGTGGTCTTCTGAGAGAATCGGATCACATTATGATGACACTCGGATCAAACTCTAATCAGAATTTGATCAAAGTGTCATTAGCATGATCAACCATATTTTCTTGAATGAGAGAATCTATCGTTGTGTGAGAGAACCCTTAAGGTCTCATTCTGGGATGGTCAAGCGAGGGAAGTGTCTGACTTTTCATCAGTATTCTCTTCCCAAAAGCTCACTTTCAACTTGACCATTTGATCTAGTGCACCTAGGAAAGAGCAAGGCAACAAAGTACCGAAGAGTGGTGGCCACAGCAGGGGCAGTCAATGTGATTGCACCATGGGCGCATGCGCAGCATTAAAGTGGCACTGGCTATGATGTCAGGAACGCTAGACCCATCAGTCAAATACCATGCTGCCCCAATTGTACAATGTCAAATTTAAGGCCAATCGTTCCTGGGTCCCTCTACTGGGCACCGCAGACAGCCAGTGTGCCATCTTTTAGACCTTTGATGAAATAGATGGATTTCACGATTGTTAAAATAAACAAACAACCATTATAAAAATGTGTTTTAGAATTTAACCAAAACAGAATTTTGGACCCAAAAAAGCGACAAGGTTTTGAAAGGGCAAAGCGTGGGTGTGAATTTATCGGGTAATCCAATTGGCATCAATAAGGGTGTGGATGTATCTACCGGGGTCTGAACATTTAAAAGTATCATTGGCATAGTAGACACAATACTCAGTAAAGAAGATAACGTACCGTTATACTCTGGACAATAAAGAAGAGTTTGAAGTCAGAGTTCCTTTAATGTGACAAAGCTCAGATAGAAAATAACCTTCATAGTTTGTTTTTTTTTTTCACTATAAGGGTTTTTGGCAGCTGTTTGAGCATTTCTGAAAAGCTTTCAAGTTGCCGAGAAAGTAGTATGTGTATTGTGAAGCGGAGATGCTTGAGCGGAGAGCAGAAAAGAATGACACTCCGCAAATTGTTAGAAATTTCCATAAAAAGAAAATCCACTTGAATTAAAATGTACATAGAACTATTTCCAGCCTGCATAACAGCTTCTTTTGGTAGTTGATATATATAAAAAAAAGAAACAATATGGCCAACTTCTCTCTTAGGTCTTCGAGAACGTTAAAACAAGTGGACAGTTTTAGCTCTGGGGTATTCAGGTTTTTTTGTGGGGGGGGGGGGGGGGGGGTTGCCACGTAGTTCCAGAGAGATGGGACTTTTCATTTAGTGGTAATTTCTCTGGTGTTTACAAGGGGGCATAGCTCACAGAATTCGGGCACCCTTGGTATTGGTGGAGGGTACAGCATCAATTAAATATTGATTTTGCAACAAAATGTCTGTGTCTGCTTGTAGCTCCACCTTCTTCTTCATACAACGTTATGAGCACCAACTGTCATCTGTTATTTCAGTAATGTCAAAAATCTGTCTTCTCCGAATGCAAATTTTACTCGGAAATTGAAAATTTTGAGGGAAAAAAATGAATTTTTCTAATAAGTAATGTTGCAAAGTTTTGTATCCTCATGTGCACTCTTAATTTATGGTAATAAAAGTTACTGTACATCGAAGATTACTCTTTAACATAAGTTGCAATTATCAAGAACACTCTTTAACCCTTTCGCGCCTGAGCCTGTTTTTGCCTTCGTGACCAGGCCAATGTTTTCAATTCTGACCAGTGTCACTTTATGAGGCCATAACTCTAGAACGCTTCAACGGATCCTGCTGATTCTGACATTGTTTTCTCATGACATATTGTACTTCAGGATAGTGGTAAAATTTCTTAGATATGAACTGCGCTTATATGTTAAAAAAATCGAAATTTGGCAAAAATTTTGAAAATTTTGCAATTTTCAAACTTTTAATTTTTATGCCCTTAAATCAGAGAGTGATATCGCACAAAATAGTTAATAAATAACATTTCCCACATGTCTACTTTACATCTGCACAATTTTGGAAACATAATTTTTTTTTTTTTTGAAAGTTATAAGGGTTAAAAGTTGACCAGCGATTTCTCATTTTTACAACAAAATTTACAACACCATTTTTTTTAGGGACCACCTCACATTTGAAGTGAGTTTGGGGGGTCAATATGACAGAAAATACCCAAAAGTGACACCATTCTAAAAACTGCACCTCTCAATGTACTCAAAACCACATTCAAGAAGTTTATTAACCCTTCAGGTGCTTCACATGAATGAATGGAATGTGGAAGGAAAAAATAAACATTTAACTTTTTTTCACAAACATTTTACTTCAGAACCATTTTTTTTATTTTCACAAGTGTAAAAACAGAAAATGAACCACAAAATTTTTTGTGCAATTTCTCACAAATACGCCGATACCCCGTATGTGGGGCTAAACCACTGTTTGAGCACACGGCAGAGCTCAGAAATGAAGGAGTGCCGTTTGACTTTTTCAATGCAGAATTGGCTGGAATTGAGATAGGACGCCATGTCGCATTTGGAGAGCCCCTAATGTGCCTAAACAGTGGAAACCCCCACAGGTGACCCCATTTTGGAAACTAGACCCCTTAAAGAACTTATCTAGATGTGTCGTGAGCACTTTGAACCCCCAAGTGCTTCACAGAAGTTTATAACGTAGAGCCATGAAAATAAAAAATCATTTTTGTTCCACAAACATGATCTTTTAGCCCCCAATTTTTTATTTTCACAAGGGTAACAGGAGAAATTGGACCCCAAAAGTTGTTGTTCAATTTGTCCTGAGTACACTGGTACCCCATATGTGGAAGAAAACTACTGTTTGAGCACACGGTGGGGATCGGAAGGGAAGTAGTGACGTTTTGGAATGCAGACTTTGATGGAATGGTCTGCGGGTGTCATGTCGCGTTTGCAGAGCCCCTGATGTGCCTAAATAGTGGAAATCCTCCACAAGTGACCCCTTTTTGGAAACTAGACCCCCCCCAAGGAACTTATCTAGATGTGTGGTGAGCACTTTGAACCCCCAAGTGTTTCACTAAAGTTTATAATGTAGAGCCGTGAAAATAAAAAAATCATTTTTTTTCCACAAAAATGATCTTTTAGCTCCCAATTTTTATTTTCACAAGGGTAACAGGAGAAATTGGACCCTAAGAGTTGTTGTCCAATTTGTCCTGAGTACGCTGGTACCCCACATGTGGGGGGGGACCACTGTTTAGGCACACGGTGGGGCTCGGAAGGGAAGTAGTGACGTTCTGGAATGCAGACTTTGATGGAATGGTCTGCGGGCGTCATATTGCATTTACAGAGCCCCTGATGTACCTAAACAGTGGAAACCCCCAATTCGAATTCCAACCCTAACCCCAACACACCCCTAACTCTAGCCCTAACCCTAGCCCTAACCCTAGCCCTAACCCTAACCCTAGCCCTAACCCTAGCCCTAACCCTAACCCTAGACATAGCCCTAGCCTGCCTACCTGCTTTTTTTTTCTTTACTTTTTTTTTTTATTTTTGTGTTTTTTATTTTTTGTATTTTTGACTCATAGTAACGCCACTTCTCCTCTGATCTCACACTGGCAGATGATCAGAGGAGAAGCAGCGTTACTATGTGACAAGATCGCTGCCCGGCACATAGTAACGCCACTTCTCCTCTGATCTCACACTGACAGAGGATCAGAGGAGAAGCAGCGTTACTGTGTGACAAGATCGCTGCCTGACACAGCTGTGCCAGGCAGCGATCAGCTGTGCCAGGCAGCGATCTAGTCACACTGTAACGCTGCTTCACCTCTGCTCATCTGTCAGCATGAGCTCAGAGGAGAAGTTGCGTTATAATAAGGGAGATCGCCGGGAAACAAGCAGCTTTCCCAGCGAGCTCTCTCATTGGCTGCTGTGACGCGACGTCATCAGGACCTGAACCAATCAGGTCTCGATGACGTCGGGGGTCCCAGCATGCATTGTGCACCGGGATCCCCGCGTTATAAGGTATGAGGGGGTCCCGGGGGGGCACAAAACCGCCGACAGTAGATAAACGTTGGCGCTGCACAAAGCCCAGCAAGCACCAACGTTTATCTACTGTGGGCGGTCGGGAAGAGGTTAAACTCCAATGGTTAATTCCCTCATATGACACAAATATATTGTATCATTGTATAAATACAAATTATTAAGAATGTGTCATCAGAAAATTATCAATAGTAAAGTTCCCTAAAAAACCGTACCAAAAAACGCTTCAGAACATGCTGTGGTTTTTCAACTTGATGCATTTTTGTTAATGTTTTTCGTTGGTGCTTTCTATAAACTTTTTTATTTTTTATAGAAAAAAGATGCCTCTTGTTAATTGTGTTGTTTGGAGATCTCCTTGGTCTTCATGATGTGGTTTGGAGATCTCCTCAGTCTTCATGGTGTTGTTTGGAGATCTCCTGCCGCACGGCGCTTAGAAACCCACTGTTTACCTTGTTTACCAGCTCCCTGCACCAGCGCGCTGGTATCTAAGGTACACAGCGACGCGCGCGCTCGTCGTCGCTGGTGCTGATCGCTGGTGAAGCTGCCTGTTTAGCAGCTCACCAGCGATCATGTAGCGACACACCAGCGATCCTGACAAGTTCATATCGCTGTCGGGATCACTGGTGAGTCGCTATGTGTGATGGGGCCCTTAGTCTTCAGCCCGTTTGGAGATCTCTTTGGTCTTCATGGGGTTGTTTGGATATCTCCTTGGTCTTCATGGTGTTGTTTGGAGATCTCCTTGGCCTTCATGGTGTTGTTTGGATATCTCCTTGGCCTTCATGGTGTTGTTTGGAGATCTCCTCAGTCTTCATGGTGTTGTTTGGAGATCTCCTTAGTCTTCAGGCTGTTTGGAGAGCTCCTTGGCCTTCATGGTGTTGTTTGGAGATCTCCTTGGCCTTCATGGTGTTGTTTGGAGATCTCCTCAGTCTTCATGGTGTTGTTTGGAGATCTCCTCAGTCTTCAGGCTGTTTGGAGAGCTCCTTGGCCTTCATGGTGTTGTTTGGAGATCTCCTTGGTCTACATGGTGTTGTTTGGAGATATCCTTAGTCTTCAGGCTGTTTGGAGATGTCTTTGGTCTTCATGGTGTTGTTTGGAGATCTCTTTGGTCTTTATGGGGTTGTTTGGAGATCTCCTTGGTCTTGATGGTGGTGTTCGGAGATCTCTTTGGCCTTCATGGTGTTGTTTGGAGATCTCCTCGGTCTTCATGGTGTTTGGAGATCTTCTTGGAGTTCATGGTGTTGTGTGGTTAGTGGTGCCTCTTGTTAATGGTGTTGCAGTCTTTATGGCCTTTCAGAGAAGTTAAAATGTATATACTGACAGCCATGTGATACTTAAATCACACACAGGGGGACGTCACTAAGCATGTGACTTATGAATGGAATTGCGTGCATCAGAATAGCAAAAGGGGTGAATGTATATGCACGTGCCAATTTTTAGTTATAATCTAATCTATGCCTATATCTTTCTCACTTCACCAACTTAGACTATTTAGTGCTGATGTATCACACACAAACCGGATTCCAAAAAGATTTACACACAGGTTGTAATATAACAAAATAGGTAAAAAGTCAAGGGGACGAATACTTTCGCAAACCACCGTAAGTATCCAGGTTCCCCTCCTATGTATTGTATGGCAATAAACATGCCATAGCCGCCTGGTGAAACGTGCAGAGCATTATTGTAAAGCAGATTATCATGCATGTTAAAGACAGATGGCAATCATTTGAAACGATGTCCAGGAGGTAAATTTCCAAGTGGTGTCTTCCTGTTATTCCGACCTTTGCATTATATAGATGCATTAGAACACATTAAAAATAACAGGATATTGTTCAATCCTATGTAGGTTTTTTTGCTTTTAAGGAAAGGGGGAGTTAATGCTTTCCATGACAGTTTGGTTTCTCTTAGGAATATAGGTCAAAATATCCTGTAAATTATCGATCTGGATACACTGGTCGAGTATTAACACATTAACACACCGGTTTAGTATTAACACTTGCCGGAGCTTAAGGAATTACAAGCTTTCTCTGTCTCTTTTAGTAGAGTCCTGTGATTACAGCAGCATCAGCAGTGATCCGATGTGCAGACACGGCTGTGTGCGTGCTGGTTCATGGCCACTGTTTGGCTGTACAACACTGTTCTAGAGAGGGGTCGTCCCGTTACAGACTCACAGTTGCCTGATTTGAACCCCCTAGAACATCTATGGTGGGGTTTAAACAAGGTGGTTGAGACACGCAAGCCTAAGACTAATATGAACTGCAGGCAATTGCCCATGAGAAAGGAAAGCTGCCAGAAGCCCGTGCCGTGTCTATCTACATGTAGTAGGGGCCCAGATTGGGGGGTGGTCCACTGCTTACCGTGACCAGACGACACAGACACCAGACGGAGGCAGATTTTGGTTGTAACAGGTCTGAGTTTATTGGCCGTCCTCCTGACGACCGTAGCCATACACCACAGCTCCTTTACAGCTCTCCGTATTCAGGCCCGGGTACCTTCACCTTCCTTCAGTCGTAGTGACGTTCCTCGCGGATCTTTCGCTGGGGCTGCCCTAGGCCTATCTACCGCCAGTGCTTCACCAGTCCGAAGTCGTCGTCCAATCGGTACCCCCGGGGCCTCGTCTGTCCTGCGGTTCCTTGTGTCAGGGCCACCCCCCTGACAGTCTCTTCCTATCAGTCCCCTGGTCGAGCTCTCCACCGATGTCAGTCCTCCACACTGAGTCTTCTCCTTCTGAGCTCCTCCCGAACCCTCTGGAACCCACTCCTGTCCTATTTATCTCCCTCCTCGGGAAATCCCCTCCTGGGTTCCTATCTCCCCACCCCCCATGACTAAGTGGTTTCTAAAGCCCTAAGCTGCTGTCAAGTCCTTTTCTCACGCTCCCCTCTGCCATCTTGTGGTCAAATCTAGGTACTGCACTCCTTTTCCATCTTCCCCAGCTGTTTCCCTTCTGTCATTGCCAATATCCGACTACAGTGCACAAACCGTCCCTTCTTCCCTCAGTCAAGTCCGTCCGTCAAGTCACCTTTCCCCACATACAGATTACATGTGCATCAGGGCCTAACAGCCAGAGAGGTTCCACTAAGTAATAAAAATGCCTGTTATAAAGGGGTGAATAAACCGGAGGCTGCAGTAGTCAGTAAAGGTTGCATTTTGGGTAGAATTCAGAGATATGGGGTTAAACTGCAAGTTGCCTGGTTGCTTTACTTAAAGTGCAGAACCTGGGAGAAAATTAACGTTATTCCTTCTGGACAGGCTTTCAGTCATACAGGTGTGCTGCACGGCTACAGTCACCATTGGCAGCGGTGAGTGGCAGCTTTGATTGACAGCTGGCGCTGCAGTGCATCAGTGGAGCGCCAAGTGTCAGTCAAAGTGCCTGGGGCCGTGGTAACAGTCGCCTCTCACTGTGTACCGAGAATTTCAGTACAGCAATTGGTCACTTTTCTAATGCTATTTACCCGCAGATTAACCCGATTGTCTGCAGGTTGATGGCGTTATCCATCCTGACAAGTTCCTTTTAAAGGGGTTGTCTGGCCTTAGACTACAAGTCTGCATTCACTCAATGTGACTGCAGACTTGTGAATCATGACATTGCACGCACTGCGCACTGTGAGAATTCTCTGGCGACGGCAGCGGCGGGCGCGTGACCTGAAGTTTGTGATTTGCCTATATGCGGTCACATGCCAACTAGACTTCAATGCAAGTCAATACAAGTGTTTTTTTATCTTTACAATTTGAAAACACTAAATTCGGCAGCGCCCGGGATTCACCGCCTCTCCTTTGTTCTCCGATTACTTTGCTCTCCACTAGTGTTGAGCAAGCATGCTCGCCAATCGAGTGAGCATTGTGGTGCTCGGGTACGCATCGAGTATCGTGGGTGCTTGAGTCCACACCCTGCATGTTTCGCAGCTGTTAGACAGTCAGTAAACATGCTGAGATTGGCTGTGTATGGCAGGCAATCTCTGCATGTTTTTTGGCTGTCAAACAGCCGCGAAACATGCAGGGTGTGGACTCAAGCACCCGTGATACTCGATGCGTACCCGAGCACCCCAATGCTCATCCGACACTACTCTCCACCCATCGGGTGTGTCCAGTAACCCGAAGCAGCAGTACCATATTGAATCCAATTCCACCTTTATAAGATCTGCGCTGAGCACAACCCAACAAGCAGAACTACCAATCGTTCAGTCAATCCTCACCTTACCGATAGCGATATCACACAGACAGCGCCTTTTATCTTTTCTTCTTGTGGCTCCCTTGAGGGTTCAGTCGCCACAGAGGTACTGCACCTCATCCAGAGGTGGAGTATCCCACTACCCAGGTAAGGTGTGGGCACCTGACCGCACTCTTACACCTGCATCCAACATTCACAGCAGCAGGGCACCCTGGATGGACCCTAACGGAGGATGATCTCATCCCTGCTGGATAGGAAAGGGTGTTGGGAAGTGGGTGTAGCTTAAGGGTTCAGAGTGGGAGAACTGAAAGGAAGTCAGGATCAGTCCTCCCCTAGGGGGAGAAGTGGAAGGACGTAGTTGGAGCAGCTGCTGGACGGAGGAGAGATTGAAGGAAGCTCTATGTAGAGGTAAGGGATCCCAGAGGCACGGGCAGAACATAGGCCTCCCGTGGGGCTCGTTCCACGCTGAGGGCCATCAGGTGGAGGGATCAGGTCGCAGAAGGGTCTCGGCCCCTAGCCTAGTGGAGTGGACAACAGGACTCAGCTAGAAAGCCGACAGCTGTGGCAACTTTAGGGGCCACAGCCACTAACCACAGTTATCTTCGCCGGAAAGGAAGCCATAAGAGAGCAAGGAAACGAACTGTGCACGTTATCCGATAAGGTCCGCAGCTGCTGGCCTGGGACACTGACTGTGAGGTGTTGTGTAGAAGAGGCGAGAAAGCATCACAGTGAGAAGGCCAGGAAACGTATATACTGAAGGGAGTTCTGGAAAGGTGTTCTCCATCTGCCTGGGTGTTGAATGAGCTCCTCACCTGAATGACACAGCACCAAGCGGGCATCTGTACTGCAGACAGAACTGTGAGTAAAGCTTTGGGGCTGCACCCAGCTGTGTCCTCTGAATTCTTGCCTCAACAGTCACTCAGCACTGCTACATCTACCATCAGCAAACATAACATCCTTAATAACAACTACTGCCCTGGGACAACAGCTCTGCCTGTGGAGAGCTATTCCACCTCTGTTGCATCACACCATCAGTCCCAGAGAATCTGCACTGCAGCGCTGGTCACTTCTGATCAGATACCACAGATGGCATCACGATCACTTATTACAAACTCTTTATTTTCATCCCCTGTAAATATTTCCCTTTTATTGGATGCCCAGGGCCACGGACCGGGTCACCGCCGCTGTAACACTGCCCCTTTAAGAAGCTGCCCGGTACCGAGTATCTCCACTGCCCTGGCGGGCTCTCCATCCTCATATTCAAATTTTCGTCATGTTCTATTATATCTAAACAAGGGATCTGGAGCTCTCTCAGAAAAAAAATATTTTAAAGATGTATTAAGAATGACTGCATTTTTTTTGCAGCAAAACCTGCTTTTGTAAGCACCTTCTTTATTGCTAAGAGAAAAAAAATGCAGTAAAAACGCATCATAGCCTTACACGGGTCTGATTTCGCCACATTTGCAGCTGACCGTATTAAAACCTCATTCGCAGCATTGTAACATCTGCCTGCATCAGTCATTTTAACAGATGCAAAAACAGAAAACAGGGAAATGGCCCATACTGTGTTCGCCCCGAGGCGTGTATACATGTATCAGTTTTCGCCTTCCTTACACTCAGTGGCAGTGTTCGGCTTCTTCTTATTAATACAGTGGAAAAGGGAGCAGCTGACCTTTTCCATCAGCCTCCTCATAATTGTGTTACGCAGTTTTGTGACATTATATACTGCATGGGAAGGACTGATACATCTGTCAGCTATTGTTTGTGCTGCCTAAGCTGTAAGAAAAAAAAACCTCTCCCATTTAAAGGGGTTATTTAATTAATCATTTCCATGCTTAAAATCTAGGATGACTGCTGCTAAAAGCTGTATATTTGAGATTTATTACTTCTTGTAAAAAGAAATACTTTTATTATTTCCATGTATTATCTCTAGATGCTGCTAAATAGTGCGTCTAGTCAATCTCCTTCCCCCTCTGGCAGCTGAAAATAGAATTGGGTCACCCTCCCAGGGCCGTGGGGTACTCGGTACCAGGCCGGTGTCAGCGGGATGTGTCACAGCAGCGGTGACCTGGTCCGTGGCCCTGGGTGCCCGATTAATAGGGAGAGTTTGAATGGTGGTGGAATGTAGTTAAATTAATAGTTTGTGACGCCACCTGTGGTGTTCGGCAAGTGAGATGTTAAGCCGACGCTGCTTGCAGATCCTCTGGGGCTGGTGGTGTGTTGCAGCCAAGATGGTGAAGCTCCCCACAGGTGAAGCTATAGCCCCAGGGCAGTGTAGATGTGGAGTTAGAGGAGAGGCACAAGCGGTGTGGAAGCTGGTACCCAGATGTAGCGGTGCCGGGTGCGTTGGCGCAAAAATGAATGGAGGACACCAGGGCTTGCAGTTCCAAAGCTTTACTCACAGTCTGTAGTACACACAGGTGCCCGCTTCCATGCCGTGTCCTCCAGGTCAGGGACTCAGTCAACCTCCAGGCAAGATGGAATGCTCCCTTCCAACACTCCGCCAACATGTGCCTTTCTGAATGTCTCCTCTATAGCGCCTTTAAGTGTGAAGTACTCCTAGCACTGAGTTACACTGGAGTGCCTCCTGACAGATGTTCCCAAGAACCATACTTGTATGGCAAACAGCTGTAGCCTGCTTCGGGGACTCTCTACTCCTGAGTCCCGGCTCACTATCCAAGTTGCTGTTGTGCCCCCAAGTCTTAGATGGGAGTAGTGCATTTACAGCCAACTACTCCCCCGGTATCTGCTGCAGAACCATTAGTGTCCATACAACCTCGGGGACCGGGCCCCGGCCTTGCGCTTAGAACTTCTAGGCAGGGTTATCTCCTAACCCACGTCCTCTCTGTTCCCTTTTACTCCTACGTTCTGTACTTGTCCTTCTTTCGTATGGAAGCTCAGGCTTCAGTTCAATGTCTTTCTCCTTCTTTCCTTTCCCGTGCCAGCAGACCCAGGTCACTGAGGTCTGCTGCAGCACCTCCTTCCTCCATCCCTCTCTCAGGGATCTTCTTTCCTCACTCCTCTCTGAGTGGCTTCCTCTCTCAGACTGACCTCTAATCCTAAACATTCCCGCTCTTTTATGTATTCTCAACTCCACCTGCCTCCCAGCACGTTTAGTGTTCCAAGCAGGGAGCCACCAAAGGTGCTCTGCTACACTCCAAGCAGGGAGCCGCAATGTGACTTTGCTGAACTACTCTGTTGTGTGGGGTGCGAGTGTTGGAGCATGGTCAGGAGCCTCCAACCTACCTGGATGGTGGGGCATCACACCTCAGGAGGAGGTGCAGTACCTCTGTGGCGGCTGAGCCTCAGGGGCGCCACAGAATCCCTTCTTACCTTCTCTTCAGAAAGAGTCTGCTTAGTTATACTGACACAGATTCTCCGCCTTTCCTCTCAAGCAGGTCAGAAAGCTATTTCTATAAGCTGCTCCAAAATTGACAATTACGGGGAGAGTGACCCAGCATGTGTGACTGCTGGTATTCAACTCATTAGATGGACGTGCACATTGCTAAATATCCCAAACACTAGGTGGTGCTATACTATGTAAGTAAATGTCATAACTCATTGCTGGCAGCACGGTGGCTCAGTAGGTAGCATTGTATGGTGACTCAGTGGGTAGCACGGTTGCCTTGCAGCGCTGGGGTCCTGGGTTTAAATCCCACCAAAGACAACATCTGCAAGGGGTTTGTATGTTCTCCCTGTTTTTGTAAGCGTTTCTTCTCACATTCCAAAGACATACTGAAAGGGAATTTAGATTGTGAGTCCCAACGGTGACAGCGATGACAATGTCTGTAAAGCACTGCGGAATATGATGACGCTATATCAGCAACACATAATACCTGTATAATTTTTGGGAAAGGCAGTTTTAAAGTAGTTCTCCACTTCTTTGATATTAGTAACCTAACCTTTGCAAAGGTCAACAATATAAAATCGATGGGGGTCTGACACCTGGTACATCCACCGATCAGCGGTGATCAGTTCTGGTGGCGGTCTGATGTAAACAAGGTATGAAGCGGAACAGCACAGCTCCGTACACTGTGCAGTGACCGTTGACAAGAATTGTAGTTCATATACTGTACATGTGCTTCTCGCTAAATTAGAATATCATCAAAAAGTGAATTTATTTCAGTTCTTCAATACAAAAAGTGAATTTCATATATTATATAGTCATTACACACAGAGTGATCTATTTCACGTGTTTATTTCTGTTAATGTTGATGATTATGGTTTACAGCCAATGAAAACCCAAAAGTCATTATCTCAGTAAATTAGAATACTTTATAACATCAGCTTGAAAAATGATTTTAAAATCTGAAATGTTGTCCTTCTGAAATGTATGTTCAGTAAATGCAGTCAATACTTGGTCGGGGCCCCTTTGGCATCAATTCCTGCATCAATGCGGCGTGGCATGGAGGCGATCAGCCTGTGGCACTGCTGAGGGGTTATGGAAGCCCAGGTTGCTTTGATAGCAGCCTTCAGCTCGTCTGCATTGTTGGGTCTGGTGTCGCTCATCTTCCTCTTGACAATACTCCATAGATTCTCTATGGGGTTAAGGTCAGGCGAGTTTGCTGCCAATCAAGCACAGTGATACTGTTGTGTGTACATCAGGTATTGGTACTTTTGGCAGTGTGGACAGGGGCCAAGTCCTGCTGGAGAATGAACTTTCCATCTCCAAAAAGCTTGTCGGCCGAGTGAAGCATGAAGTGCTCTACAATGTCCTGGTAGACGGCTTCGCTGCCTTTGGTCTTGATAAAACACAGTGGGCCTACACCAGCAGATGACATAGCTCCCCAAACCATCACTGATTGTGGAAACTTCACACTAGACCTTGGTAATCAAGGTCCCAGAGTCTGGAGGAAGAGTGGAGAGGCCACAATCCAAGCTGATCAGGTCTAGTGTGAAGTTTCCACAATCAGTGATGGTTTGGGGAGCTATGTCATCTGCTGGTGTAGGTCCACTGTTTTTTATCAAGACCAAAGGCAGCGCAGCCGTCTACCAGGACATTTTAGAGCACTTCATGCTTCACTCGGCCGACAAGCCTTTTGGAGATGGAAATTGTCATGATCTCAGTGCGGGTTTGACTCGCACATGTGGGGTTAATGTATGGACCCAGTACTGATGACTGGCATTTCTGGGGTTGAAGGTTGTGATCCCGGTGCAGGCTTACCTGCACACCTGGGGCTATGATTGTGGCCTCTCCCTGGTTCTGGGGGAGGCTTCTTATAGCCTCAGGACGCTCCCATCCCTGTCAGTTATACTTTCGCCCTTGGCATTGTGTGGTGACCCCTGAGTGTGTTAGTGCTGTGTTTCTGGTTACTTGATTCTCTTTGTATGACTCGGTCTGTTTCCTGGATATCACTTTGGATTCTGCCTGGTACCTCCTATGTCTGTTTGGTTTTGATCTCTGCTTGGCCCTGACTATCCGCTCTGTCTCATCCCTGGTACTGTACTGTGATCCTGTGTATGACCTTTGGCTTTGTCTGACCTCCCGTCTGTTTATCCCTCCTGTACCTCGCTGGTCTGTACTGTGCATGACTTCTGCTTTGCCATAATCTGAGTTCTCTGGCTTCTCTGACACTATTAGTTGAAGCACGCTTTGTCACCTCTGCTGCCCTGCTCCCCAGGTAACTCTTAGCACTGCTTCTGTACTCAGGACACGCACACTGGCTCTATAAGCAAGTGTAGTGCGGTGTCTCTGACATTATAACTGACCATTTCAGTTTTTTTTTTTTTTTTCTCTGAAAGGAAAAAAAAAAAAAAAAAGTGTGTGTTATCCTCATGGATCCCATACAAGCCTTGGCTGATCAGGTCAAGCACCTGACCCAAATGTTCCATAAGCTCAATGTGGAACAACGCACGATGGCCCAGACCCAGCAACAGTTGGTGGTTAATGTGCATGGGGCTGTCGATGCAGGGGCTTCTAGTTCTGGGGGAAGGGATGTGTCATTAGCGTCCCCCGAATCTCCGGTCAAATTGTCAGACCTTTTCTCAGGGGATAAAAAGGAGTTCAGGTCTTTCAGAGAAGGATGCAAGCTTTTTTTTTCTCTAAGTCCCCGCTCCTCCGGGGATGAGTTCCAGAGGGTGGGGGTCATTATTTCCCTACTTCGGGGGGCTCCGCAAGCATGGGCTTTCTCTCTGTCTTCCTCTGCTCCTGAACGTATGTCAGTGAACGCATTCTTTGAGGCCCTCGGGCACATTTATGATGAACCTGACCGAGTGCGATTGACAGAGGACATGTTGATGAGTGTCTGTCAGGGGAAACACTCAGCTGAGTGGTTTTGTTCTGAGTTCTGCCGATGGGCGGCAGAGGTCTCCTGGAGCGACGCCGCACTCCGAGGACTCTTTCGCAGAGGCTTGTCCGAGCGATTGCAGGATGCCTTGGCGTTACATCCCCCACCTAACTCTCTCGAGCACGCCATGACCCAGGCCGTCCGGGCCAGAGGGGTGATGCAGGTGGATACTCCATTATTCCCCAGTGGAAAAGAGACTGCCCCTGAGCCCATGGATGTAGGCGCCCTCTCCCTGAAGGATATGGAGAGGAAACGCCGGAAGGACAAGCAGTTATGCTTTTACTGCGGTAAAACGGGACATTGGAAAAGGGAGTGCCCGAATTGCCCGTCTTCAAACCCGGTCGGCGGGAAACGACTAGGTCTGGGTAGTCAACGGGGAGGCTGCTCAGACCCTCAGGTACCATTTTCCTCGTTTTCTAAAGTAGTACTGCCTGTGGAACTGTTTGTGGATGGTAGTTCTTTTTCCTCTACAGCCTTCGTGGACTGCGGATAATCTATTAATCTTATTGACTCCCAATTGGTCACACACTGCAAGATAGGGACAGTTAGGCTCAAGGTTCCGATCAAGGTGATGGCCATTGACTCATCTCCCCTCATTAAGGAGGGAATTTGCTTTATGTCTGATGTGTTTTCGCTCAGAGTGGGCGCTACTCATGTGGAAAACATAAGTTGTTTTGTGCTGGACAATCTACCTGCAGTGTTGGTGTTGGGCATGCCCTGGTTACAACGCCATAACCCAGTTATTAACTGGAAAACGGGGGAGATTGTTCAATGGGGGTTTAATGATTTTGAGTTATGTGATAAATCCGCACTGCTGGTTGAACCTGTTAAATCTGTGTCTGTATCATCTGTCGAGCTGGAAGGTATTCCGGAATGCCTGAAGGACTTCGAAGATGTATTCTCCGAAAGCGAGGCCGAGACGTTACCGCCACATAGACCCTTTGACTGCGCTATTGAGCTGGTCCCGGGGGCTAAATTACCCAAAGCCTGTCTGTTTAATTTGTCCGGTCCTGAGCGCTTGGCTATGAAGGAGTACATTACTGAAAGTCTGCGCAAAGGACACATACGTCCTTCAGTCTCACCTGTGGCGGCAGGGTTTTTTTTTGTAAAGAAAAAAGATGGCGGGTTACGTCCCTGTCTCGACTTCCGGGAGCTTAATCAAATTACTGTACGGAATACGTACCCCCTTCCGTTGATTCCCGATTTATGTAACCAACTATCAGGGGCAAAGTGGTTTTCTAAACTGGACCTTCGGGGGGCATATAATTTCATAAGGGTCCGGGAGGGGGATGAATGGAAAACCGCGTTCCTCACGACCGAGGGACTATTTGAAAATTTAGTCATGCCGTTTGGTCTTACCAACGCCCCTGCCATATTTCAGAATTTCATCAACGTGGTATTCTCAGATCTCATTGGTCGTTTTGTCGTTATCTACTTAGATGATATTTTGATATATTCCCCCGACAAGTATTCTCATTTGGAACATGTACGAACTGTGCTCCAAAGGCTTAGAGAAAATCATTTGTATGCCAAATTGGAGAAATGTGTATTCTGTGTACAAGAGTTGTCCTTTTTGGGGTTAATTGTATCCGGTGAGGGTTTTCGCATGGACCCCAAGGAGGTGCAGGCCATTGCGGATTGGGTGCAACCCCGAGATCTTAAGGGTCTTCAGCGCTTCTTGGGGTTCGCCAATTATTACCGCAAATTTATCCGGGGGTTTTCGCAAGTGGTCAAACCTCTCACGGATCTTACATACAAAGGTGCGGATGTGAGAAATTGGTCCTCACTCGCAAAAGAGGCCTTTGCAACGCTGAAAAAATGTTTTATGTCTGCTCCTGTGTTAGTGCAGCCAGATCCGTCCAAACCATTCGTCGTGGAAGTGGACGCCTCTGAGGTGGGGGTGGGGGCGGTGTTGTCCCAAGGGCCTGCCACTCTAACCAACCTCAGGCCATGTGCTTTCTTTTCCAAGAAGTTCTCTGCTGCGGAAAGAAATTACGACGTAGGCAATAGAGAGCTTCTTGCGGTCAAATTGGCGTTTGAAGAATGGAGGCACTTTTTGGAGGGGGCCAGTCACCCGGTTACGGTGATCACGGATCACAAAAATTTGTCGTACATTGAGTCGGCTAAAAGACTAACGCCCAGACAGGCCCGTTGGTCACTTTTTTTTCCCCGTTTTCAGTTTACGATTACGTTTTGTCCAGGGTCTAAGAATGTCAAGGCTGACGCCTTATCACGCAGTTTTCAGCCGGTGTCGGCCCCTGAGCCACCGTCCTCCATTCTTCACCCTGGGGTTGTGATAGCAGAGGTCTCATCTGAATTGGAACGGGAGATTCAGGGAGCCCAGTCGCTGGCCCCGGCGGCCAAGCCGGAGGGGAAGTTGTTTGTCCCAGAGCAACTTCGCCTGAAACTCTTGCAGGAGTTCCATGAATCCAAGCTGAGTGCTCACCCTGGTATTTCGGCCACACGTCTGGCGGTGGCTAGGATCTTTTGGTGGCCTACCCTTGGTTCGGACATAAAAAAATTCATTGCTGGTTGTGGGGTCTGCGCTCGTTCTAAAAGCTCTCATAGCCGGCCGGCAGGGGAGCTGATACCCTTGGCAGTGCCCGAAAGGCCATGGACTCACTTATCCATGGATTTTATTACCAATCTCCCTCCATCTAAGGGTAATACAGTGGTATGGGTAGTGGTGGACAGGTTTTCTAAGCAGGCTCATTTCGTACCCCTGTCCGCACTACCATCAGCTGAGACGTTGTCCAGGTTGTTTGTGCAGCATGTGATCCGGTTGCATGGGGTACCCCTGAATGTGGTGTCTGATTGTGGTGTGCAGTTTGTGGCTAAGTTTTGGCGTGCTTTCTGCAAAAAATTAGGTATGTCTCTGTCCTTTTCGTCTGCATACCATCCTGAGAGCAATGGGCAGACGGAGCGCACGAACCAGTCCCTGGAACAGATCCTCAGGTGTCTAACCTCTGCTAGACAGAATGACTGGTGCGATGCACTGCCGTTGGCTGAATTTGCCTTCAATAGTCGGGTGAGTCAATCCACGGGTATGACTCCTTTTTTGATCAATTATGGGTTCAGTCCTCATTTCGGTGAGTTTTCTCGTCTGGATTCGGGGTGTCCCGGGGCTGAGGACTCTGTTCAGTGGTTAAAAGATACATGGGCAGAAGTCCAGTGGCGTATATCTAGGTCTCAAGGCAGGTATAAGTTTTTCGCGGACAGGAAACGAACACCTGGTCCCATGTTTTGGGCGGGAGAGAAAGTTTGGCTCTCCACGCGAAACATTAAGTTAAAGATTCCGTCAGCCAAGTTGGGACCCAAATTCATTGGCCCGTACAAGATTGTGGAAAAAATCAATCCAGTGGCGTATAGGCTGTGCCTTACACCCTCTTTCAAGATCCCTAACGTCTTCCACAAATCTCTACTGAAACCTTTTGAAGCAGTCCGGGGAGACTCCGAGCCTGCTGCTCCTCCTGTTTTGGTCGAGGGGCAGGTGGAGTACGAGGTTGGTCATATCGTAGATTCCAGGTTGGTACGGCGGTCGGTACAGTACCTGGTTCATTGGAAGGGGTATGGACCGGAGGACAGGTCCTGGGTACCGGCCCGGTTGATGCATGCTGATCGCCTGGTGCGGGCTTTCCATGCTAAGTACCCGGGCAAGCCTGGGGGTCCAGAGGCCCCCCGTTGAGAGGGGGGTACTGTCATGATCTCAGTGCGGTTTTGACTCGCACATGTGGGGTTAATGTATGGAACCAGTACTGATGACTGGCATTTCTGGGGTTAAAGGTTGTGATCCCGGTGCAGGCTTACCTGCACACCTGGGGCTATGATTGTGGCCTCTCCCTGGTTCTGGGGGAGGCTTCTTATAGCCTCAGGACGCTCCCATCCCTGTCAGTTGTACTTTCGCCCTTGGCATTGTGTGGTGACCCCTGAGTGTGTTAGTGCTGTGTTTCTGGTTACTTGATTCTCTGTGTATGACTCGGTCTGTTTCCTGGATATCGCTTTGAATTCTGCCTGGTACCCCCTATGTCTGTTTGGTTTTGATCTCTGCTTGGCCCTGACTATCCGCTCTGTCTCATCCCTGGTACTGTACTGTGATGCTGTGTATGACCTTTGGCTTTGTCTGACCTCCCGTCTGTTTATCCCTCCTGTACCTCGTTTAGCACTGCTTCTGTACTCAGGAAACCTTCACTGGCTCTATAAGCAAGTGTAGTGCGGTGTCTCTGACAGAAATGTCATTCTCCAGCAGGACTTGGCCCCTGTCCACACTGCCAAAAGTACCAATACCTGGTTTACACACAACAGTATCACTGTGCTTGATTGGCAGCAAACTCGCCTGCCCTTAACCCCATAGAGAGTCTATGGAGTATTGTCAAGAGGAAGATGAGAGACACCAGACCCAACAATGCAGACGAGCTGAAGGCTGCTATCAAAGCAACCTGGGCTTCCATAACCCCTCAGCAGTGCCACAGGCTGATCGCCTCCATGCCACGCCGCATTGATGCAGTAAATGATGCCAAAGGAGCCCCGACCAAGTATTGAGTGCATTTACGGAACATACATTTCAGTAGGCCAACATTTCAGATTGTGCAATCATTTTTCAAGCTGGTGTTATAAAGTATTCTAATTTACTGAGATATTGATTTTTGGGTTTTCATTGGCTGTAAGCCATAATCATCAACATTAACAGAAATAAACACATGAAATAGATCACTGTGTGTAATGACTATACTGTAGAATAGAGGAGATTCACTTTTTGTATTGAAGAACTGAAATAAGTTCACTTATTGATCATATTCTAATTTTGTGAGAGGCATTTGTAATATTCAATTGAAGGATAAGTCATCAATATAAAAATTATGAACAGCCCCTTTATTTTTTTTTATGATTTCTACAATGAATATGATATTTAATGGTGGGACAACAACCTTAAATGGTGTAAAACAAAAGTTTTCAGAATCTTTTTCTGCCATCATGACTGTAGATTTACTGTCTGCAGACAGTTTTGCTCATAGCTACACGTCCCATAATGACTTGGCCAGGCATCACATATAGAAGTGTCGCCACGTGATATTCATCAGAAGTGTCAGCAGGGTCCTGGAGAGTTACACGTTAGACAATACCTGCATGTGTTGTGGCTGTCCTACAGCCCTGAGACATGCAGCCCGGCAACTCAAGCACTTTTTCTAGCACCCGGAAAATACTCATTTAGGATCCGAGCATGCCCAGATAACACCTTATCCGAGCACGCTCGCTCACCAGTACTGGGGATCTAACCAAACCCGACAAGAGCCAAGTCTTGAATGGAGCAAAGGTGTGCATGCTTAGCCTCCACTCCATTCAGTGTCAATGGGACTGCAGAGAAAAAGCCAGATACAGCTCTTGACTTTCCGCAGCCGTTCTATAGACATCCTCCACTTCATTCAATAGAATGAAAACCTGTCAACGTGATTCTGCAATGTAAGGTATAGACATGGCTGTATTGGTGCTGTAATACTGATTAAATTGATACCTTTGGTGAAGATATACGCTTTGTTGTTCTTCATTAATCACCATTTTTTGCTAATTAGATTTCGGTGCACAGGGGCCGGACTGTGCACTCGGTCTTCTCCTCCCTCTCTGCGATTCCCCGGTCCCTCTAGGGGAGTGGGGGGATTTCAGACAGAGGAGGTAGGCCATTCAAAGCCCGAAGGAATCAGAGGGGCCAGGGAATCACAGAAAGGGAGTAGAAGACCCAGTGAACAGTTCGGCCCCAGTGCACCGAAATCTAATTAGCAGCAATCTTCAAATGGTGATTAAAGCAAAAAAAACAAAGCGGATTTCTTCAAAGGTATCAATGTAATCAGCATTACAGCTCCATTACAGCCATCCCTTTAATTTACAGGACAGGTTCTTTTTAAGTACAAAACTCATCATCGGCAGAAGATATCATGATTAGAGGTGCAAATTCACATAGGAAACTATGGTTTTCAATGGAAAAAAAGACTTGTCTCTTAAGAATTATGTTTTACCTTGTGTGTCCTAGTATTTAAAAAACCATGACAAAGTTGTTCATTGAGTACTACATGATTACTTAAAGGGAATCTGTCAGCAGATTTTTGCTGTGTAATCTTATCTGATTCTAGGGATGTGTCACTTACTAGGCTGTGTCGTAGCTTCAATAAAACAGTGTTTTATCAGAAGGAGATTATCACTACAGGACTAGTTGTCTCCTGTCATGTAGACCTCCTGCTTTGTGTAACTCCACCCCCACGACTGATTGGTTGATTTCTGTGTGCACACTGTACATAGGCAGAAAGCAGCCAATCAGTGGTGTGGGTGGGGTTACACACAGCTCTGCATTCAGAGAACTGCTAGTTCTGCAGCAGATAAAACAATGTTTTCTCAAAACTACACAAAGCAGACTAGTAAATGACACATCACTAGAATCAGGGTCTCAGACCCTACATTATGCTGCGCCCAGATTACATAGCAAAAAAACCTGGTGGGTGACCAATTCCATTTAATAGATAGCGCCTCCAATTGTACATAAAGCAATCTCTTGTTCCCACTGTTACTATATACAACCTACCAAGTGGGGTGACCGCTACAATTAGCACTTTTCTGACTTCGAGAAATAGTTGTCACTTTTCAAACCTCCTAAAGGTAACTGGAAGATAACGTAGAGATCCTTTATTTACCTTAGCGATGCTAGTAAATTATTACATTTTGGAAGAATTCCGCTAAATCTTCCTGGGAAAAATCACAGAGAAAAGACTTGTGGGTAAATTCCACTTACATAGCAATGTTTACTCCAGAAAGTTTTCTTTCTCATTTTTTAATACTCCTTAAAGTTTATGGACTTTTCCCCCCCTTCTGTTTAATGTGCATTTGGATCCCATTTCTGTCTCTGAAGCCAAGAGGTTAGTTTATAATGCTGACAAATAGCAGATAAAAAGCACAAGTAAAAAATTTTACAAATAAATCAACGACCAATGAGCGATCGGCGCAACGTTTTATGACACATTCATTTCACCATGTTATTTTTATTGGCTAGGAGACGAACCATCACATTCCCCTTATCAGCCGTGAGCGAGAGCATGACTGATACCGAAGGACTGTTACCGACGATGGAGTCATACAAGGGGAATTGTTAAAGATCTCCTTAAAGAGATAATTAATCAAAACTTTTTCCAGGGCATGGATGCCATCTTCATTAATCCAGTGTAGGCTGCTCCAGTGGTCTGTCAGTGTACGTACTTATTATGTATAACACAGTCCCTTAGTACATAGTGTACTCACTTATTATGTCTAGCACAGTCCCTTAGTACATAGTGTACTCACTTATTATGTCTAGCACAGTCCCTTAGTATATAGTGTACATACTTATTATGTCTAGCACAGTCCCTTAGTATATAGTGTACATACTTATTATGTCTAGCACAGTCCCTTAGTACATAGTGTACTCACTTATTATGTCTAGCACAGTCCCTTAGTACATAGTGTACTCACTTATTATGTCTAGCACAGTCCCTTAGTATATAGTGTACTCACTTATTATGTCTAGCACAGTCCCTTAGTATATAGTGTACATACTTATTATGTCTAGCACAGTCCCATAGTATATAGTGTACTCACTAATCTATAATATAATGCTGTAAGCGTCACGCTGTCCAAAGCCTTTATAGACTGCGCAAGCGCGACGTGCCTGCAAAGTCTGGCTCCTGACAGAATGAGGCATCCAGCGCTAAGAGGAGTGTGTATGGCGCCAGAGATGGCGGTACGCATACACACTGCATCCCACGATCTCGGGCACCATACTTACCTGACCGGGAGGAGCGTTGCCACGGCGCTTCTCTTCAGCCAGAGACCAGGGCAGGAGTGCACATGGGAATCGCGCATGCGCATAGCGCTATCCAGCGCCATTTTACTGTAGACACATTTGCAGTTTGTCTTCAGGTCTTCAGCAATATGGCGCCGGACAACGTGGTATGGGCATGCGCATACTCCGGCGCCAGACTCCTTGCCCTGGCCTCCGGCAGAACGGGACAGCGCTGGGCACAGGGAAGAAAGGCGAGTATAAATGTTTTTTTTGTATGTGTGCAGTTTAATAGGGGTGAGGGGGACCATTCATATCAGGAAAGGGGGGGGGAGAGATAGCATGCATACCAGGAAAGGGGTGGTGAGAGATAGCATGCACACCACGAAAGGGGGGTGAGGGGACCATGCACACCACGAAAGGGGGGTGAGGGGACCATGCACACCACGAAAGGGGGGTGAGGGGACCATGTACACCACGAAAGGGGGGTGAGGGGACCATGCACACCACGAAAGGGGGGTGAGGGGACCATGTACACCACGAAAGGGGGGGTGAGGGGACCATGCACACCTCGAAAGTGGGGGGTGAGGGAACCATGCACACCACGAAAAGGGGGGGCGAGGGGACCATGCACACCACGAAAGGGGGGGGGTGAGGTGACCATGCATAGCAGGATTGGGGGATGAGGGGACCATGCATACCAGGATTGGTAGGAACGGGGTGCCATGTATATCAGGATAGGCAATGAGGGGGAGCATGCATACCAGGATTGGGGGGGTGAGGGGGTACCATACATCCTACGATAGGGATGAGGGGGGACCATGCATACCAGGATTGGGGGGGGGGTGAAAGGACTATGCATACCAGGATTGGAGGGTGAGGGAACCATGAATACCAGTATATTGATAAGGGGGTACCATGCATACTAGGATTAGGGGACCATGCATACCAGGATTGGGGGATGAGGGGACCCATGCATACCAGGATTGGTAGGTACGGGGTGCCATGTATACCAGGATAGGGGATGAGGGGACCATGCATACCAGGATTGGGGATGAGGGGACCATGCATACCAGAATTGGTAGGTACGGGGTGCCATGTATACCAGGATTGGGGATGAGGGGACCATGCATACCAGGATTGGGGGTGAGGGGACCATGCATACCAGGAAAGGGGGGAGAGGGGACCATGCATACCAGGATTGGGGGGAGAGGGGTACCATACACCCTACGATAGGGATGAGGGGGGACCATGCATACCTGGATTGGGGGATGAAGGGATCCATGCATACCAGGATTGGTAGGTACGGGGTGCCATGTATACCAGGATAGGGGATGAGGGGACCATGCATACCAGGATTGGGGGGTGAGGGAACCATGAATACCAGTATATGGATAAGGGGGTACCATGCATACCAGGATTGGGGGGTGAGGAGACCATACATACCAGGATAGGGATGAGGGGGAACCATGCATACTAGGATAGGGATGAGGGGGTAGCATGCATACCAGGATTCGAGGGTGAGGGGGACCATGCATACCCGGATGAGGAATGGGGTGCCATGCATACCAGGATTGGGGGTGAGGGGACCGTACATACCAGGATAGGGATCAGGGGTACCATGCATACCAGGATAGGAGAGGGGCTAGCACATACCAGGATGGGAGACTATATACCAATAAAAATGACCGCCACCCGGGCGTAGAATAGGTTCATAGCTAGTTTAGTATAACACAGTCCCTTAGTATATAGTGTACTCACTAATTTAGTATAACACTTTCCCTTAGTATATAGTGTACGCACTAATTCTGTATAACACCATTCTTAGTTACATACAGGCATATGTTAACGTTTGGGCACCCCTATTAATGTTAACCTTTTTTCTTTATAACAATTTTGGTTTTTGCAACAGCTATTTCAGTTTCATATATCTAATAACTGATGGACTCAGTTATATTTCTGGATTCAAATGAGGTTTATTGTACTAACAGAAAATGTGCAATCTGCATTTAAACAAAATTTGACCCGTGCAAAAGTATGGGCACCCTTATCATTTTCTTGATTTGAACACTCCTAACTACTTTTTACTGACTTCCTGAAGCACTAAATTGGTTTTGTAACCTCGTTGAGCTTTGAACTTCATAGCCAGGTGTATCAAATCATGAGAAAAGGTATTTAAGGTGGCCACTTGCAAGTAGTTCTCCTATTTGATTCTCCTATGAAGAGTGGCATCATGGGCTCCTCAAAACAACTCTCAAATGATCTGAAAGCAAAGATTATTCAACATCGCTTTTCAGGGGAAGGATACAAAAAGTTGTCTCAGAGATTTAACCTGTCAGTTTCCACTGTGAGGAACATAGTAAGGAAATGGAAGAACACAGGTACAGTTCTTGTTAAGCCCAGAAGTGGCAGGCCAAGAAAAATATCAGAAAGGCAGAGAAGAAGAATGGTGAGAACAGTCAAGGACAATCCACAGACCACCTCCAAAGACCTGCAGCATCATCTTGCTGCAGATGGTGTCACTGTGCATCGGTCAACAATACAGCGCACTTTGCACAAGGAGAAGCTGTATGGGAGAGTGATGCGAAAGAAACCGTTTCTGCAAGCACGCCACAAACAGAGTCGCCTGAGGTATGCAAAAGAACATTTGCACAAGCCAGTTACATTTTGGAAGAAGGTCCTGTGGACTGATGAAACAAACATTGAGTTGTTTGGTCATACAAAAAGGCTTTATGCGTGGAGGCTAAAAAACACAGCATTCCAAGAAAAACAATTGCTACCCACAGTAAAATTTGGTGGAGGTTCCATCATGCTTTGGGGCTGTGTGGCCAATGCCGGCACCGGGAATCTTGTTAAAGTTGAGGGTCGCATGGATTCAACTCATTATCAGCAGATTCTTGACAATAATGTGCAAGAATCAGTGATGAAGTTGAAGTTACGCAGGGGATGGATATTTCAGCAAGACAATGATCCAAAACACCGCTCCAAATCTACTCAGGCATTCATGCAGAGGAACAATTACAATGTTCTGGAACGGCCATCCCAGTCCCCAGACCTGAATATCATTGAACATCTGTGGGCTGATTTGAAGCGGGCTGTCCATGCTCGGCGACCATCAAACTTAACTGAACTGGAATTGTTTTGTAAACAGGAATGGTCACAAATACCTTCATCCAGGATCCAGGAACTCATTAATAGCTACAGGAAGCGACTAGAGGCTGTTATTTTTGCAAAAGGAGGATCTACGAAATATTAATGTCACTTTTATGTTGAGGTGCCCATACTTTTGCACCGGTCAAATTTTTTTAAAATGCAGATTGCACATTTTCTGTTAGTACAATAAACCTCATTTGAATCCAGAAATATAACTGAGTCCATCAGTTATTAGATATATGAAACTGAAATAGCTGTTGCAAAAAACAAAATTGTTATAAAGAAAAAAGATTAACATTAATAGGGGTGCCCAAACTTTAACATATGTCTGTAGTTTCTTCTTTTATCATGTATATTACCATCCCTTATTACATTCCATCCTCTCTAGTTATATATGGTGTCGTCCCTTATTATATAGCTTCCTCTGCTGTTATGTACAGTGCTGTCTCTTACAAAATGTATTCTTGTTAATTTTGTTATTCACAGCGCCCTCTTTTATTACATAGTCCCCTCTTTTTTTAGATATAAAATGACTGCTGATGGAGCAGCCGGTGACCAAATGACTAGTCCATCAGCTCCTCCATTAGAAAGGACGCTTTCCCATGCTCCATCAGCCATCATTGCATTATACAGCTAACAAGACAGGATGGTATGTAATAAAAAACGGCTCTATATAATCCAATATATAAGGGATGGTGCTGTACTTAACAAGAGAGGGCACTGTATAAGGGACAGCAATAAAGGAGACTATGTAATATATATACACATGTATGTGTGTGTGGCTATATATATATCTCTTTGTCGCCATAAAAGTAAGGCAGCCCAGACACATTTCTTACACAGGGGCCCAAAGCTGTCAGTGTCCGCCCCTGGGTCTGTGATGAAGTCACAGCACGGCAGAGGTCATCAAAGAACTGCCAGCACTTACTATCTACTACCAGCAGCTTCACCCCAAGGCACTTAGCAAGCCCCAGTGTACTGTTAATTGTTTTGGTCCTATAAATGGATTTGCCACCTTTACAAGGCCATAGAGTGAGAAGAGACGATGATCACAGGGTTTCCTGCTGCTGTGACCTCCAGTGATCAGTGGTAATCTATACAGAATCCAGCCACAAGTGTTCAAATGCCCTTTAGCACTAACAGAAGCAAAATGACGCATTGGAAGTAAGAGGGATGTCTAAGCCATACATGGATTTCTTGGGATCTCCAGAGTGCTGAATGCTGTCTTTAGCTTCTTTGGATAATAGATGAGCGCAACCCTATAGGAAGGGAGGAATTTACCTGCTGCTGTGACCTCCAGCGATCAGCTGTAAAGAATCCAGCCGCAAGTGTTCAAATTCTCTGTGGCACCCCCGCAGGAGAAATGAAGCATTACACTGTATTATTGAAATAATAGGGATGTCAAAGTAATGCATGGATTTCTTGGGATCTCCAGAGTGCTGAATGCTGTCTTTAGCTTCTTTGGATAATAGAGGAGCGCAACCCTACAGGGAGGGGGATTTTATCTGCTGACGTGACCATCCAGCAATCAGCTGTATAGAATCCATTTTCAAGTGTTCAAATTCTCTGCAGCACCCCCGCAGGAGAAATGAAGCACTACAATGTATTATTGAAATAAGAGGGATGTTCCAAGTAATTCATGGATTTCTTGGATCCTCCACAGGGTTAGATGCTTTCTATAGCTTCTTAGGAAAACAGATGAAGTCAACACCTTGGGAATGAGGACCTTCCCTCTATTATTTCTTAATTCTGTATTTTTTTTTGTAACAGACATCTGTAAGATGGTTACTACAATCCAAAGTAAGGAATGCAATAGAGATCAGATCTGTTGAGAATCAGCTGCTGTTATACCCAACAAAAACTATGGATAACCATTCTGAAAATGTAAGATTTAATATTCCAAGGCTCTCGCTTAAATAAATGGCTAAGACGGATTTGCACTAAGTCTTCTAGTGCTTTTTTCCCCGCAGTTCTCTGCTCCAGCAATAGATGCAAGTTCCCTGATGATGCCCTTAAGAGGCTTTTTAGGGTAGCTGACTGGCTGAAAATGCATATTTGGAAGTGACTGTGCCTGGTACCGCAGTTTCTTCTAGTAAATGCAGCTTAACTGCTATACCTAACGCAAACACTATTGAATGTACGGCGCTGTTCCTGTTAAACAACGATGAAAATCACCTGCCAGCTGATCGTGGAGGGTCAGACTCCACCACTCTAATACTGAGGGTTCTTTGAACACTCCTTAAATGGGGATTATTAAACTATTGCAAACATAGGTCCCAATTCATCAAATAAATTTTTCTAGAATTGTGGCGCAAATTGCTTTGAAAAGTCTCAAAATTGTTGACGTTTTCACACCAGTTTCTCCCAACTCCTGAAAAATGGGCAGGGGTGGGGTGAGATGGACCGGGGTTATGTCGTCACAGGTTGCCTAATTCAAAACGGGCTGGGTCGTTACATAAAGTCAGAAATATTACTCCAGTCACGGACTGGAGTAAGATTTGTGGCGAGGCGCACACCACTTGTCAGACACATCTGATTCATTAAAAAGGAGTTGTCCGGTGTAAATTGATAAGTCTGCAATCACTCTGTGTCACGACAGACTTATGAATCCCCCCCAGTGCTCACACTTCGCCAGTTTCTGAGCCGGGTACGGTGGTGATGTGATACATACTCCCGGACAGAGCCCGTCTAGTGTGCGCAAGTGTATGGAGCGAGGCCGCGTCCACTGGACAACCCCATTAAGATTCAAACAATCACTTCTGCAGTTAATGAATAAACTCTGCAGCTGTATTTGCCAACTCCTTCCCTGCTCTCTAACGTGGGCCATTTCTGAACTGACCATGACCCCGGTATGATATTATTTAGATACAAGGTCACACAACCAAGCTATTGTTTTAGGTGAAAATTATTGTACCTAGAAGGGCGGACATACCAAATATGCCCTGTACGCAGCTGCTCAGGGCTCACAGCAAAGTAGCAAAATCCTTCTTCGTTCTGGGATGTAAAGGACATTCTCAACCCATAATAATATACTGTGATAGTAAATATGCGAAATACCTAGAAAGTCCAGCCCTTCACTCTAACAACAGATGTAGAGCTTTGTGGGGTGGTGTGATATGACGGGATAAATGGGTAAAAGCCGTAGGTTCAACATCAGTGGTTTTTTTTTATGAACCCCTTTGCGCTAGTGCACCCCTGGGTAGAAATAATTACTCAAAAGCAGCGGTAACAATATTTACTTTATATCACAAAACAATAAAAAAACAAAAACATTTTAAATTCTAAAATGTGATAATACAACAAATTGTTAACATGGATGTCCTCATAAGTGTTTTATCTTACTTCTGAGCTGGATTCACAGCTACATTGCTCAGAACAGCTGTATAATGTCCACTATGCTGATGTTACATGAAAGATCGAGGAGCAGGAATCCCTCATTGTCTCTGTGTACCAGTGGTTAGTCACCTGTTATGAGCTCATTTTCTCCATCACCTTTGATGTCCGATGAACTCCCTCTGCTGGTGAAAGGAGGTAGTGAAATTGATTTGGATGGGAAAAACCTGTCATCTGAACAGGTGGAGTGTGATTGGACATCCGGAATCTCTGAGTGGATATAAGGCCGCCGACGCCCTGCTGGGTTGCTGGTGTTCCTCTCTGCTCTGAGCTCTGGCCTCCAGTTTAGTCCTGTCTACTAAAGCTAAGTTTTTGCTCTGCTATTGTTCCATGAGATTTTGTCTGGTTTACTTAGTGTATGTGTTCAGCCAGCCCTGGTTGGGACTGGCTGAGCTCCATTTTTGTCTCTGATCAGTTGATCTCTTTGCTCTGTTTTCAGAATATACCTGAGTGCTGATATAGTGATTTTGAAGTCTAGTGACTTCAGGGCCTTTTTCCCTATCAGACGTGTTGGACATTATTTTTTGGCAGGGTTTTTGCGTGATTGCAGACAGTTGCTTTTTTTTCCTGACCTATCTAGTTAGTGAGGGCCCCATCGTTTGCTCAGCCTGTCTTTCTGTCTGTGTTTTCATCTGTTTTCACCGACAATACATGTTGGGGGCTGTCTATTGCTTTGGGGTCTGCTCTGGGGCAGTTTAGATTTCCCCTTTCTTTCTTTAGGTTTATTTAGTTCTCCAGCTGTGAACGAGGTGTCTAGGACCACCGTAGGAACACCCCACGGCTACTGTTAGTTGTTGTGAATAGGATCAGGGTTCTGCAATCCGCTAGCTACCAACCTCTCCGGTTTTCTGGACTTAGCTTGTATTTTTGTTTTTTCCTCCTCCGGTGACTCATTCATAACAGTCACCACCCAGTAGCCCAGACACAACTGAAAATTAGAAGAAGAGCCTGCAGAGGGGAAAATGGTGGAAAAGAAAAGCAGGATGCAAGTCTTGTAATCACCAAAAATAGTAACAGCTTAATCTGATATGTCAACAGAAAATGCAGGTGTTATTTAAATCAGTGATTCGCTAACTTTGGACCTCAGGGACTCCCGACAGATCATGCTTTTGGGATTTCCCCAGTATTGCACAGATGGGAAAACCTAGAGCAATGACTTATGCCTTGATAATAATTCTATCACCTGTGGAATACTAAGAAAATCCTTAAAACATTACCTGTTGGTGGGCCCGTGAGGACCAGAATCTGCGAAACGCGGCTTTAAAGGGAACCTGTTAGCTTCAATTTCTATTGTAAACAAATGGTTCTCATGAGTAGCTGAGTGTGCCTCAATTTGACTGAAGCTTATCTGGTCCGTATCTGTGGAGCTATTGGTTTACCTGTAACTTAGCTGCATGTGTGTGGCGCCCCTGAGGGTTCAGTCCCCACAGAGGTACTGCACATCCTCCTGAGGTGTAGTACCCACTCCCCAGGTAAGATGGTAACACCTGACCAGACTCCAGCACCTACATCCAGCACAGACACCTTAGAACAGCAGAGCACCCTTTATGGCAGCTGCTTTGGTTCATGAAGAGTGCTGGGTGGTTGGTGGAGCTTAGAAACACTAACGGGGAAAGCTGACAGGAAGTTAGTCCCCCGCAGGGGGAAGCAGGGAGAAGACCTCTTTGCAGTCGGAGTTCCCCCACGGGATGGAGGGAAAGGATATAGATGCAGCAGCCTTCTGTAAGCTGGAGCTGTTAGCAAGGAAAGAGGAAGAAAGAAGGATCAGTTGTTCAGAAGGAAGATAGATAAGAACGGAACGTGAGGAGGAGAGAGACTGGGATTGGGGCTAGAGCAGAGCCCTTTCCTAAGTTTAATGCGCCAAGGCCGGGCGCCGGTATCCGAGGCTGTGTGTGATACTAATGATCCTGCAGCAGAAACCAAAGGAATAGAAATTGTGACCACTTTATTCCCACCAAAGACTCAAAGACGCAGCAGCACCGTGTGTGAGCCGGGACATAATTATAAGGAGTCCCCGAAGCAGGCTACAGCTGCCCGTCATACGAGTGGAGTTATAAGTAACATCAAGAATGAGGAACTTAAGTGTAATTCAGAACTACAAGTACTTCAGATTAGCACTAGAAAGGAGACGTTCAGAAAAGGTACACAAAAGGGTGGCTGGAAGGGTTAATTCCATCTGCGTGGGAGTTGGCTGAGTCCCTGACCTGGAGGCTGCGGCACTGAAGCGGGCACCTGTCTGTGCCAGAAACGTGAGTAAAAGAATTAGAACTGCACTCAGCTGTGTCATTGCCTTCTTCCTGCACCAACCCACTCCGCACTGCTACATCTCTGTGCCTAACACTACACCATCTACCTCAACACCTTCTACTACTGCCCTGGGACTACAGCTCTACCTGTGGAGAGCTATTCCATCTTTGCTGCCTTATACCATCTGTCACAGAGGATCTGCACCGCAGCGTCGGCTTAACACCTTCATTGCCGAGTACCACAGGTGGCGTCACGAATTATCTACCTATAAACTTTATTCAGCTTCATTCCACCTATTCTACATTGGATGCCCAGGGCCACGGACTGGGTCACCACCGTGACACATCACCAGGGGCGTATCTGGGGGGGGGCAGCCGGGGCAGTTGCCCCGGGTGCAGCCAGCAGGGGGCGCGGTCGGGCCGCCTAATGCAGCGATGGTGGTAAGTGCTCCACTGTGGAGCTGAAGACACCGAAGATGGGGGGTGTTAATGTGGGGAATGTGGGGAAGGGGGTTAATGAGTGGGGATGGGGGTTAATGTGTGGGGATGGGGATACTTAATGTGTGGGGGGATTTGGAGTGGGGATGGGGTTAATGTGTGTGGGGATTTGGAGTGGGGGTACATAATGTGTGTGGGGATTTGGAGTGGGGTTGGGGGGTTATTTAATGTGTGTGAGGGATTTGGAGTGGGGATGGGGGGTTATTTAATGTGTGTGAGGGATCTGCAGTGGGGATGGGGGGTTATTTAATGTGTGGGGAGATTTGGAGTGGGGATGGGGGATATTTAATGTGTGTGAGGGATTTGGAGTGGGAATGGGGGGTTATTTAATGTGTGTGAGGGATTTGGAGTAGGGATGGGGGTTATTTAATGTGTGGAGGGATTTGGAGTGGGGATGGGGGGTTATTTCATATGTGTGAGGGATTTGAAGTGAGGATGGGGGGTTATTTAATATGTGTGAGGGATCTGCAGTGGGGATGGGGGGTTATTTAATGTGTGGGGGATTTGGAGTGGGATGGGGGTTATTTAATGTGTGTGAGGGATTTGGAGTGGGGATGGGGGGTTATTTAATGTGTGTGAGGGATTTGGAGTGGGGATGGGGGGTTATTTATTATGTGTGAGGGTTTTGGAGTGGGGATGGGGGGGTTATTTAATATGTGTGAGGCATTTTGAGTGGGGATGGGGGTTTATTTAATGTGTGTGAGGAGATTTGAGGACACAAAATGAAGAGTATGTATGAGGAAACAGTATGGGGGATGGGTGCAGACAGTATGGGGAGCGAACGGGTTAATGTACGTGGACACAGTATGGGGAGTGAGGGTGATGGGATGCGTGCAGACACAGTATGGGGAGTCAGGGGTATGTGTGAGCAGACAGTATAGAGAGTGAGGGGGTAAATATATGAGACAGTATGGTGAACAGAGGGGATGTTAGAGGAGACGGTATGAGGAGGGGGAATAGTGTGATGGACAGTATATTGCAGACATTTTTATTTAGGAGCATTATAATGACACTTCTATCTTTAAGGGGATCATGTGGAGATTTGCTGCAGAAGACCGGAGAAGATGGACATCTACAGAGACAGCTGTGGATGAGAAAACTCATCATGGGGTCTGGACAAGAAGAAGAAAAGGAGACCGACTACAGAGACGACGTCATCTATAAGGTACCTGGATGTAAATATTTGTGATACTGACTAATTCTCATGTTTTTATTTGTTAGGAACATTAAAGGGGTTGTCCAGGTTTGTGCTGAGTCTGCAGTCATTCTATGTGACTGCAGACTTCTGAATTCTCACAGTGCTCACTGAACGCTGTCAGGATTCTCTCGTGCCGGTAATTTACATCCATGCGGTCACATGCTGACTAGACGTGTGTGGCCTCACTCAATGAAAATGAACAGAGCGAGGCCGGGCACGTCTAGTCGGAGTGTGGCCAGAAGTATCACATACTTGTGCTGACATGACTGTATATCGGCAAGGGAGAATCCTAAAAGTGTGCAGTGCATTAGTTGTGAGAATTCAGAAGTTGCAATGTCAGGATTCAGCTCTGCAGGTTCCAGTGCCATCACATAGACACTTCACTCATATGAGATTTTCATAGTTATGGTCCTGTGACAACGAGCTTCTCTTCCTGCTTTCAGTTTTTTACTGATCATTGAGAGGATTAGGGAGAGCAGCTCGTGGGTACATGACTAACTGTGCAAGTCACATATGTACAGTACTTGGGGTACTTGGGGGGGGGCGAACCAAATTCTTGCCCCGGGTGCCAGAAAGCCTAGATACGCCTCTGCACATCGCTGTAAGACACCGGCCCGGTACAGAGTAACCCCACAGCCCTGGAGGTGATCCATGTGCACTGGTGGGCATATACTGTAGGTGCACTTGCAGTCTGGGTCTCTTCTGCTCTTAACTCTGCCCAGCAATGCCCTCCACTAATTGATTGACATAAGAGACAGATTCTGGTGAATGATCAGTTTCTGAAACATTGGCAGACACATCTCTGTAACATCCATCTTTGCACACTACATTTATAGGAGAGATTTAGCACACCACACACTGTGTATACCTCATTGTGCTACTATCCGTCCATCAAAAGTTCTATGCACTGAAGTTTGCCGAGTTACATCTGTCAAAACAATGAAATGAAGATTTCTCAACAATGTCGCAACAGGTCCAATGCAAAGCAATATAAGGCTATGTGCACACGCTGCGGATTGGTCTGCGGCTTTGCCCTGCGGTTTATCACCTCTACAATGGAGGAGATGGTAAACCACAGCAAATGTCATTTCTTTCTGCGGATTCAAAACCGCAGCTTTTCCGCAGTTAAAAATCCACAGCATGTGCACAGCAGATTGTAAATCCCATAGATTTACATGCTACTGTACACTGTCTGCAGAACTGCTGCAGATCCGCAGCGGCCAAAACCACAGCGGATCCGCAGCAAAAACCGCAGCGTGTGCACATAGCCTTACTGGAAATGTGGCACGCTGATCTATACAGCAGAACCAAGTTCGGACATATCATTCGTGCAACTGTACATTGGCCTAAGAGGAAAGAAAGGCGGCCGATTTCCACCTCCAAAACAGAAGGAATTGTGCATTACGATGAGCTTCAAAGGGCTCATATATTTTTCTTGCACAGGGGCCCTCTTTGTCCACCAGGGAGCAGAACCATTGGTTAGCAATGGAAAATTAAGATGGCAAGTCCCTTTTATGCAATGGTTTATTGTTATTGCATCTAGAACCCATCGTCACTCCTCTTCCGACAAACAATAATGAGCAACCACAGTAGCCAGAGCTAAGGTTTGATAACCTTTGACCTTGATGGGGCTGTAGTGCTGAGGCAGCACATGAATGCAGTGAGGAGGCAGTGACCCACAAAGTTCAAACACAAAATCTATTTAATGCATTACTTCACTTAAACTTAAACTTCACGGCATTAAATATCCAATTCACACACAAGTGGATACTAATATTATATGCATTTCACAGCACTACATACTACACGACATCCTTTATACTACAATTGGGACGCCCTCACACCCAGGGCTGTGGGGGTACTCGGTACCGGGCCCGATGAGCTTCAATGGGAGATGTCACGGCAGCTGGGACCCGGCCCGTGGCCCTGGGCGCCCATTGTAAAAAGCAGAATGTTCAGTGTGCTTATGGTAGTGAAAGTCTATAAGTGATTTGTGACGCCACCGGTGGTATTCGGCAATAGAGATGTAAGCCGACACTGCAGACAGATCCTCTGGGACAGATGGTGTGGTGCAGCAGTGATGTTATAGCCCTCCACAGGCAGGGCTGTAGTCCCAGGGCAGTGTAGGTGAAGTGACACTTAGATGGTGTAGTGTCAGGTGCAAGGGATGCAGCAGTGCTGGGCAGGTTGGCGCAGGAATAAGTGGAGGACACCAGGGCATGCAGTTCCAAAGCTTTACTCACAGTCTGTTGTACAAACAGGTGCCCGCCTCCGTGCCATGTCCTCCGGGTCAGGGACTCAGTCAATCTCCAGGCCAGATGGAATACTCCTTTCCAACACTCCGCCAACATATGTGCCGTTTCTGAACGTCTCCTCTTATAGTGCCTTTGAGTGAAGTACTCCTAGTACTGAGTTACACTGGAGTTCCTCCTTTCAGATGTTCTATGAACTCTACTTGTACGGCAGACAGCTGTAGCCTGCTTCGGGGACTCCTTGCTACTAAGTCCCGGCTCACTAATATGTTGCTGTTGTGCCCCCAAGTCTTGTGTGGGAATAAAGTGGTCACTACTTCTATTCCTCCGGTGTCTGCTGCAGGACCATTAGTATCCATACAACCTCGGGGACTGGACCCCGGCCTTGCGCTTAGAACTTGAAAAGGGTTCTCCTCTAACCCTGGTCCTTGTTCTCTTATTCTCCTCACGTTCCGTGCTAATCCCTCTTCCCAATGGAGAATCAAGCTTCCTTTCTCTGTCTCTTTCCTGTGCCAGCAGACCCAGATCACTGTGTCCTGCTGCAGCACTTCCTTCTTCCATCCCTCTCCCGGGGATCTTCTCTGTCTCACATTCTGTCCTTCTACATCCTCACTCACTGACTGAGTGTAAGACTGACTGACTGACTCAACTCTTCCCGCTCTTTTGGTGCAAACTAAACTCCACCCACCTCCCAGCACGTTTCGTGTTCCAAGCAGGGAACAACCAAGGGGTGCTTTGCTACACTCCAAGCAGGGAGCCGCCGAAGGTGCTTTGCTACACTACTTTGTGGTGTGGGGTGCAGGTGTTGGAGTGTGGTCAGGTGTTTCCACCTTACCTGGATGGTGGGGCACCACACGTCAGGAGGAGGTGCAGTACCTCTGTGGCGACTGAGCCTCAGGGGTGCCACACAATCACTAAACACGCTGGACCTCCCTTTGACCAGTTGCCATGGGTGACTGCACTGCCGTGTCAATGTCTCTTTACTCACAGCAAAACACAGTCCATGATATCCTCCGGATCGCAGCCGGGAACCATATCCTCCAGTTTGCAGGCACTAAACACGCCAGTCCACCTTTGACCTGTTGCCTGCATCGCTGTGTATGCTGTGGGTGCCAGACCTTTCAGCTGCCTTGGTTGTTCGGCTCCGCTTGCCTGTGTCGCTTCACACACAGCTAGTGCTTTGCAGGGCCTCCTGCTCTGCACTCCCACCAAACACCAGACTGACATTACACCTGACACACCCAAACCCTTTCCTGCATGGCTTTTAACAAAGAAACCTGTGGCCTCCAGTCACATGAAAACCCTGGCCTGGAATGCAACGGACTGCATGACTACCATCCTGCAGTCTGTTTCACAACACAACATCCCAGAGCAGGTTTTCCCTACATCTGCCTTGGACACTAGCATGTCCAAGACTACACTTATTTTTACTATTTCTAGTCTGCATTGCAGTCACCGCTAAGCCCGTGATTGCCATGCACTCCTATGGCCTTCATACGCCTCCATACACATCCTGGGGAGAACACACAGTGACTCCTACCTGTGACATCAGTAACTACTTCACAGGGCACATTTACTAATTCTGGAGCACTGACTGGTCTGGTAATTTCTTGTACTGTGTAGTCTTAGGATGGCCATACACATTAGACTCATGTAGGCCGAACTTGACAATATCAACTGGTTCAACTGATGGTCTACAGCTTTCTTATCTCAGCCGTGCTTCTGTGTATGGAAGAGTGGGCTGAGATGGCTGTCGGACAAACAATCTTTCAGTAGACAGCTATCTAATGTGTAGTTTCGTCCTTAGTCTACTTTAAATATAGCCATCAGATTGAAAGTAATTATTTTGAAGGCAAGTGGGGTAATTGTATTGATTGTTGCACACCATAGTCTGGCTGTACGATATTATGGATCCAAATTTTGGGGCACTACTAGATCACACATCTCTTATTTTTGGAATGTAAATTAAATCCTTATATACATATGTAATAGGCAGAATTCTTCCTATGTCAATAGGCATAGGGTAAGAAGATCTTTCCTTGGGTTAAATTCAGTGGAGTGAATATTGAGAACTTCCTAGTGCAAATGTTTACATGAGCACGAGATCTCCACAGGAGGCTACTAGGCTCTTAAATCCTATTTAAGAATTTCTCCCTCACCATTTCCACTCATTCGGAATATTCTTAAACAGCAGGAACAGAACATTTCTTTATTAGCACTCATGCATTTATATTTGGAAGAACGCCGTGATTAATTTTACAAACTCAATTAGCCGAACAAGTAATTAACGCTTCACTTCGTTCACAGCCATTGGGTACAATTTGATCATGATATATATGGAAGCCACAAAAATAAAGTTGAACATAACTGTTGTTCGGTGTCAGACTTAGATTACACCATGAAAACCATAACACTAATGGTCAGTTCTCATCCTGGACAACCTACATTGGTCATGATCAATTAATGAACTCACTATAGGTTTATTCCCACCGACGTCATGGCTTCCACTCTTGACCGGGCCATAAAGGGTACATCTTACCCATTTTTTTTTAACAGCACTGTTCACATTACTTCCATTGAGGTCCAATGGGGTCCAGTTCATCAGGTTTCTCTAAAGGATCAGTTGTTTTTGATAGCAAGAACACCACTGTAAACCATGTCATTCTTCTCATTCTCAAAAATACAGTGACCGGACATAAGGCTAATCTGAACAGAGGATGAAGCGGTCGATGCATGAACTTTTACATATGGTGGTCTGACCAACCATTGGCTCTGAAGGTGTAGACTTTAATATTATTTCAGTTAACTTGAGAACTTGACTACAGGTTCGAGGAGTCAACATGGAAGGTTCTCCTGATTTTTGCCCAACGTGGATGGTAACCTTTAATCACCATAATTTTTTCCACCATACTTGAATGATCTTCAGTGAGAACTATGGATGACATTGGGAGGTTTGAGTATAGGCAGATGTGCAAACAGTTGTTGGAATCTGTGTCATATCTGCTCATCTAGTTTTCTTCTAAGGAAGAACTGGAGTGTTGAGTATCATGAGTGTGTAAAGATCGGATCTCCTAGCATTTGAGAGTGCCAACATTAATAAATGATCCCAACAATCATTAAAATTTTATTGACCATCACTGGTCAAGCTCAGGGGCACAGTTTTATAAAGTTAAAAAGGGACACCAGGGTTCTGGTTCCTAAAGAAACCCAAAGGCCTCATTAGACATTCGTGGAGTAAATGGTTGTAATAAATGGTAAGTTGGGGCCCTGGGAATTTCAAGTTAAATCTCTGGCCAAGCTGGAGTATGCAGTCAAAAGTTGATGCGCGCCATTGGATTGTATTTGGCGACATCTCTATTATTCCATTTCGGCATGTGAAACCAAAATAACTTTGAGATGTGTTCTGAGGTCCTTATTTATTTTTTAGTTTTTTTAAACAAAAGAGATAACACAAGTATCAATCTTTTATGAGTTTATTTTGGGATTCTGGCCCCAGTTTTTGTACCACCTCTTAGACAACTGATCATTATTGTTATCCACAAAGTTTCTAGGGTAAGAGCTCAAGCTTTACTTTTTTTGTCAAGTGTTATTGTAAAATCTACTTGCCCGTCAAGGTTAAAGTACATGTTGGGGGAGGGAGGCAGTAAGTAGGCTGAGATCATAGATCCATGTCATATCTTGAGAAGTTCTTCATTTCTTTTTTCAGTCCTGCGTTATCTTGACTCTTCTGAAGAGCGCTGCTCTTGTATTTTACTGTCTGTATTGTTCAGAAGTTCGCTTGGATCATATGGTGAGAACTGAAAGAATTCTGGCCTGGCAATACTGGCATCATAGATATAATTAACGCCTAGGAATGTGGTTTACATAAATTTTGTAAGTCATAAAATTAATCGAAGTTTTGACCTAATTTAGTAGAGTCTTAAAGAGCGCCGACATAATATGTCGATCGACATTCATTTAAAGGTCACCTTAGATGTTTACCTGGGTCAATAATCATGTAGAATGATTTTTAATAAATTGATCAGGTGGGTTACATGTTTATTCCTCCACATTTTATTTTTTAAAGATAATTAAAGAGAACCTTTCACTGATTTTTTTAAATATTTTTATATTATATTTTTTATATTTAAACTGAGTATCTCCTCCAAAAACTCAGGAACGTTTTTTTCTTTTTCTTCTGTGGCCCTCCTTTCCAAAGTTATCCCCAAAACATCAGTGATCCACCTCCGTGCTTTACAGTAGGAGTGGTGTTCCTTTCATCATAGGCCTTGGTGACCTCTCTCCAAATGTAACGTTTATGGTTATGGCCAAAAAGTTTAATTTTGGTCTCATCACTCCAAATTACCTTGTTCCAGAAGTCTTGAGGCTTGTCTCTGTGCTGTTTTACTATTGTAGGTGAGATACTGTGTGGCATTTGTGCCTTAATGGCTTTCTTCTGGTGACTCAACCATGCAGCCAATTATTCTTCAAGTGCCTCCTTATTGTGCATCTTGAAACAGCCACACCACTAGTTTTCAGAGAGTCCATTATTTCAGCTGAAGTTATTTGTGGGTTTTTCTTTGCATCCCAAACAATTTTACTGGTAGTTATGGACAAAATTTTTGTTGGTCTGCCTGATTGTGGTTTTGTTTTTACAGAGCCCCTGAGCCCCTGATTTTCCATTTGTTAATCAGTTTGAATGCTGTTGACTGGCATTATCAATTCCTTGGGTATCTTTTTGTATCCCTTTCCTGTTTTTTACAGTTCAACTACCTTTTCCCATAGATCCATTGGCAATTCTTTTGCTTTCCCCACGACTCACAATCCAGAAACGTCAGTGGCTGGATGAAAGATGCAAGAGTCTGTCTGGAGCCCAGAAACTCACTTTGCTTTTATGCACACACACTGATTACAAGCAAACAGGTCACAGGTGAGGATGTTACCTTTAGTAGCCAGTCAAACCCATTTGTGTCAACTTCTGTGCATGTTATCAGGCCAAAATCACCAGGGTATGTGAACTTATGATCAGGGCCATTCGGATGTTTTGGGTTGTCATTATGATTTAAAAAGAGAAAACACAGTAGTTTGACAATAAATGGCTTCACCCAACCACTAACCAAGAGTGGAGAAAAAGTTTTGGTGTTATCATTCATATTTTCTGAAAAAAGGCCAAGAAAGCAAAAATTCTGCCAGAGTATGTAAACTTAAGAGCACAACTGTATGTGTTCTATTTTGTTTTAATATCCCACAGGCCCATTTTGTGTCTAAAAAATGCAACAGTTAATATTTATGTATAAGATTATGTTGTCTATAGTAATGTTATATCACTTCCTCTGCTCATCAGGCAGCACAGTGGCTCAGTGGGTTCATATCCCATGAAGAACAACATCTGTTGGGAGTCTTTATGTTCTCCCAACATCACATCCCATATACAAGCTCTTGCCACTTACACCTAAAGAACATCTCCAGAATCTGCCCTTTTCTCACTATGGAAACAACAAAAACCCTCACTGTCACCTTGATCCATTCCCGCCTGGACTACTGTAACGCTCTATTAATTGGCCTCCCCGTTACTCAACTTTCCCCTCTCCAGTCTATACTTAATGCAGAAGCCAGGGTCATTAGCCATCAGGCTAATCGGTACTCGGACGCGTCCGCTCTTCACCAATTGTTATACTGGCTGCCCATTTATTATAGGATACAATTCAAAGTACTTGTTCTCAACCACAAAGCTCTCCACAGTGCAGCACCCCCCTACATCTCCTCCCTCATTTCTGTCTATCGGCCTAACCGACCGCTGCGCTCTGCAAACGACTTTCGACTAACCTCTGCACTAATCCACACCTCCCACTCCCGACTCCAAGACTTCTCCAGTGCTGCGCCAATCCTCTGGAATGCTCTACCCCAAGAAATTAGAACCAGCCACAATTTGCACCATTTTAGGCGCTCCCTCAAAACGCATTTGTTCAGAGTGGCCTATCAAGTTCACTAATCAAAGTCATTTTATGCGTAAGTGTGCGCGTGTAGCCCATTCACTATCTCCATCCATCCCTCAGTCCCTCAAGATGGCTGGACCATCATGGTAAATACACCCCTGTACTCTGTATCTCTCCCACCTCATTGTAGATTGTAAGCTCTCACGAGCAGGGTCGTCTAATTTTTGCTTTAATTATTGTATTGTTAACGTTGTTACTTATGATTTGTGTTTTGAAACTGTTAAACTCATAAAGCGCTGCGGAATATGTTGGCGCTATATAAAGATTATTATTATTATTCTCCCCATGTTGCGTAGGTTTCACTCCACACGCCGGAGAGATACTGATAGGGAATTTAGATTGTGAGCCCCAATGGGGACAGCAGAGAATGTTTGTAAAGCGCTGTGGAATATGATGGCACTATATAAATACATGGCTGATATGATGGCTGTGACATTACTATGGAAAAAAACTGAAAGCACACCAGCCAACGGAGGACGCGGCTTCATGATATCACTATAGACACTTTGAGATTTAATCATGAGAGTATAGGCACAGTTTAACAGTTTTCTTGCAGGTTGAGGGGGCTTTTAGACCAGGTAACTCCTTTAAAGGCACGGACGCACAAAAAATGATAACGGTTCTACAAGACAGCTGAACCCACGTCCACTTTGAAAACGTATTTTTGCATACATTGTACGACGTGAAGAACCCTGTTCCGTGCAACGTACGCTGATACAAATCGCAATGTTTAAGAGTACGCGAAAATGAATGCTAAAACTATTATAACGTTAAAATCATAACATAATCCTCCATTTGCAAACTAAACCCATCTTGTAAAGTTTATTTCTTTTTACCAGACAGCCCACATATCCCTATGACTTTTTTTTTTTTAAATGTATACCACTTAAGGCGGTATTGTTAAATTACATCCTCTCCCTTAAGTCCGAAATCAATCTGATTTTCACAAAAACTGCCATCATATAGAACTCTTATATAAAAAAAAAAAAAAAAAAAAAAAAAAAAAAAATCAAAGAAATAAACTTTTAGATGATTTTTTTTAATCGCACGTTGAAACTTTGGGAAAAAATTCTTCCCGACTCCCTTAAATGAAACTCCAGTGATGTCGACTCCACCTACCAAACAAATGACAACAACAGCCCAGTGCTGAGCCAGACTGGGGAGCAGTGTGGCGAAGGACTGGGTTTCAGGACCTGTGTTATCCAGAATTGCTGGAAAAGTTAACTCCCGTGGAAACTATTGATCATCTTCGGTACCATGTTGTTTCCTTACGCGAGGATGAAGATTTCCAAAGCGTTTTGTGCTTTAAGGGAATTCTGGATTTCACACAACATCTGCTGGTAAGTATTCCCACTAGGATGGACGAAATAGATTTTAAGGATCAAGTTAGCCAGTCTGGCGCGTGAAGATTTTCGGATACCCATGTCCAGCTGGTCATAGACAAAAAGTAATCGTCTATGTATCTCTTGCTGTATTTTCATCATCTTTGATCACATTATGATTAATGTATTAAAATACGTCCTATGATAGTTCCCGGGGCGTTACTTGATCATCTCCTATTATTTCGTCGTCATCATCAAAATTCACTAGAATAATCTCTAATCAGATCAAATAACTGAAGTCTATAAAAGTATCCGACATGGTATCAATAAGAGCAACATTGTAACTTTACCCCTACGGTAATGGCGTCAATATTTACATGATTGTATTTGTAATATTATTGCATTTGTCTAGTGTTTTTACAACATTGCAAAACTTTTACAACAGCTAAGCAACTTTGAAAACTTTTTACAAAACTTCTCAGGTTTTGCAGAATCATTAGCATTCGCAGAGGGCACAGCAGCTCCACCTTAAACGTCCCAGAAGTCTGCAAACTCCCATGTATTCTAGCAGCAGACACTGACACCCACCCACCCCCCTACAATGAGTGTCCAGCCCCCTGTTTCCCTCCTATCAGTATGACATCACCAAATCCCAGTTTTCCCTGTGAGGGCACCAGTCCCTTTGGCCAGCACTGTGTGAATGTGCAGCATGCCCCTAGTGACACCAGCAGGAGAAAGAATCCCCCCTCCTTACACCACCTCCTAAACTGAAGTGATACTATAACTACTAGCACTCTTCCTCAGGATGCCAATATCTACTTATGAGCCTTATTCGCAATAATTTTTTTTTTTGCAAAATAATAATAATCTTTATTTAGAGCCAACATATTCCGCAGCGCTTTACAGTTTAACAGTTTCAAAGCACAAGTCATAAGTCAATTAAATCTGATGCCAAAATATTAATGAAGAGCAAATAACTGCAAATAAATAATAACAATGTAGCAAAAGTTGCATAAACACACGTCTATGTATCAATATCTAGCCAACCAATATCTATTATCTATCCATCCAATATCTATCTATTATCTGTCCATCAATCTATCCATCCAATATATATATATATATCTCTTTCTTATCTATCCATCCATAAAATATCTATTATCTATCCATCCAATATCTATTATCTATCCATCCAGTATATATCTCTTATCTGTCCATCAATCTATCTACCCATATCTGTCTATCCACCCATCCAATATCTAGCTGTCAGTCAGTCTATCTAGACATTGGTACATACAGTAGATACTGTATATGAGTGGTTATGCAACTTTTACTAAAAGTTTAGTCAAGGCAAACCCCAGTTAACACTTTCAGCCCCGTGCAGAAACACACACATACCTATAGACAGAGGCTTATTGAACTGTTGCAAAAACTTTGGCTAAGCTAAACTCACAGATCACCCACTCAGCTCTGCTACATCTCTACCCTTACACACCGCCTCCATCCCATTGGCATGACGGAAGACTCACCATTCCTGAGCACAAACTGATGACTGCGATCTGCTCGGCCCTCGTATTCACATGTCCAGTGTAGAAGCAATGCCCAAAATCGCTGTCGTGATTGTAGCGATCGCTCGCGTCCTTCTCCGGTTTCCCGTAGAGGCTCACGGTTAACGCCGGCGCAATGAATCCAGAATTGGCGCTGAGGTTAAATAAAAAATTCTGTCCAAAAGCTGAAAGTCTATAATGCGTGGTGGCGTTAACCCAGGGGTCGGGTTCTGCGGAGGGGCTGACGTTTCGCTTTTTCCTTTTGAAGTGCATATTGTTGGGGTAAACTTCTCCAAACTCATTCACTCTGGTGGGAGTCACTATCTCATAGTCACCCAGTCTCTGGAGGAGCTTAGCTGTAACACAAGCCAAAGCATAAGGAAAAGTTACAATAATTGCCTTTAAAATAGGAATCTGGCACAATCACAATCACCATTCATGCTCTCTCATACACCGGTAGTTACCTTGCCTTGGGTGAAGTTTGGGACCTGCTGCTGGTGTCACATTCAAGATGTCTTGTAGTAATATAAGTAATCCCAGTAGCCAAAAGGCAAGAGGCATGTTGGTCATGGGAACCAGCAGTAGATTTTTTTTTTTATTTTATTTTTTTTTGCTGGGGCTCCCTTCTGCTCTGCACAAAAAAAAAAAAAATCCCAAAATTCCAATATTGCAGCTCCTATACTTGATAAGTGTCCCTGCAGGGTGCACCACCCCCCACCCTAGAGTGGTAAGAAGTCCTCAGAAATCCTCCTTCATGTAGCAGGACCACCAGGCAATCCAGCATAGTGAGTGCACAGAGTAAAAAGCAGGCTTGGAGGATTTTGTGTCTCCTACTACTTTGAGTGAATGCTAGATTGCTGAGAATACAGCAGAGATGATGGGGGGAGGACTGGCTGGATGGTGGGCCGGGACATGCAAATGGCAAATCTATCACCAGTGACATCCAGCTACTCCATTATACAGCTGTGCACTCCAAAAACCACCCCATTCTCATTGCCAGGGCATAGTAAAGTGGGATTCTGCAGAATGTCTCTCATTCCTTTTTTTTTTGCATGACTTAACAAGAGGAGCAAGGAAAAAGCTTGGGAGTTTTGGGAAAGGTCACACTAACCACATTATAGTGACAGCTGCAGAAAGAAAGTATACAACTTTATAAGCAGAAAAAAAAAACATTTGGAATTATTTTAGAGAAAGGCGAAAAAACGCTTAAAAAGCAACTGCATAATCTACTGTTAGGCTATGTGCACACGCTGCGGTTTTTGCTGCGGTTCTGCTGCGGTTTTGGCCCTGCGGAACCGCAGCAGTTCCGCAGACATGGTACTTTACCATGTTAGCCTATGGGTTTTCAAAACCGCTGTGCTCACGCTGCGGTTTTGCTGCGGTTCTTTTTCCGCAGCATGTCAATTATTTCTGCTGCGGTTTCACACCTTTAACATAGTAGAGGTGTGAAACCGCAGGGCAAAACCGCAGGTCACTTTACCTGCGGTTCCGTGGGAAAAAACCCGCAGGTGAATCTGCAGTGTGTGCACATAGCCTTAGGCTACTTTCACACATCAGTTTTTTGCCGTCAGGCAGGATCCGGCTATTTTTAGAAAAAACGGATCCGGCGTAAATTTTGGAGAACTGTAGAAACAGATCCGTTTTTCTGCCGGATCCGTCTAGCAGGTTATATCTGTTTCTTGGGGGCTGGCCAATTGGATCTGAGCATGCGCAGACTTAAAAAAAACGGATCCGGTGGCTGGATCCGTCTTTTTCTGGATCCGGCGCATTCCGGCGCCCATAGACTTTCATTGTGGCAAAAAGCCGGAAGCGTCGGAACAAAAAAACGTTACAGTGGCCGTTTTTTCCCAGACGCCGGAATGAGACAAGTAGCTGGATCCGGCAAAAAACGGACGAACCGCAATGCCATCCGACGCGATCCGGCGCTAATGCAAGTCAATGGGGAAAAACAGGATCCGGCATTGCATTTCGCCTGATCTGGCTTTACAAAAAAAAAGCCGGATCTTGCCTGACGGCGCAAAACGGATGTGTGAAAGAGGCCTTAGGCTAAGTCCACACTAGACGTTTTTTTAATGGTTTATGTGTTTTTTTTATGCTTTCCAAGAAGTATCATTTCTCCTTGGGGGGAATGATATGCTAAGGCTAGTTTCACACTAGCGTTTATTTGACGCAGCGCACGGCGCCGCTAAGCCCCGCCCCCTGCCGGCTCCCTGCCCGCCCCATCCGGTCATCGCAGCCTACTATCGCACATGGACGCTTGCGATCTGCACACCCTATCTTTAGCATAGGGTGCGCAGATCGTGCGCTAGTAGGATTTTGGCGTGCGCTGCGCACTTTTGAAGGTGCGCCCGTGCGCGCCGAACGCAGCATGTTGAATTTCGGTGCACATGGCGCACCTTAAAAAGTGCGCAGCGCACGCCAAAATCCTACTAGCGCACGATCTGCGCACCCTATGCTAAAGATAGGGTGCGCAGATCACAAGCGTCCATGTGCGATAGTAGGCTGCGATGACCGGATGGGGTGGGCAGGGAGCCGGCAGGGGGCGGGGCTTAGCGGCGCCGTGCGCTGCGTCGAATAAACGCTAGTGTGAAACTAGCCTAAGCACGTTAATTAGCAATTTTTATGCTTTTTGATGCTAATTTTCAGCTGCTTTTTACAGTACCAGCAAAAGCCTGTGAGATTTCAGAAATCTCCTGCACCACACACATTGGTATATTGTGCTCTGCATGGTTTTTTTTTAGACATAGAGCATGTCACTTTTTTCAGCGTTTTTTCACCCACTGACATGAATGGGTGGTGTGAAAAAAAAAACGCACCAAAAGCGCAGGTATCAAGTTTTGCTTAGTTTTTTGTGCAACAACCTGATTCTATGGAATAGGACTTTTTTTCCCCAGCGCTAAACTTTATCAGCAGGCACAAGAGACAAATCTAGCATGCCAAAACCGCAGGAAAAAAAAAAAAAAAGGGCAAAAAAAACAAGGAATGCATGCTTCTTTCCTGACAAAGATCAGGTTTTTCTGCAGAAAAAAAACAGCTGAAAAAACTCCTAGTGTGAACTCACCCTTATGATCGGAAGCGTTCATTTTCGTTATGGGAGTGTTCTGATTATGTCATCCCCGGTTGCACCAGCTGCAAACAAGATGTTTTATGGTAGGTTGTAGTCCATGAACAGATCCGAGACTTAAGTCACGTTCACACATTGAGTATTTGTAAGCCAAAACCGGGAGTGGAACGATCAGAGGTAAAGTCTAACAGAAACTCGTCACCGCTTCTGGATTTATCACCCACTCCTGGTTTTGGTGTACAAATACTGATGTAAAAAACTGACCAAATACTGAACGTGTGAACGTGGCCTTAGGAAACCCTTCTCACGTAATTTTGTAGTGGGTACAGGTCTGAACATTGGGATTCATGATCCCGGCCAACATACATTGCAGGGAACTGCTATTATCTTCAGGGCCGGCCCGAACGTATAGGCGAACTAGGCGGCCGCTTAGGGCGCCGACCCAAAGGGGGCGCCAGAGAAAAATAGAAAAAATTATAAAAAATCTTTTCATAAGGCAAAAAGTTTTAGGGATGGAAAGAAAAGTGTACATATTTAAGGGCAAATATGACGCAAGAGAGGTTGGTTGGGTTGGCAACAATTTCGATAGAATCTGAAGTTGCTAAACAAATTAATCTCGGTGACTTAGTGTCATCCTTTTAAAAAAAAAAGGCAAGGAAACAAAAATTTTAATTACCTATGGTCATTTTTTGTTTTGTGTTATTGATTACTTTGTATATATTTGTCCTATACAACTTCTCAGAAGATAAAAGAGTTAGGAGAGAGTTAATTAATCATTGTTGTTGTGGTTTATTTTGCTCCTAAATTTATATCCCAAGTTTTCATCTACTGCCAAGAATAGTAGGGGCGCAACAAAATAGTTTCGCCTAGGGCGCCGTAATCTCTCGGGCCGGCCCTGAATGTCTTGAACTGAGGGAAGTAGGGGCTCCACTGTCCCCCACAGTCCATACATTCTCAAGGACAGTGAGTACCCCCTACCTATCATAAAGCGAGGGCACACATTAGTGATATGTTAATACATTATGAGATGTGAATATTTCTATATTTTTATATAGAGTAAATAGAAAGTATCTTGATCTGGACGACCCGCCATATCTGTCTATTACACGACAAATCCACCATTGGACCAACATTCTATCGCTTTATTTATCGTTATGCTTTGCTTATATAGCGACATCATTTTCCGCAGCACTTTACAGACATTATCACTGTCCCCATTGGGGCTCACAATCTAGATTCCCTATAAGTATGTCTGTGGAGTGTCGGAGGAGACCCACAAAAACACAGGGAGAACATCCAAACTCCTTGCAGATGTTGTCACTTATTTCCTAATACGGAAGAGCGCTACCTTTTTTGGATAATAAGCCCCAAACCCAATGCATAGATACAGTGTCGGACTGGGGTGCCAAGGGTCCACCAGTAACATTAACTTTGGGGGGCTCATTTTTCACCTGCATTAGACTACCCTCGTTCACATATTTACCTATACCTCTATATAATAATAAACTGGCTAGTTTGGTAAATGAATGATGAGACTCTGCTTTTTTCTGTACGGAGTGAATTAATCAAGTGGTCCACCGGGGGATTCCCTTCTTCCCCAATTGGGCCAGTCCGAGCCTGCATAGATATAAAGTTATAAGGCTATGTGCACACGTATGCAGAAAATGTCTGCATAAAAACTTGACTCCTTCCCAGAAAACGCGCGTTTTTTTTCCGCACGTCCCCAGACACATAGAAAATAGCTAGAAATGCGGAATTTTCCGCGAAATTAATGAGCATGCTGCATTTTTTTTTACCGCGAAGCGTTTTTTTCGCGGAAAAAAAACGCATCAATATGCACAAACAGTGCAAAATGCATTAAAATGAATGGGAAGCTTTTAAGCGTTTTTTTTTAGCGGATTTTTTGGTAAATCCGCGGGAAAAATGCAAAAAAACCCGCTGTGTTTGAACACAGCCTAAGGGGGACTACACAATTTCATATCACTATTTTACAACTTGTAGGATTCCAACTTCTCGGATCCCCACCTTTGATCTTGAGAATAAATTGGACACAGTGCTGATGTGGTGCTTCTTCCCGACCTGTTTTTCTTTTCTTGAAAAAACAAAACCAAACTACTTGACTCACCAAAACTGAATTTAGGCCGGTTTCACATTTGCGTTTCCGGGCGCAGCGACGGCCTGTGCATGGCCGCCGCTAAGCCCCGCCCCTCTGCCGGTAGCTCCGCCTCCGGGCGCATGACGCTGCATGCGTCATGCGTCTCCTATCTTTATCACTGAGGATGCAGGCTGTGCGCAGTATGCGTTTGGCAGCGCCTGCGTCCTTTTGACGGTGCGCCGAGCGCAACCAAATTGCAACAGGTTGCGTTTGGCGCTGGTCGGCGCACCGTCAAAAGGACGCAGGTGCCGCCAAAACCATACTGCGCACGGCCTGCATCCTCAGTGATAAAGATAGGAGACGCATGACGCATGCAGCGTCATGTGCCCGGAGGCGGAGCTACCGGCGGAGGCGCGGCTTAGCGGCTGCCGTGCGCAGGCTGTCGCTGCGCCCGGAAACGCAAATGTGAAACCGGCCTTACTCACCCTACCTGGGTCCAACATTGAGTCTCCACCACTGCTTCTGATATCTGTTATTGGCGTTGGCTTGAGTTCAGTTTTCGGACCCAGGGAGGGTGAGCGAGGCACAGTTTTTCAATTTAAAAATAAACCTGCAGATGGGGAACAGAAGTTTTTTGAAACCAAAGAACCCCTTAATAGCTGTTCACTGATAAAATTGGTTTCCTCTAACCCCACAATTGGCCTGGCGCCTTCAGCACCGATTTATCTCTCGCAGGAAAAAAAAAATATTGGGCAAGTTAAAATTCAACATGCAGATCCTTCTTTTTTTTCCCTGATAGGCAAAGTTGGGGGTCCGTAACAGGCGTGAGGCTCCCGTACACACTGATGGCGGGCCAATCCCGCCCAAGTAAATGTGTTTGGCTGACGCTTCTCTGTTATGATTCGTAAAGTTAAGTTCCCACTATGAGTGTTTGGGGCAGTTTTTCGACTATGCACAAAAAATGTGATAAATGGCATGTGAAAAATAAAGGACACCATGGATGCAATAGCAATTTGCCTAACTTGGCTAATTGGTGCCGAAAATCTGCCGCAGCAAAACTGGACAGAATACTCATTGTGTGAACTTTGCCTAAAACTCCTAAAGACTAAAAGAGAGGCAATTAGTATAGAAAAAGTAGTAAAGAGCGTCCTAAGAGAACGCCGTGTCACCGGCCGATGACGTGACGGTCATGAACGTGCCGCGTTACTCAGGGATAATTCGGAGCAGCGCTCCTTACCGCAGGTAGTAGATAATATGGGACCATTGTGTTACTGATGACTCGCGGAAACGAAGAGGAGTTTTAATTCTGCTTTTCACGTCTGGGTTCAATTATGTCAGGCGTAAATTTACACTCTCGGCAGGACGGCTCTATATTTATCTCCATGTTAAATACGTGAAATTAAGTCGTACATCGACTTCCATGTTTTGCATAATGATCCTTCCGGTGATTCATGTCTTTTTATTAACGCCAAAATTTTTTGGCAAAAATAGCATTTACCGCCTACTACAGTCACGTACATTGGATGGCGGCGTGTGCGCCGCCGTATGGACACCCAATGTACAATGCATAATTATGAGCGGCATACAGTATGTGGTGTACTATGGTCAAGTAGTAGTTGCCTGAATTGCAAAGCTGTAGTATACTGTACCATATAGCGGTAAATGCCACCATACTGTACCCAAATACCAACACAAAGGGGCAGATTCAAGTCTAAAAGATAGACAGTCTTTGTTGCCCATCGCAACCAATCACAGCGCGGCTTTCATTTTTCAAGAGCAGCGTGTGAAATGAAAGCTGAGCTGTGATTGGTTGCTATGGGCTACAAAGACAGTGCCACACATTTCCCCCATAGTTACCATATAACAGCTCCCATACATTATCTAAATAAGGCTGCTATAAAATTAATATGAAGAATTACTGATGGCAGGAGTGATAGGATGTGCACAGGTCCCAGACCTTGAAGGCCAGAATGGCTTATATTTAAGAACATCTAAGAAGACGTTTATCAAAACTGGTGGAAGAAATCCATGAGCTGCCCATGACATCCAATCAGCTTCCATTTCTCACTTTTCTAAGGCCTTTGTTAAAATGAGAGCTGGAACCTGATTGGCTGCTATGGGCAACTGCTCCATTTTTTTGCACCAGTTTTTAATAAATCCAACCTCAACTGCTTCTCTTCTATATAACCCTAATGTAACTAACATCTGCACTCCTATTTTTATTGGTGGTCCCAAGCCTCTCAGCTGTAATTCATTCCCTTATTTTTGTCACCAATTATGTCCTTAGAAATTGAGACATTTAACAGCAAATTCAGGACATTTTGCATAAGTACTCATAAAGTGCTGCTGGTAGAGAAGAGTTGGATGCCGCTCTCTCGATTTATTTATATGGGAGCCCCCAAAATTCCCAAGAGTGCTGCATATTTTATGCATTTTTGGAGCATATCCCATGGATAGGCCATAAATTCAGGGCCTTTAAAGTTAAATATCTATAGTTCCCAATGGTTTTGACCCACTACAGAACTCGCATTGTTGGGAATCCTGCCCCATCCCTCCTGGAAACGCTCCTAACCCATTTCAGAACTCACATTGTTGGGAACCCTGCCCCATCCCTCCTGGAAACGCTCTTAACCCACTTTAGAACTCACATTGTTGGGAACCCTGCCCCATCCCTCCTGGAAACGCTCTTAACCCACTTTAGAACTCACATTGTTGGGAACCCTGCCCCAACCCTCCTGGAAACGCCCCTAACCCACTTCAGAATTCGCATTGTTGGGAACCCTGCCCCAACCCTCCTGGAAACGCCCTTAACCCACTTCAGAATTCGCATTGTTGGGAACCCTGCACCATCCCTCCTGGAAACGCTCCTAACCCACTTTAGAACTCACATTGTTGGGAACCCTGCCCCATCCCTCCTGGAAATGCTCTTAACCCACTTTAGAACTCATTGTTGGGAACCCTGCACCATCCCTCTTGGAAATGCCCCTAACCCACTTCAGAACTCGCATTGTTGGGAACCCTGCACTATCCCTCCTGGAAACACCCTTAACCCACTTCAGAACTCGCATTGTTGGGAACCCTGCACCATCCCTCCTGGAAACGCCCTTAACCCACTTCAGAATTCGCATTGTTGGGAACCCTGCACCATCCCTCCTGGAAACGCCCTTAACCCACTTCAGAATTCGCATTGTTGGGAACCCTGCCCCATCCTTCCTGGAAACATCCCTAACCCACTTCAAAAATCGCATTGTTGGGAACCCTGCACCATCCCTCCTGGAAACGCCCCTGACCCACTTAAGAACTCGCATTGTTGGGAACCCTGCCCCATCCCTCCTGGAAACGCCCCTAACCCACTACACAACGCACATTGTTGGGAACCCTGCCCTTTATCACCCAGGATGCCCAGGGTTATGTATATCCAATTTTGACACTTATGACCTATCCATGCAGGTTCCCCTGAAAATGATCACTTTCCACCCATTTACAGCCTTCCCGCCTCCAGCAAAAACACTATTTTATTAACCACTGGGGTTCCAAAAATTTTTAGCCATGGCCTTAGGCAGCAGAGCAGCTTGGAAGACCTCATCTTCATCCATCCTTTCCCGTGAAGGGACACCTGTCTATTTTATCGGCTGCAGTATGGTTGAATGCTATTTCTAGTGCCAACTGTTGCTATTTATAAGTTATGAACTTGTGACCCCCCCAATGTCATTGCTGCCAAAATGACTTTTTAAGATATTAATTGCAATTTATAATATCTATAATATATATTTTTTTTGCTGCATTTTTGCACTTACCCACTGTTTCCTAAGGGTGAAAAAATGCTGCAAATGCGCTGAAAAAAAAACCCTGAAAGAGGTTACAGTTTTCCAAATTGGTCTGGAAAACAACAATGTGTGCGATGAGATTTCTGAAATTTCATAGACTTTACTCGTATTGTAAAATGCAGTTTAAAATTTGCATTAAAAAAAGCAGCAAAAAAAAAAAAGCTGCAAAACCCCAACGTGTGAACATAGCCTAAGGGTGTGTGCACACGCTGCAGATACAGTACCATAATATCCTATGGGAAATGGAAACCGCAATGCAGACGGTGCAGATTTTTCCGCAGTTTCTAATCCGCAGCAGAATCCGCAGCGTGTGCACACACCCTAACACATCACGGTGCTTCCCAGGCTTTAAGGGGTTGTCCACCTTTTGGCAATTTGGCAATTTTTTCCTTGGACGTATATATTTTTGACTAAAAATCATTATTGCAGTTGGGTTTCATTCAAAATCTTGCTTTCCTTCCCTGCACATTCAACTTTGATGGGATTTGTGGCTAAAAAACGTGCGAAAATGAGCTCTCCGGTCAAATCATCAGAACGAGCTCACTATTGGATACTCAGTTAACTCATTTTGCAGCCAACAATAGACAGTGCGACAGAAAGGCTATAGAAGAAGAGCGGAGCAAAATAATGAATGAAACCCAATTTCTAAAGTGTGATTATAGACCCCAGATACGTACAATTCAGTAAAAGTTAGTGCGGAAAGGGTGAAGACTGGCGGGATTGATTTTTCACAGCTGCAAGCGGGAACAATGAGTTAAAAAGGGAGTAGATTTCTTATGGGAGATCTCCACTGGTTTATTATTGCATTTATGTCTATAATTGAGGCAGAGGGTCTGCTATGCCAAAGCTGTGACCAAATGGAGAAAAAAGTTGCAGGTGACTTACGACCATTGCAAAAATGTCATTTTCCATCCCCTCCCCCATTAGGAAACATTGCCCGATGTTAGCATTAGCCTGAATGTATCAAGTAAATGATTAATAACCGTTCCCAGGGATTAACAGGTATTAATATATACTTTAATGGCATCATTTGAGGTTTTTATTCTTGGAAATAATCTAATCTCTATAGTAAATTCTCTGCAGTAAGAGCAATAACAGCCCGCGGTCTTCCAGTCCATGTAATGAAGTTTTTCTTGGTGCAGTTTTACGTCACAGAATGTATTGTGAAGAGTTTTAGGAAACACATCAGAATGGCAAATCTCAACTCACCCAAGCAATAAAGAGCAACTATTAGCATGCAGCGCCACCACCAGGGCAGGATTTCACAGGTACTGCATGTCTAACAAGGCATTTTTTTTTCCGCTTTGCTTTGTGAAATTTGTACATCTATCTATCTGTACATATGAGATGCAATGGAGGTTCTTAACTAACTGTATCACATAATTATATATAGAATGTCCATTTATATTATATGATTCATTTCTTACAAATGATGGATATTTAATACTAACAGTAAGGTGTGACGTAGCCCTTAATCTAAATGCTGTTGCAGAGGCAGAATGGCATGCTTGTGTTACCCCACCCCCCAAAAATAAATAAATAAATAAATAAATAAACAAATGCTCCACCTACAGCACATTCCAAATTAGATGTGCCGCATAGTGTTAGAACAACATCTATCTATTATATATCTATTATCTATCTATCTATCTCGAAAAAATTGAGCAGAGAGCAGCACCTAAACAATGACAATGGTTCGGTGCAAGGCTTCACAGGTACATACTAGTCCTTATAAGGTATAGAAAAAAATGGAAAAAATGTGCTGCTGCTTCCATTTTTTCTATATCTATCTAGATATCCTCCTAATACCTATCAATCCTTCTGCTTATCTCTGTAAGAGCAGGCACTGACGACCGTTTTCTTTTCCACCGGAGAAAATCGGTCCCATTATGCTAATCACACTCTTATCAGACTCTGATCAGCATGGGATCCAATCGTTTCAGAGTTAGAGAGAAGAAAAAAGAAAGTTTTCTCCACCTTCTCCATTATTTCAGACTGTGAAATTCGGACCACACTCGGATGAGATGTGATTTTTCTCCACCGACCCATAGACATGAATGGGCAAGTGCCATCCGCTTTTCTCAGGCAAATCGCGTACACTGCGATTATTTTTCTTGAACCACTCAGTCCAAGGAAAAATATTGGACATGTGCATGACCCCCCATAGAATAATGCTGGTACGAGTGTTTTCCGGTAAAACCTTCCTTCCTCCCTCCCTTCCTTCCCTTCCTTCCCTCCCTTCTTTCCTTCCTTTCTTCCTTCCTTCCTTCCTTCTTTCTTTGTTTCTTTCCCTCCCTTCCTTCCTTCTTTCCTTTCTTCCTTCCTTCCTTCTTTCCCTTACTTCCTCCCTCCCTTCCTTCCTTCATTCTTTCCCTTACTTCCTTCCTTCCCTCCTCCCTTACTTCCTCCCTCCCTCCCTTCCTTCATTCTTTCCCTTCCTTCCTTCCTTCCTTCCCTCTTCCCTTCCTTCCTTCCTTCCCCTCCCCTCCACCCCTTCCTTTCCTCCCTTCCTTCCTTCCTTTTTTCTGTGTTTCTTTCCCTCCCTCCCTTTCTTTCTTTCTTTCTTTCTTTCTTTCTTTCTTTCTTTCTTTCCCTTGCTTCCTCCCTCCCTCCCTTCCTTCCTTCCTTCCCCTCCTCCCTTCCTTCCTTCCCCAGTGTTAGAAGTGCAGAAAATCCCCTTTAAATTATACAAAAAACCCAAACAAAGAAATAAAGGCAGCACTCCAAATAAAAAAAAAAGATTGTGGATTTATTCACCTATATACAAAATATTTCAGTTTCTAGTTCTATCTGTTATGCATTCATGTAACGCACAGTTTCCCTTTACTTGTATATTTCTGTGAAATGTTGATAAAAGTCCAAATGGAAAGCTTTGTTTATATGAAAGTAATCCAGCTAAAAATTAATATGATTATTTGGGGAAATTGGTGTATTTTGGCAGCTGTGCCGTTTCCACATGTTGCTCTTACGATAGTATTAATGAGGGATATATTAAATCTCTTTCTCAGCAGCGCCGGGATGCTGCAAATAAAAATGTTTAAAGAGTATTGAATTCCCTCTTGTACAGCGCTGTAAAATACGCTCCACATTGTAAATATGTGATCCAGTTTCTTAGACAAACTATAGCTGAGCTGTGATATCTCTATTACATGAAACAAATCTCTGCATCTTGCTCCCCTGCACGCAGCGCTGATGATGACTCTGCCCTCTGGAGGCTATGACCGGTTCATATTAAGGCTATGAAAAGTCAACTATTTTATTACAAGGGTCCATCAATGATAATCTTCTGCTGTGGTTTCAAAAAATCACCTGGCAGCACGTGCTTAAATATACTGCAGCACTACCACAGAGTAAATAACATAATACACAGTTCACTCCTCCAGAGAATGCAAAGGCCTAACTCACTTTACTACCTCCAATAGGTGTGCAACACCGGTAACTCGCATGCTTTTTCAGCGCCTTCCTACTCACTGCGTTCACCGCTCTGCTCCACCCAGTGTAAGGTCATCCTGCTGAATTGCCTCTTACTGCATTCCCATGTTGCTGGAGAGTCTCCACCTGGCTCTAGCGAGGTTCTGCAGGAATTTAACCTGCTGTGTCCGGCAAAGCTTTGCCCTGGCCTATATTGATACACTGGGGAAAATAGGACACTCCAAGACCTTGACTTGCTTCTTTTGGAGCCACTCCTTAGTTGCCCTGGCTGTGTGTTTCAGGTCATTGTCATGCCGGAAGACCCAGCTATGACTTATTTTAAATGCTCTTGCTGAGTGAAGGAGGTTGTTGGCCAGAATCTCATCATACATGACCCCATCCATTCTACCTTCAATATGGTGCACTCGTCCTGTCCTCTTTGCAGAAAATCATCCCCAAGTATGATGTTTCTCCCACCATGCTTCATAGTTTGGATGATGTTTTTTGTGCTGTACTCATCCATCTTCTTCCTCCAAATACGACGAGTGGAGTGGATACCAAAATGTTCTATTTTGGTTTTATCTGACAACATGACCTTCTCCAATGCTTCCTCTGGATCATCCAGATGGTCATTGTTGAACTTAAAACGGGCCTGAACATGTGCTGGCATGAACAGGGGGACCTTGCATGCCTTGCAGGATTTTAATCCATGACGGCGTAGTGTGTTACTAATGGTAATGTTTGATACTGTGGTCCCAGCTCTCTTCAGGTCATTGGCCAGGATCTCCCATGTAGTTCTGGGCTGATTCCTGACTTTTCTCAGAATCATCCTTACCGCACAAGGCGAGATCTTGCATGGAGTCCCAAATCGAGGAAGATTGTGTTTCTTTCATTTTCTAATAATTGAGCCGACAGTTGTTGCCTTCTCACCAAGCTTCTTGCCTATTGTCCTGTAGCCCATCCCAGCCTTGTGCAGGTCTACAATTTTGTCCTTGGTGTCCTTAGACAGCTCTTTGGTCTTGGCCATGGTGGAGAGGTTGGAGTGTGATTGATTGTGTGAACAGGTGTTTTTTATACAGGTAATGAGGTCAAACAGGTGTAATTAATACAGGTAATGAGTGCAGAGTAGGAGGCTTCTTAAATAAAAACTAACAGGTCTGTGAGAGACAGAATTCTTACTTCTTGGTAGGTGATCAAATGCTTATTTCATGCAATAAAATGCAATTTAATCAGGCCCTGGAGTGGCACTTCATGATTACCCTACTGGCAGAAAAGCCTATCCTAACCATAAGGGGCTCTAGTGAAGACCACTTAGTCACATCCATCCAGGTTAAGCACGGCAAGTGGCACAGTGAGTCCACACCTACTACAATCACAGTATGATGCTCGTGAGCCACCTTTATTTCTTTTGAAGGAGAGCTAATTTGCATAAGGTTTCCCCAAGGAACATTGCTTAACAAGGAGAAACAGCACACTCCTTGTCAATAATATGACATACAGCTATGCAATGTATAAGGAAAAAGATTTAAAAATTCTTTACTAGCATCCAGTGGCGGATTAAGTGGACTATGGGCCCGGGGCTGTTCATAAAACATGGGCCCCTGCACCCCTCTTCCCACCTGAGCGCTGCGGTCCCCGTGCGGGAATTGACAGCGTGTCAAGTGAGGTGTCCATGTGATGAGTACTGGAACCTGCAGAGCTGAATCCTGACATTGCAGCTTCTGAATTCTCACAACGAATGCACTGCACACTTTTAGGATTCTCCCTTGCCGATATACAGTCATGTCAACACAAGTATGTGATTTATATACTTCTGGCCACATTCCAACTAGACGTGCCCGGCCTCACTCCGTTCACTTTCATTGAGTGAGGCCACACATGTCTAGTCAGCATGTGACCGCATGTATGTAAATTACCAGCACGAGAGAATCCTGACTGCGTTCAGTGAGCACTGTGAGAATTCAGAAGTCTGCAGTCACATAGAATGTCTGCAGACTCAGCACAGACCTGGACAACCCCTGTAATGCTCCTGACATAAATAAAAAACATGAGAATTAGTCAATATCACAAATAATATTTACATCCAGGTACCTTATAGATGACGTCATCTCTGGAGTCGTTCTCCTTTTCTTCTTCTTGTCCAGACCCCATGATGAGTTTTCTCATCCACAGCGGCCTCTGCAGACTTACATCTTCAACGGTCTTCTGCAGCAAATCTCCACACGATGCCCTTAAAGATAGAAGTGTCATTATAATGCCCCTAAATACAAATATCTGCAATATACTGTCGCCTCACACTATTCCCCTCCCTCCTCATACTGTCTCCTCATATATTTACCCCCTCACTCTCTATACTGTCTGCTCACACATATCCCCGACTCCCCATACTGTGTCCACATGCATTCACCCATTCGCTCCCCATACTGTCTGCACCCATCCCCCATACTGTTTCCTCATACATACTCTTCATTTTGTGTCCTCAAATCTCACCACATACATTAAATACCATCCCCACTCCAAATCCCCCCCATCCCCAATCCCCCACACACATTAAGTACCCCCCATCCCCACTCAATAACCCCTCGTCCCTACTCCCAAATCCCCCCACACATTATGTACCCCCACTCCAAATCCCCCCCACACATTATGTACCCCCACTCCAAATCCCCCCACACATTATGTACCCCCATCCCCACTCATTAACCCCTCCACACATTAACCCCCATCTCCACTCATTAATCCCCCATCTCCACTCATTAACCCCCATCTCCACTCATTAACCCCCATCTCCACTCATTAACCCCAATCCCCACATTAACCCCCACATTAATCCCATCTCCACTCATTAACCCCCATCTCCACACATTAACCCCCATCTCCACATTAATCCCATCTCCACTCATTAACCCCCATCTCCACTCATTAACCCCATCTCCATTCATTAACCCCCATCCCCACATTAATCCCATCTCCACTCATTAACCCCCGCACATTAATCCCCATCTCCACTCATTAACCCCCGCACATTAATCCCCATCTCCACTCATTAACCCCCGCACATTAATCCCCATCTCCACTCATTAACCCCCATCTCCACTCATTAACCCCCCTCTCCACTCATTAACCCCCATCTCCGCTCATTAACCCCCATCCCCATCTTCGGTGGTTCTTCATCTCCACAGAGGAGCACACTTACCACCAGCGTTTGCTCTGGGCGCCGGGAGTGACGTCAGCAGCGTGATCAGATGACCTGATCACGCTGCTGACGTCGCTCTGACCCGGCGGTCAGAGCTTCAATTGTACTGGCGTCTATAGACGCCAAGTACAATTGCTGCCTGGGAGTCGGCACGGCCTCCTTCTCTGCGTCGGCTGTCAGCTTGACAGCCGACACAGAGAACCGCCGACTCCCAGGACTGGTAGCGGCAGAACACAGCCACCGGGGGGGGGGGAGGGAGATAGAGAGATACTGGCATACTGCGGACCGCTGCATTAGGCGGCCGGGCGGCTCGACTGCGCCCCCCTGCTGCCTGCCCCCCCCTGGATACGCCACTGCCCTGGGCCCCCAAAATCCTTGGGCCCGGGGCGACCGCCCCATCCGCCCCTATTAAGATCCGCCATTGCTAGCACCATATTATAAATAAAAGTTATTAAAGGGGACGTCCAGGACTTGGGATAGGTCATCATTATCTGATCAGTGGGGATCTGACACCCGGCACCACCACCACCAATCAACTTTTTGCAGGTTGGAAATACACAATGAACACAGCCAGAACAGCACAGCTCCGTGCATTGTGTAGTGGTCGATCTCAGGTAGTGCAACTCGGCTCCCATTGAAGTCAAGGAGCTCTCCTTAGAATAGGTAATCAATATCAAGTCCTGGACAACTCCTTTAATGCCTTGGCCACACCCTCTCTCCATTTACGGTAGATGCATGCACTTACTTGATAGTGCGGTCTCAGGAGCTGAGCCCGCTTCATACAGCGTGGGTGCCAGCTGTGTTATAAAGCCAGCGTCAGAGCGTAACTGCTGTGAAGCAACCAATAGTTTAGCTTCTTAGATGTTGCTGACAGTGGTATATTCTGTATGTATTCTGTATGTATATAAACTCTTTAACTCGACCCATGATGCACAGTGTCTGACTTACAGCCTATTGATGACGCCCATACTATTAGATCAGGTGGGCTGCCCAGCATCATAAGTGGGCCCCAAGAGGACAGATACCCTAATCCACCCAGCCAACACTAAAGGACCTGCATAAAAATGGAAAAATGTGCAATAAAAAAATGAAAAAATATTTATATAATACATGAGGTATTGTGCGATATTTTGGACAAAATATGGAAGCTTGCAACTTGCGTCAATGGTCGTTCCTGAGCTCCTAAACTAAAATTGGTATTGGTAAAAACAAGCCCTGACACAACTCTAGTGACCAAAAAATAAAGTTTTTCGTTTATAGTTTGTAATTTTTTTCATTCAAAATAAAAACCTATAACTATTTGGTATCACTATACCCTCATTGACTTGACCCATAGAACAAAGTTTATCGCAAAGTGAACATCGTAAAAACAAAAAAAAAATGGCAAAATTTCACATTTGTTCAGTTTCTTCTAACGTGGACATTTTTTTCCTGACATTCACTACACTCAAAATAGCGATAAACCCCCCCCCCCAGTAAATAGCTGGATCGCCATAGGGTTAAAGCTACAGTACTATTTCCTTTGCTTTTTAATTTCTTCCCAAAAAAATGGAGAAGAGGACCTGGACCACCAATATTCTTCCACTTCTCCTTGGATTACCATTGATCTTATGGTGCCAGACTGCAAAAAAAAGTATAAATCTTTATTATTATTTTTATTATATTTATTATTATTCATGATGTTTAGTTTTCTTTTAAGCTTATGACTCTCCTTTGTGGCCCGGAACAAAGTCATATGTAATAATTCCCAGTCTTCCTAGAAATACACGACAAGCAGATCTGTCTCCAATTCCGAACCGTAGCTAGCATTAAACGCAGCAGCGCTTTTTATTGGAAGTTCACATTGGCATGTATTTCCCCAGTGGAAGTTGTACTATACCGATATAGTAATTGTATCCAGATACTAAATCTGCTTCTATTGGCCTCAAGGTGCCTCCGACAAATGCCTGAGTCTATTTGTAATGTGTAAGCCATATGGGAAGAAGCTCTGACCCAGGCAAAGTGAAGAGCGGCGACAGCCAATCACTTAGTCTTCCATATTGCTGGATTACAGAAAAAGTTGGTTATTGACTCCTCGTTTTCTATTTCTTGATCTGATTCTTGTCTTTCTCCAGGGGGTAAAATGATACTGTATTTGGGACATAAGTTGGCTTTGCTCATGACTAACGATGTGTGAACATCTCGAAATTTGTTTGGGGCAAATTCGACAGGTAGATTCGATTCCGTTCGAATGAAGCCCGAAAAGATGTTTATTATGCTCTGAGATCTCTCCGTAATACATGGAGAAGACGGAAGGGGTTAAAAAATAAAAAAAAGTTCTGCTTGCCTATCCTTATGCCACTGCTTCTGGGTCTCTCAGGTTAAATTCCAAAACACTGCTGACAGATTCCCTTTACGGTTACCTGTCACATTGAACATGCAGTTTGAATGCATGCTGTGGAACAGGAGGAGCTTTGTGGTAAAAGATTCAGCATGATTAGTAATTTATTAAAGGGAATCTGTCACCTATTTTTTCGACTCTCAGCTGCCGGCACCGCCATCAGGGGCTTATCTACAACATTCTGTAATGCTGTAGATAAGGTGTCGCGGTCCAGTCCGGCGCCTCCCATCTTCTAGCGGTGATGGCCTCTTCTTTGCTTCCCGCCGTGGCTCCGGGGCAGGCGCACTGCTCTGCCCTATTGAGGACAGAGCAGAGTTCTGCAGTGCGCAGGCGCCGGGAAAGGTCAGAGAGGTCCAGCGCCTGCACATTGCAGGACTCTGCTCTGCCCTCAACAGGGCAGAGCAGTGCGCCTGCGCAGGAGCAGCGACGGGAAGCAAAGAAGAGGACGTCTTCGTTAGAAGATGGGAGGCGCCGGACCAGACTGCGACACCCATCGGACCAAGACCGGACCCGGACCGCCCTTGGATGATTATAATATAACTCGTTTTTCTTCTCTTTCGGGTTACATCGTGGGCTTATCTACAGCATTACAGAATACTGTACATAAGTCCCTGATGGCGGTGGCGGCAGCTGATAGTCGAAAAAATAGGTGACAGATTCCCTTTAAGCTAAAATCCTCATTCTGGATCTATTACAGGATCAATGCATGCGGGGAAGTAAGGACAAGGAAGTTCCAGCTCCTACAGTGCTGCAGAATGTTTTTTTTCCCTTTTTTAAACTACCATCCACTACAAAAAAGTAAACTGCAAGATAGAGTGAATGAAAATGGGGACAGTTCCTGGATGTACTAGTCCGGGAGGTGCAACAAAATCAGTATTACCTTGTCTTCAGGTGTGAAGACCACAAGACGAGCCTTTGGGAATGGACAAGGCAGCGACTGAAAATCACTTCTATACATCTGGGATTGTTTTGGTGGTAATTACATGGATTTTTGCAATCGCCATGAATGAAGAATTGAACAATCGCAGAAATGTTTGCAGCAAATCTACTGCATGTGAATATGCACTAAGACCGGGAGACGGGGCTGCAGGTACGGTGGAGGTGTGAAAGCTACATGAAAGCTCCCTAATTTGGAGCCATTGACTCCACATGACCTGAGGCAGGTGTAAATCCTCCCCAGCCCTCGTCTCACCTCTGGAGCCTCTTCAGAGCCGGTGAGGAGGCAGCGCGCACAGTATCGCCGTTCACAGATCACGCTGCGGCACTTTATATTTAATGGTTTGCAGTAAAAATGACATTTAGAAAGATTTGACCCATTTGGAGGAAGGTAATAAATGACATGCAGACAAACCCAACACGTAACGGTATCAAAGCGGAAAGTGCGTCTTTAATGTTACATTTCCAACATGCGAGTGGGAAGGGTGAGATGGAGGTGAAGGGGACGGGGTCCGTCCGGTTACTGCAGCCTCGCGTCTTTTTATCTATCTCTATTTGTCTTGCTTTTATAGTGCTTTACAGACATCATCGTCAGGGCTCATCACACTCATCTGCGAGAAAACAGACGAGTGCAACCCGCTAAAAAATCAGGCTGCACTCGGACCATTGTTAATCTATGTTAATCACTCATCTGCCATTTTTTATTTTTCTCAGAGCGGGCTGAGAAAAAAATGGCAGCATGCCGCGATTGTCTTCTTATCTTGGACGAGACTCGCCAACGCAAGTCAATGGGTGCAAGAAAAAAAAATGGCACGGCATTCGAACCATGCGAGTGCCGTCTGATTTTTACACACCTATGTCCTTGAAAACCCCACATTTCATCAGCTTACGCATGACGGCAAAAAAACGTTGCATTTGCATGCGCTTATTGCATGCGTTTGCGTTTTTTCAGCGCATGCGTTGAGAGAATTTCTTTGACACAAGCCACACTCACTGGGCGTTTCTCATTTCCCAGACATGATTATGTGAATAACTCATGCGTTCCCATAGACAGCGATGTGTTTATTTGACGCACTCATGCGCATGCGCATGAATACGCATATTTGACAGATTTTTGCCACTTCCAAAAATCCAACATGATGCGTTCGCCGGACCCCGTCGCTCACCGAAAAACGACGCATGCCTACGCAGACGCATGCGAACTGATGCAAACGCATGCTCCGGCGTACACCGTGTTAAAGATAGGGAAACATGACACATACGGATTGCTATGGATGAAACGCTGCACAAACAGCAGACGCAAATGTGAAACCAGCCTGAGACCTGACCAACTGTTCACACTGAACCTGGAGTGGCACTGTACTGAGAAGTAGAAAAGCACCTTGGTATCAGTCAAACAATGCCATTTTTCTTTATGTAAGTGTGAAGGGAAGAGATTTGTTGGATGCAGTGAATAGCTGGAGGCAAAGAAGGGGTTAACAGGATTTACTGAACAGGTTATTATACAAGAAATACTCCACGCAGGGAGACCAGATCAGTAACGGCAACAACGGGAATTGCACACAAAACGCAATTCTTGAGAAAAGGGTATACAGAAAAAAGGTAACTTATCGCTTGCAGTTCTTGTTGGGGGAAAGGCTGGAATATCTCCCGACGGCGTCGCAGATCGTGGACAATGTCTCTGCCTCTGTTACGGAGGAATGAAAAACACCGTCTCCCGACGGTGCCGATGTATCCGGTTCTGCTTGGCTTGGGTGCGCTGGAACGTAGAAATAGTCCTTTATGTAGATTCCTCGGGAATGGCGCCGAACACGAACCGTTGGCACACTCACAGACCGCGGCAGCATGCGGTCCTCTGGTGTAGTCTCTAAGTATGGAGCAAGTCAGCTTATTTGTAACTGTGGGTGGGAAGGAACCATCCAGCAAGGAAGGGTCCGAAGAAAGCTCGGTAGTGACACAGTCCAGTTTAATGTCAGAACGCTGAGGGATAGATGACGTGGAGTCAGCAGTCGGAGCATTGGGGAGGGAGTCAACCTTCTCCTGTCGCTTTCCCATCAAGTCTCCTTTGTTCCCGCGCTCAGTCCCTTTTATTTCCCCCGCGCCCCCTGCTGTCCAGTGCCAAGGTCCTCTCCTCCCAGAAGAACCTTCCCCTGGCAACAGTGGTGACAGTCCCGATAGTTCCGGACCCAAAGTGCACTGGAAACCGCTGACACTGTCTCGGCTCATCTTCTTACATAAAGACACAGCAAGACAGTCCAGTGGCTAGGTATATGCTTTTTGACATCCATAGCAACCAGACTGTCAAGTCTGACTCAACCATTTAGGTTAGCCTTGGAGAGGCTTTTCACTGGTGGCTGGAATACAGAAAAGTAACTTGGGATCAGCCAAACTATACCATTTTCGTGAGCTAAAAACTGCCTGAGACAGGTCGATTGCTCTGGATATGCTTCTTGTCGAACCCTAGCAACCAGACTGTCAAACCTGACCTAACTGTTCATATTAAACCTGGAGAAGCAGCGTGCTGGTGGCGGAGAAGCATAAAAGTGGTTTGGCATCTATTAAGCTATACCATTCCCTACAGAAACGGAGCAGGTGGGGATAGAGACTCCCTTTAATTCCTCTGTCTGTGTAGGTTATTTTGGAGACCGCTATAAAGTTACAAGCAATGAGGCTCCCAACAAAGGAGTAGGATGACTTGTTTGTACCGTTTTCCCTCTCATGTTGAAGATTAGATGGGCCCAAGCGCACTCGCTTTTCTACGTAGGCGTCTTCTGTTCTTTATGGCCACCATGATCTCTGAGTGAATTTGGGAGGCCCTGTTCAAAACGTATCTCTGAGCTCCTTTGATTACCGGTTACTCCTCTGACACATCCCTTTCATTTCTGCTCCCATTCAGCAGCATATGACCTGTATCCTCTTACTTTAGATTAATTGCGATTGGCAACGGCGACTCTCCATGCTGTAACCTCGTCTGTAGACCCAGATGAATAAATCGGTTTTATCCATCCTTTGGTGCCTAAGTATTCCCATTGCTGTTAAATGTCTCAGCCCCCCTTGCCGTCCGCTCTTGTCAGATCTCAGCGATAAGATGAGATCTGTAATACTAGCAGCGTCCTTTTCACTGGAGCACAGTAAGGAGCCAGTTTGGCTGCACTCTTCACAAGTGATCAGCTTAGTCCTCGGAAGTTGTGAAGTTTGAAAGAATGCAAAGGTTCCCATTATAAGGTTACCGCAGTCTCGGGATTTCACTGCAGTCATTATTGCTGTCTAGGAAATACATAGTTTCCAATGGAATTCTTGATTTGATGGTTATCTCTGCATTGATGGGGGTTCACATACTTTAATATGTATAATGCAATTATGGATGAATGGGCTCCTTTTTTTTTTTGTTTGTGTGTAGGACAAATAGGATGTGACAGCGAGACTAAGCAAGGTTGGGGTCTTTGTTAGAAATTTTGTCTAGGAGTTTCAAACCGATAAGGATTCATAGAGTGTGAAATAGAAATAGTTTCTCCTTAAGGAGACCACCAGGCTGGAGTTCGGAGACTTATAGGCCATGCAATGCCAATGCTCCTTGGGGAAAAAATATGCAATTAGCGTCTTCACAGAGGAAGGAAATCGGGACTCTAGTGCTGCCTATCTGAAGCAACGATCATGTAAGTCAACGTTGACCCTTTGAAGAGACCTGACACATGAGAAGGATGCAAACCAAATCAGAATCTTGCCCAAAAAGAAAAAAAACCTCCATTTGCAGGCAGCAGTTTCAGAGTTCTTGCTCCTTGTCAATGCAAAGTATGAGACTGATTGACTTGAGAGCGACCTTTGACTGAAGCCCTAAGGAAACTGCCAAGTTGGAGTTCAGAGATTTATATGCCATGCAATGTTCACTTTAGAGAACAATATGAAAATACTACTTCACATAGGAAGAGAATTGGGGCTCTAATGCCCCCATTGGAGAAGACAATCCTACAAGTCAGTATTGACACTTTGAGGAGCCTTGACACATAAGGCTACTTTCACATTTCAGTTTTTGAAATCCGGCAGGCTGCGGCGAAAAGTTGTCAAACCTGATGCGGTAGAAGCCTCAGCCCGCCGGATCATCTGTTTAGGCCGGAGACGGTGCAGGAGAGGGAGAGAGAGTCTTCGGGCATGCGCTGTGGGAAAAAAGCGGTCCGGCGCTGTCAAAAAACGTTGCAGGGAATGATTTTGCAGACGCCGAACAGGCATTTTTTGCCATATCCGGCAAAAGCCGGACACGCTAAATGGCCATCAGGCGCAATGCGGCGATAATGCTAGTCTATGGGAAAAAAAGCTGGATCCGGTGGCAACCGGCGCCGGATCCGGTTTTTACATTTTTTGCCGCATCGAGCCTGATGCAGAAAAACTGAAGTGTGAAAGTAGCCTCAGGATATAAAGCCAGATCAGAATCTTCTACAAAAGGTAAAAAAACCCCTTACATTTGCAGACAGTTGTTTCAGGGTTCTCGATGTTTCTCAATGCAAAAGAGAGACTGGTTGCTGAGTGAGACACCTTCAATCGAGGATAAGGAGACTATCAAGCGTACGCAGACTTTAAGGTCATGAAATGCTGAAACATGCAAATGGCTTCTTGCTCGAGGAAGAGAATAGGGTTTTCAGAACCACTCCTTAAAGGTGTTTTCCAATAAAATAGAAATAGATTTTTTGAGTTTAGTAGGTTTTACCCTTTTGCTGCATCCTCCGTGAAAACCATGGTGTCATTTCATTACTTGTAGCACTTCTGGCTCTCTTGTACTACAATATCCATCATGATTGGTGCTGCCTCCACGTGACCAAACTCCTTTGTAATTTGCTGGCCAACTGGCTACACCTCCCAAGTGCCAATGCCCATGCGCCAAGGAAGCCCAGCTTCTTATGGGGTGCATCTGCCTTCGATTGCGAGGCTGGAGAAGAGGATTGAGAAGGTGTCACAGGAATTAGGAAAATAGTAGAACTGGGACATCAAATTAGCGCAAAGTTTGGCAGACCATATTTTAGACAGTGTCTTCTTTCTGCAGATTCATAGTAGGATAGTCACAGAAAACCCCATAAAGAGCTCCGCCAAAATAAATTGTAAAGTTACCTAACCTTTAGTGTGTAGTGAACATTTTATATCTATCACTCCCATAGAACACGTTACAAGGGCCATTTACTCGAGCTAATTACCAATAAGCCATCTCTGAGTAGCAATATTGTTCTGTTCATTCCCGCATCCAACGGAAACAATGAACCTTCATGCTCCATTGAGTAATCGCTCACATTTTTAAGTATGAATGATGAATTTGGGAAATTTGTCATTTACATAGGGAGATTAAAGACTGCTGTTTAATTCATCAAGCGCACATTTTTAGTCCTTTTATGTTATTTTTTGCTATCTTGGCAGTAATGACCCCAATCCAAGACTTTGATGACCAACGAACATTCTTTGCACGCGTGATCACTATCATTCTGTTTCAATGCAGCATCGTGTCATCGGCAGCAATATTGGAAGCTTACTTAAAAATCCTCCCACCCAACAAACGAGTGTTTTGCCCATTAGTCAAGTGACTGATGGCCTATTGAGATGGACTGGTGGTCAAGAATGAACTTTCCTACGAATATTCTTTCCTCGATTATTGGCTCGTCTAAATGGGCCTTAGTTCTTAGTCCTTGAACTTCAAAAGTGAGAGACCAATGCATGTGTGGCAACTCTTCCACAGTTCCCTAGCTAGATAGGAGCACCAAACCGAGGCTGATTTTAGAGTAGATTAATGGTAACTACCCTGGGTTGTACCTTTAGATAGTACCTTCTATGTAGTTTACTTTCATACTCTCTACTGTTAATGCCAAACGATAAGGGCTGGAAATAGCAGTGCCACGTAAATGCTCCAATCAACCACTGGCTTTATCAATCCGTAGATGCCAAGATTTGCAAACACAAAACCAGTTCAATTAAAGCCTGCCCGCAAGGATCCAAAATGGGTGGAGTTTACATAAAACCCACCTTCTTTCTCAACCTATTTGCTGGGTTGTCTTGGCCAGATCAGAATAGTTGGCAAGAATGTCAGTCACAAAGTATTAAGGACTCGGCAGTGGCCATTTAGCAATTCATGAGGCTTCTGTGCTTTACCCTGTACATCACAGATTACAGTTGATCAGTGGGGATTCCGGGTGTCAGACCCCACCAATCTAATATTGATGACGAATCCTCTGGATAGATCATGAATTGTTCAGACATGGACAACCCCTTCAAGTCTGAAATGCAATACTTGTAAATGCCAAACAGTATAGGGTGGGAATAACAGGGCCATCAATCATTGGCTTTACCAGTTCCAAAGTATGGAAGCTCAAAAGCCCTGCCCCGAAGGACCCAAAAGCCCAAATATGGCCACTTTGTGGGCAGGGTTTACATATGACCTTCCCACTTTTTAGACCAACTTGCTAATTGTCCCTGCTAAATCCGCCAATTGGCAAGTATATTAGCCCCATGCTATACACGCAGAGGTAAACTTTAAGGTTACTGATTGACACATGCACATAGATGGCGGTTCATTACTGTAGAGCAAGTAGAGTATTAGCAGGTCATAGAAGTTATTTTTTATTTTAACACATTGCTAACTTTTAGTACAGATGAATAAAAGTTATGGTACTCTTTTTGGGGGACAATGATTAGTGGAAGCCCCCTAGATCACCAATGTGATTGGGCCCAAGGGAAAATACCCGTTTACCCCACCTATGACTTAGCCATGGTTACTAGTCATTATCCGATATTGTTTTTGAAGGTAATCTAAGTAATATGAACCAAACCAATATGGACCAAATCAATACTATAAAACATAAGTAATATGGACCAATACTACCGAGTGGGCCTGTTAGGGCTGGCGGAGCGCACCAAATTATAAAGTAGATGTAGGTGCGTTCGCAGCCCGGGGTCCACCGTGCAGAGGTGGTACACTGCTGCTAGACAATGGCGGAAGAATAGAGCGGCATGAAAACAGTCACATGTGGGTTACATCACCCAGTGTGAGCAGGAGCGAACTCTGTTAATTCACAGAGCTGCACAACCACTGAACGTGGATGCCGGAGCCTGTTTAGCTCACAGAGCCCGGCCAAAGAGCGCACAGCAAACGGCCACAGAACTCTACCCCAAGGACATGGGGTTAGAGTCCCTCTAGGCCCACTGAGTGCGCGGCGTGGCTACCACGAACGCCGCTATAGACGCTGGCTATGGAGTGTGGAGCACCTGCACTGAGGCGTGCCGAGTCACTGATGATGACTAATGCCTGACTCACCTCTGACCTACCTAAGCCTGGGCGCTAGCAGGCTAGGCTGCACAACACATGCGTACCAAGGGTAGGGGTTTCATAATGAGTCAGTCACCAGAGACATTCATACGTGCATACATCACTCACTCCATATAGTCTGAAAATAGTCTATCCTAGCGCATGGCCGAGTGGCCATGCGAACCTTTTATAGCCGCGAGCGACCGGGACCTTCCTGGCTTCTCGGATGGGCCAATCCGAACAGAAGCATTCCACGGGCTTGCTCAGTGGCCCGACATGGGGACTTAGTCCCTGGAGAATCTCGCTGCTGGGCAGCATGTATTGCCATAGCTGTGCCAGAGGTGGCAGCAGCAAGCAAACCCACGGAGCTGGTCTGGGCAGAGCGCCGGGACCGACGCGTTTGCTGAGCAACCTCCTCTGCGACTGGAGAGGAATGGGAGACCGCCGGAAGCAAGGCTCGGGATTCCCGCTGTGCAGCGACAGGAACCCGATGCCTAACAGGGCCATTTATATGGATACACCTGGGTGGGCCATTTATATGGATAAACCTAAATTAAATGGGAATGGTTGGTGATATCAACTTCCTGTTTGTGGCACATTAGTATATGGGAGGAGGAAAACTTTTTAAGATGGGTGGTGACCATGGCGGCCATTTTGAGGTTGGCCATTTTGGATTCCAACTTTATAAATGGGCCACCCAGGTGTATCCATATAAATGGCCTACCCTGTATATAAATCAATAATATAAGTAATATGGACCAAACCAATACTAATATGGTCCAAACCAATACTATATAATATAAGTAACATGGACCAAACCAATACTAATATGGTCCAAGCCAATACTATATAATATAAGTAACATGGACCAAACCAATACTCATATGAAACAAACCAATACTATATAATATAAGTAACATGGACCAAACCAATACTAATATGGTCCAAACCAATACTATATAATATAAGTAACATGGACCAAACCAATACTCATATGGACCAAACCAATACTATATAATATAAGTAACATGGACCAAACAAATACTCATATGGACCAAACCAATACTATATTATATAAGTAACATGGACCAAACCAATACTAATATGGTCCAAACCAATACTATATAAGTAACATGGACCAAACCAATACTCATATGGACCAAACCAATATTATATGATATAAGTAACATGGACCAAACCAATACTAATATGGTCCAAACCAATACTATATAAGTAACATGGACCAAACCAATACTCATATGGACCAAACCAATATTATATAATATAAGTAATAAGGACCAAACCAATGCTATATAAGTAACATAGATCAAACCAATACTAATATGGACCAAACCAATACTATATAATATGGCTCAAACCAATCCAATCCAATCTACCCAACACATACAACAGTATTAGGCTGGTTTCACATTTGCGTTAAAACAACGCTGCGCCCTGCGTCGTTAAGCCCCGCCCCGAGCCGGCTCCCTGCCCGCCCCATCCGGGATCACAGCCTACTTTCGCATTTGCACGCATGCGATCGGCGCACCCTATCTTTAGCATAGGGTGCGCAGATCATGCGCTGCCAGTGTGAAAGTAGCGTGCTGCGCACTTTTGACGGTGCGCCGTGCGCGCCGAAATGCAGCATGTTGCATTTCGGCGCGCACGGCGCACCGTCAAAGGTGCGCAGCACGCTACTTTCACACTGGCAGCGCATGATCTGTGCACCCTATGCTAAAGATAGGGTGCGCCGATCGCATGCGTGCAAATGCGAAAGTAGGCGGTGATCCCGGATGGGGCGGGCAGGGAGCCGGCTCGGGGCGGGGCTTAACGACGCAGGGCGCAGCGTTGTTTTAACGCAAATGTGAAACAAGCCTTACAGCCCCTTTTACTGCATATATGATAATGCTCACAAATTTCATTGTTGATTATTTATTGTCTGGCGAACAGCGTAATCTCGCAGCTGGATGTCGTCTCCTATAAAGCACAATCTCGTTATTGTCCGTGTTTAATGTTTATTATATTCCATCATCCCGAGCGCTTTATTTAATGCTTCATCATAGATTTGGCGATAACAGCGTGCAATGCCAATAAACTCACATTAGTTAGATATTCTGTGTGGTTCTGGATAAAAAAAACCCACTGCTCAGACAATCTGTCTGTATTAACACAAGAAATAAATTGGTTTCCATGTTCCAGACGGGAAGCTGCAAATCTTTCTATTTCGCACAAAAGGGACTTGGGATATTTTTCTTACAATATCCTTACTCGGCCATAATAAGTACAGAACGAGCAAAATGGTAGTAATTCTACATTTCCTGAATGTATTTATTTTTCTGTGTCTCTGCCGGTAATCAGCCGCACGGAGGATATTTAGGTAAGTCTCCGGATCTCGTTCTAGACAACATAGAATTATCCACGGCAGCTCTCCGTCAAATAGGATTACATGGTTTACTTTTTATATTTAATAAGCCTTGGTTTTACATATAATATCAATTTATAAAGCATATACTGGCATTGAGATCTGACCGGACATCACACGCCATAACTGGGTCACATAAAACATGCCAATAAAGGGTGTTTGAGGGTTTGCTATAAATCCACTTATGACATTGTCACTCCACCATAGGTATTCCCATCTAATAATGCACTTACGGTCTGACGTCTGGGACCCCTGATAGCCCCTGATGACCATGGTCGTCTGCACAATGGCTCTCCTTGTCACCTGCTGGGAAAGGAATTGCAAGAGACTCCTATTTAAGTGAATGGAGCTGTAAAGTAGTCCTTTGATCAGTAGTAAACTGGTAGTAAAAAAGGAGAAATAAACTGGCACCATTCATAACACACAATTTGAAAGGATAATGGCTCACACTTCGCAGTTATTTGAGAACTCCGGGTGCTTCACCAAAAAGCAAGATTTTCGTGAAGCTTCAAAGAGAGAAAAGGCGGCGCACTCTGTCCCATAAAAATGTTTTTTATTGTAGAATCATTAAAAAATGAATGCAGGAGAATGCAGGTGCAAGAGACGGACGATGACCGTTTCGCACACTATGCTGCTTCAGCAGGTTCAAACACTGAAGCAGCATTGTGTGCGAAACGGTCATCGTCCGTCTCATGCACCTGCATTCTCCTGCATTCATTTTTTCATGATTCGCCAATAAAATACTTTTTTTTTATGGGACAGAGGGTGCCGCCTTTCCTCTCTTTTGAAGTTTTAGTAAACTGGTATTGTTCCATGCAGAGAAATGTAATGAGCAGCAGCACTTAACTGGCTGAGAGAAGAATGAGTGAGGATCGTGGAAATCAGACCCTGGCAATCAGTAATCGTCTATATATTAAAAAAGACTTTATATCAAGCATTCTCATCTATATTTTTTTTAGTAAATGTGTATATATACAGTGGGGAAAAAAAGTATTTAGTCAGTCAGCAATAGTGCAAGTTCCACCACTTAAAAAGATGAGAGGCGTCTGTAATTTACATCATAGGTAGACCTCAACTATGGGAGACAAACTGAGAAAAAAAAATCCAGAAAATCACATTGTCTGTTTTGTTTTCATTTTATTTGCATATTATGGTGGAAAATAAGTATTTGGTCAGAAACAAAATTTCATCTCAATACTTTGTGATATATCCTTTGTTGGCAATGACAGAGGTCAAACGTTTTCTGTAATTCTTCACAAGGTTGCCACACACTGTTGTTGGTATGTTGGCCCATTCCTCCATGCAGATCTCCTCTAGAGCAGTGATGTTTTTGGCTTTTCGCTTGGCAACACGGACTTTCAACTCCCTCCAAAGGTTTTCTATAGGGTTGAGATCTGGAGACTGGCTAGGCCACTCCAGGACCTTGAAATGCTTCTTACGAAGCCACTCCTTCGTTGCCCTGGCGGTGTGCTTTGGATCATTGTCATGTTGAAAGACCCAGCCACGTTTCATCTTCAATGCCCTTGCTGATGGAAGGAGGTTTGCACTCAAAATCTCACGATACATGGCCCCATTCATTCTTTCATGTACCCGGATCAGTCGTCCTGGCCCCTTTGCAGAGAAACAGCCCCAAAGCATGATGTTTCCACCACCATGCTTTACAGTAGGTATGGTGTTTGATGGATGCAACTCAGTATTCTTTTTCCTCCAAACACCACAAGTTGTGTTTCTACCAAACAGTTCCAGTTTGGTTTCATCAGACCATAGGACATTCTCCCAAAACTCCTCTGGATCATCCAGATGCTCTCTAGCAAACTTCAGACGGGCCCGGACATGTACAGGCTTAAGCAGTGGGACACGTCTGGCACTGCAGGATCTGAGTCCATGGTGGCGTAGTGTGTTACTTATGGTAGGCCTTGTTACATTGGTCCCAGCTCTCTGCAGTTCATTCACTAGGTCCCCCCGCGTGGTTCTGGGATTTTTGCTCACCGTTCTTGTGATCATTCTGACCCCACGGGGTGGGATTTTGCGTGGAGCACCAGATCGAGGGAGATTATCAGTGGTCTTGTATGTCTTCCATTTTCTAATTATTGCTCCCACAGTTGATTTCTTCACTCCAAGCTGGTTGGCTATTGCAGATTCAGTCTTCCCAGCCTGGTGAAGGGCTACAATTTTGTTTCTGGTGTCCTTTGACAGCTCTTTGGTCTTCACCATAGTGGAGTTTGGAGTCAGACTGTTTGAGGGTGTGCACAGGTGTCTTTTTATACTGATGATAAGTTTAAACAGGTGCCATTACTACAGGTAATGAGTGGAGGAAAGAGGAGACTCTTAAAGAAGAAGTTACAGGTCTGTGAGAGCCAGAAATCTTGATTGCTTGTTTCTGACCAAATACTTATTTTCCACCATAATATGCAAATAAAATGAAAAAAAAACAGACAATGTGATTTTCTGGATTTTTTTTTCTCAGTTTGTCTCCCATAGTTGAGGTCTACCTATGATGTAAATTACAGACGCCTCCCATCTTTTTAAGTGGTGGAACTTGCACTATTGCTGACTGACTAAATACTTTTTTTCCCCACTGTATATATATGCATGTAATGTATTGTGAGTGTATTACTATATTTCTATACTCACCTATCGCCCCTCTCTCCAGTACCATTCTGGTCCTCTTCTCAGTGACATCAGTGCTTTGCAGAGACTCTCCAAGTCACACTGCGCTCAGCTAGAGCCAGAAGTAACTTTTCCAATGTAAGTCTACGGAGCATTAGAACCAGGCTCCATTCACCTACATTGTAAAGGAGACTTCCAGCTCATGCATAGTCGTAATTGCATTGATGTCGCTGAGAAGAGGAGCAGAACGGATCTGGACACCATGAAGAGCAGCAGTAGGTGAGTATATGAACACACTAACACTACATTACAAGCGTATATACACACATTTAATTAAAGAAAAATTTAGATGGGGCGCTTCTTTATGATTGCTTTCAAAAATAGAAGTGATATTAGTTTATTTTTATCAATTAACAAATTAATAAGTGAATGAACAAAAGAGAAATCAAAATCCCATCGATATTTGGTGCCTTCATCACTTCTTCTAGGTACACTTGTACTTGTGCATGCAAACAGTTCCTGAAGGTTCTCGGCAGGGAGGTTCTTCCAAACATCTTGGTGAAATGACCCCAGATCTTCTGTGGATGTAAATTGCGCAAATGCTTCTGCTTCTTCATGTTATCCTAGAGAGAGACTGTATGATGCTGAAATCAGGGCTTTGTGGAGCCATATCATCACTTTCAGGACTCCTTGTTCTTTTTATTCATGGTTCATTCACTTTGTAGTTTGTAAACTGATAGAAAACAGCTATTTTAGACACCTGTCTAACTTTTATATTGATGACCTATTCATAAGTTGGGGTGTGACACCCATCACTCCTGCCAATCAGCTTTTCTCGGAGCCGGTGGCAAGATCTTATCAGTTGCGGAGTGGAACAGCTCAGCTCCTTCAACTGTATGGTAGCCACCGCAGGGTGCTGCTGACCCACGCAATAAATTCGAACAGATATATAGTACTCAACTGTAGCCACAGTCAACAGAGCTGTGCTGTTCTACTCCACATCTGATAACATCCGTCCATCTACGACACCAGGAAGATCTGATCAGTGAGGTGGGTGGGGTGTGTTCCAGAGCCGTACCCCGACCTACTACGGATAGGTCATCAATATAAAAAGTAGTGGGCAACCCATTTAAGAATGACTATAAAGAGTAGTCATAGCACATATGGGCCCAGTGTCAGACTGAAGAACATTGGGCCCACCGGAGGATTTGATTCTGATGGCCCACATTTCCCCCTGCTGAAGAGCTCCATAGCAACTACAAGGTTTGCACTATGAATTCACCTGAAGAAGAAACCAGGGCCCACCGGATGATTCTCCGGTTCTCTGGTTGGCCAGTCCAACCCTGTACAGGCCTATAAGTTCAATAGGTATCATGTAATACCTCATTTGCCCTGTGGAAGCGCTGTAGAGAAATTGAACACTTGTTTCTTCAGATTAGAACTGATCGTTTACGATCCAGAACTGAGACTCTCTGTGATCAGCCAATTATAACAAAATGTATAATCTAAACTAGACAAGACCTTTAATATTAACTATAATATTTCTCCATAATATTTCTCAAATATTAAATGTTATATATATATATATTTTTTTTTCTCTACAAGCATGCAACATTTATAGCAGGACCACATTTGGCTTTACTTACAGGAACATTTCATTTACTGTTCCATGATTACTCAATAGAGAGCGAAATCACAGAGCAGCTCATGTTATTCTTTATAAAATTGCTGCATGTAGTATCGTAATAATGAAGATGTCAAATAGACATGTTTGTTCATACTGTTAGTAAAAGCACAGAATGTTTTCGGATCCTCCTAATGGTTTTCAGATGGATTCATGCAGTAAAACATTTTATCCTTTACAGAATAGGTCTGAGCATCTTAATTGTGCATCCCAGGAATATTATTGAGTTTCGGTAAAGTCTACAATGACATCACGGGCTACGAACGACGCTCTTTGAATACTTGGGTTCCAAGAAAGAAAAATTAATTTGGTAGAACTTCAATGGAAGAAAATCCCAATTTACATCCTTATGTTTTATTGGAAAAATGGAGGCTGTGATTAAAGAGATTGTCTTAGATAAGAAATCTGCGTGAAAACTAGGCGATCACATTTGGTGGAAGAATGCAGGTCGACATGTACCTTAAGTATCAGCTGTGGGATTTGTATGAAAGAATCTGGTGGTAATTTGTAAGGTTTTCCGATGGGTATGGATATTCAATTTGGTAAATTTTCAACCTTAGGCCTCTTTCAGACATCCGGTGTCAGGGGTCCGGCGGCGTGCGGCGAAAAGGAGGTGTTTGTGGGCTTTCGTGGGGGTGAGTGTAAGAAGGTGGCGGTGCTGCCCACATCCTCCCTTGAAGATATGTGTTGTTATATAATACATTGCGCTGTTTAAATCTGATTTTTGCTGTTTGACATTTTGCATGCACTTAGTTGAGGACTAGATAAAGCTAATCTTTGAAAGGAAGCTCAATTGTGTGTATTGAATGGAAGCAATGGTCCCCATATGGGGACTCAAACTCTCCTACGGAAAACAGTGGACTTTCAAGGTTCTAGTGAGGAGTCGTATCGACGTACCTCAAGCAAAGGGGTCCTCATTAGTCAGTTGGGAGCTGAGAGTAGCTAGGAGCGACATAACGTTACACCTTGATCTGTGCAACCCTCTGAGGGGAAGGCAAAGTCTCCCATAATTGTTTGCTGGATTGCCATGAGATGCAAGAGTCACTGTCACATGCTTTCCCTGTGATCACAGAGAGCAGGCGATGCTGATGATAGTTGTAGTCAGTGGCCGGCATATGTCTAGCGTGTATTAAATAATTTTTTAAAAATAGGCGCGAGTGTCCCATACACACTTCTCAGCACGTGACGTGGAGCGCGTCTGCCAGGGTTATTTTATCTCTTCTCACTCAATCCACCTCTCAACCTCTATTTTAGGCTATAGAGTGAGCATAGATCACACCCCGACACATTCAGCACACTCCGATTTCTTAACACGCTACCATCATCCATCAAACACACGAGGTGATGAGTCCCCAAAATATGTTACTGTCAGACAATCAAAAGTTCACACACACTCTGAAGGGCTATAGATTTTTTTTTTTGGGCATGCAAGGGTCAAACTTATTAAATCTTAAGCTTTAATATAAAAATGTACACTACTGACAATAAAATGCATAAAAAGGTAAAAATAAAAATGACCCTCAAATATGCAAAACAGTTATAAAACTAAAAAGGGAGCTATAACAGAAATACCCAAATGTTTCCGACTACAGTTATCTTCTGTTTCCCTTGAGGGAAGGAAATGTGGATTATGGAGCACATCTGCATACGCAGCCATCACATGTGAACACCTTCTCTTTGTGTCACCCAACTTTTTATAGTCCTGACCATAGGCTCATATTTCCAGGATGACCCGGATTGGCCCCTTTAAAAGATGCTGTTTTGTGAATGGATGATGAGCAAAGCTGTGGCTATATCCTCTGTCACCCTCCATCTCTATATAAACAGTAGGAAATACTCTTTCCCAGCTACAAACTATCTGCCAGCTCTTTAAAGCTTCCATGTTTGACACCTCTAGTATTCTCCCAGGAGACCCCCCTGTGGCTGAGATTAGGCAGATATTCTCTCGTTTTGGGCACAGACAATATGTGGCTGAAGCCTTACGCAGTTGTTCTACAGTGGGCTCCCTCGTGTTTTTCATAACCAGCAGAGGGAAAGATGACCACTGGGGGCTGATCTGGGAAAGGAGCCATTATCCCTTAATTTTCCCAGGCTATTAATAACATCTCACAACTGCTTGCTTAGCCCTTACTGGCTAGTTTACAGGAGGACCCCAGACAAAAAAATGATGTACGGTACCCCTATAAATTCTAACCAGCAAAGGCTTAAAAGACAGCTGTGGGTTGATATTAATAGCCAGGAAAGGGGCTATGGATATTACCTCACATATCAGGCTAATAACATCAGCCCTCAGTGGCCCCAGAAATCACCAAGTCTGGCACTTAGCTGCACTCTTCCCACTTGCCCTGGTGCAATGGCAAATGGGGTAATAGGGTTGGGGTTGATGTCACGCCCAATGTGATCCCATAGTCATATTGCAAAAAGTACACAGCCAGATTAAAGTCCTTTAATTGAAAGAAAGACATAGACTCCTTTATTTGAAATAAACATTCCCCACCCTCTTTTACCTATTTATTAGTGTAAAAAAAAAACAAAACAAAAAAACATGTTCCTAACCTGTCCTACGATAATTCATTTCTCCCATCCCATAATCCATCTCTGCTTCATCTGAATGTCTTGCTGAACTGTGGCATGATGCAACCATTCAGCCTGGCATCCAGGAGACACTGAGGTCAGCGTTAGAGAACAGCTTCAGTGACAAGCAGTGACATCATTGAGGTTACCGCTGGTCCCTGAAGCTGCGGTTCCCATGGGCAGCTCATTGTGAGCAGCCCGATGAACTGCAGTGACCTCAATAAGATCATTGTGGCACCGTGAGAAATTTCAATATCAGCCCACAACTGTTTAACCTTTGTTGGTTAGAATTTATATTGGGATATTTCATTTTTTGCCTGGGGTCCCCCTGTAAACTAACCAGTAAAGGCTAAGCAAACAGCTATGAACTGTTATTAATACCCTGGGAACATTTAGGGCTCATGACCCTTTTCCCAGATTATTATCAGCCCCCAGCAGTCGGCTTTCCCTCTGCTGGCTTTGAAATATATGCGGGACCCCACGCCGTTTTTATATATAAATGTATTTATTTATTTATCCAATAAATTCAAGAACAGGCAAAAACCCCCACACAATTCCTTTAATTGGCTGGTTTATAAAAGAACCTAAGCAACTTTTCCTCAGCTTACACATATTAAATCTATTGTTTAACTATCATACACTTTTTTTTTCCAGGACAAAGCATGGACGTTGCACACGGATATGGACATACGGACACATGGATACAGCACACTGCCACATGGAAGGCACACAGACATGGACCACGGATCACCTCGATACTAGTTTTTCCTGTACCAGAATCACCACAGCGTGTGAAGGGAGCCTTAGGGAATGTGTACATGATGTTCTTTTCAGGTGCCACACGGATGGCACACGGACATACGGATGTCACATGGACATACGGACACACGGATGGCACACGGACACTGACCACGGATCACTCCGGTACTGGTTTTCCTATATAGGAATCACCAGAACGTGTGAAGGAGGCCTAAGGGAATGTGCCCATGATGTTCTTTTCAGGTGGATACTGCCTGGAACCCGTCCAAAAAATGGTAAAAAAATGCCAAAAAGAATGAACTACCACACTTCCTGTACATAGGTTCCATCTTATTTAGCTTATTTTTACTACTTCAGGCTCTGAAAGCCATGAAGCAGCTAAAAGATGTGATCTGACCATTTTTCAGGTGGTTTCTGTTTGGGAGCCCCTCAGTGGTTTATATACACAATTAAAAAAGTCAAGAAAATGACCAAAGAAGACGACGCTGCAGGTACAACACAGCCGGAATTCCCATGAAGCATCTTCTGCTGCCAAAACGGTGCCTGTACACTGGCATCTAAAAGACGTCCTGTGGACTTACCCTAATGGTTCATGCACATAGATAGACCAATACGAGGAGGTTGGACAGCCTGGTGGCATTCAAACTTTTTTCAGAGTCGTGTGCTCATTAATATCTGCTCTAGAAGTAATGCCTTCATATACCTTCGCACTTACAAAGTCTGGTGGAACGTGCCATGGCATGTTTACAGAATTTTACTGACAACCGACATATCGCAGTATAACATAATTGTCTCCTCTCCATTAACACTTCCAAAAAAAGGGGAGAACTCCTGGATTCCCAGAGGGGTTGGAAGTGCTTTTCCAACCTTTTACATTGCCTTGGCTCTGAGCATTAATATGACAGTCCCACCTTAGAGGGCCTTCAGAAATGCCCTTTTTTATGCTAATGTCTATTAGCCACACCACTGTGCTATTCTGTTTGCAAAACAGTCCTGCAATCAATGGACCCATCGAGAGGTATACGGTCAAGTATTATGGACTTGATATACGTTGTATACACTTGCTGTGCTCCAGCATATCGACTGAAAGGTGTGGCTGCAACAAAAAGGTAACGCCCCTGAGGATCCTTTCATCCTTTGTAAAGTATCACAAGCAACTTTCAAAAAAAATAATCTCTTGTGCGAGTTTTTCGTGTGCCCCAATGACTTTATAGATACTAAATGACACAGCTGAAAACTAGACTAATTGCTCATTATGCCCAAACATATTCTAGGTTACCTTTACTTCTACTCTATCACCCAGTATAGAGTTGATAAATATGGTATCCATTTCGAGTGTCAAATTTAACACCGTACTCGCCCTATTTTTTCTGTGCCGCAGGCAAATTGATGCTCGAAGGTGTCAGGCACAGTTCAGATATGACTCCTAGGACATCATTTATTTTGCAGTCATCATACTGTAAGACTCTAATACTGCAAATAACAAGCCTGGGGAATCCATAGTATGTCATATTCCGATCTTTACAGGATGTGGAAGAGACTGAACAGAGGGAAAAATGAAGGAACAAGGGATTTTGAAGCCAGAAGAGTAGTTGTTGTCCTAGATATGGCATACTGCAGAACACGAGCTCGGTGCAATGTCTATATATTGGAAGATTATCTACAGTATGTGTATTCAGCGCAGACACTTCATTAGCTGCAACTGATACTGTGTGAGCTGCGCTACAGCCCCTCGGAGTTTTTTTTTCTCCCTCCGAACTGCCCAGGTGGCTTCTGATTCTGCTGGGAAATGGCCTTGAAATAAATAGACCCAGAAGAAACACAATAAGAGAAATAATTGGGTGACTCCTGAAATGTGTTGTGACCTGGGCTTAAAAAAAAAAATTTGACAAGGAAAGCACTAAACAGTGTTTACAATCTTGAAGACACCTCTGATAATAGTGTAAGATAAGGTCTTCGTCCCGCCAGGTTTAGCTGCAACTCTCATTAAAAAGATCAGATTTCGGTTGAGTGAAATAAAATCTAGAATCAATGGCAATTTCTACTTGAATAACAAGTTTTCTGACATTTAAGACCAGTCAAAAATGTTGAATTTGGAAGATTATTTTCATAAAAATTTGTCATTTATTTTGGCAAATTTAGTATGAAAATTTTTTTTTTATATAAACGTAATAAAAGAAGTGCATTTGTCTACAAACATATGTCGGCGCCCAGTACTTAACGCTTTAATTAAAGAGGTTGTCCAGTTCTTTAGCATTGATGAATGTCTGATCAGTGGTGGTGCGACAGCTGGCACCCCCACCGATCAACTGTTCTTGGTGGCGTCTGGAAGTGCTCGGTTACGGGGCTGCTCAGTCTACAGATGTGGCCGTGGGATTGATTTGAATAGGGGGGCGGATGTACAGTATCCGGCCATGGCCGCTATCACTAGACTGAGGAGCTTCGTAACTGTGCACTTCCGAACACCACTGGCACTGAGAACAGCTGATTGATGGTGGTGCAGGATGTTGCCCCACCACCGATTAGACATTGCTGACCTATCCTAAGTATAGGTCACCGTTCTCTCCTGGTTCTCCTCCTATCTCTCTGACCGCTCCTTTACTGTATCTTTTGCCGGTTCCTCCTCCTCTCACCTTCCCCTTACTGTTGGGGTTCCTCAAGGATCGGTTCTAGGCCCCCTCCTTTTCTCCTTGTACACTGCACCTATTGGTCAAACAATCAGTAGATTTGGTTTCCAGTACCATCTCTATGCTGATGACACCCAATTATACGCTTCTTCTCCTGACATCACGCCAGCCTTTCTAGAAAACACCGGCGATTGTCTAAACGCTGTGTCTAATATCATGTCCTCACTATATCTGAAACTGAACCTGTCAAAGACTGAACTCCTTGTGTTTCCTCCCTCTACTAATGTACCTATACCCGACATTGCCATTTCTGTGTGTGGTTCCACCATTACTCCCCAGCAACATGCCCGCTGTCTTGGGGTCATACTTGACTCCGAGCTTTCCTTCGCCCCCCACATTCGATCACTGGCTCGCTCTTGTCATCTGCACCTCAAAAACATCTCTAGAATTCGACCTTTTCTTACTTTTGACTCTGCAAAAACTCTTACTGTTTCTCCTATTCATTCTCGTCTGGACTATTGTAACTCTCTTCTAATCGGTCTCCCTCTTACCAAACTCTCCCCTCTCCAATCTGTCTTGAATGCTGCAGCCAGGATCATATTCCTCACCAATCGTTACACCGATGCCTCTACCTTGTGCCAGTCATTACACTGGCTACCCATCCACTCCAAAATTCAGTATAAACTTATTACCCTCACCCACAAAGCCCTCCATGGCTCATCACCACCCTAAATCTCCTCCCTTGTTTCAGTATACCACCCTACCCGCGCCCTCCGTTCTGCTGATGACCTGAGGTTAGCATCCTCAATAATAAGAACCTCCCATTCCCGTCTCCAAGACTTTACACGTGCTGTGCCAATTCTTTGGAATGCACTTCCTATGTCAATAGGATTAGTCCCCAATCCCCACAATTTTAAGCGTGCCCTGAAAACGCATTTATTCAGACTGGCCTATTGCCTCAACAAATTAACCTAATATATCCCTGTGTGGCACAGCCAAAAGTTTTACCATAACCAGGTTCCCCGCATCATGTTCCCACATGCTTTAAGCATCCATTAGCCCTCTGTGTCTGTACTGTTACACACTTAACACTATGGCTGGCCCATACAATCAGGGCAACTGTTACCACCCACCTTTAATGTCTACCTCTTTCCTCATAGACTGTAAGCTTGCGAGATGTTCCAATGCTGACCCTGGGAGGAGCGTGCATTTATCAGACCTGATCATAATCAATCCAGTGGCCCCAATGTGAACAAGCTTTTTAATTCAACCACGTTTGTGATTAGATTCCCGAGAACAGGTATTTCACATTCTCAAGATCTGTGGAGGGGAAAGGCTGTGAAATGTCATTCATTATTGGGCAGTCTTCTATGTGTCACAGGTGAAAAATTGTGCTACTAAGAACACAGTGAAATGAAATTATTAGTTATTAGGCTGTTATTTCTTTCTGTGTCACAAATGAAAAAATGGACTTTACAAATCACAGTGGGCTGAAATCTACAGACAGACATAATTGTGATCAGGGGACTTAATTGTTTCTTTGGTTACAGGTGCCAGAATTTCGGCCTTGAAAAACCTCCGAAAAATAGTATCAAGTCAACCCAAAGTATAAAAATATCATGGTAATGTTTGGTGTGCCTAGGATGGGGAATGTATGCTCAGAAGGGTTATTTTGGAATATTTATAGGGGATCATACCTGCTATTTAACCCAATTTCAATGGTAATGTTTCTTTAGCCTATGTCACAAAAATGGTGGGGTTTATAAAAGCCCCACCAATAAGAGACCATTTCAAGGGTGGAGTCTATTTGGGTGGGCATAGGGATGGGGGCTTAAGTATATTGTTTTTTTGTTGTCTTAATGTTGATAAGTATGGAAGATCTGAGACCAGACTTAAATCATAGATGCACCACCAAATGAACCTGTTTAGCCCAATAAGCCTGACACATGAGCCCCCCAAATCCCCCAAAAGGTACTAAACTACTACTCCTGCATGAACCCCCATAGTCAGCACTTCAGTCCCATCAGGTCCAGGAGATCTACCCAGCAATACACACAGCCTACAAAACCAATCTGCCGAAAGGCTCCCTCTACAAAGGTTCTTTGAGAAGAGTTGTCATGCCCTCCGCCACGCCAATGAACAAGGCAGCAATAACGGGTTTTATAGGGTTATTTATATAATTAAATGACTGCAGTAATTTCTAGTTTTGCAGTAGTTCTCAGAGTCACCTTGTTAACGACTCCGAAGAGTATAAGTGATCAGATAAGGATTCGTTTTGCTCTCTGTTGCCAAGTTTGGTTCTAATCTCCGAAAAAGCACAACATTTGCGTTGAGTGAAGCCTCAATAAATTTCCATTTTTAGAATGCGAAACAGCGATTCTACCTCCTTCCTGCCCCTTTATAAGCAAAAACATCTGCCGCCTGCCTGCTGATAAATCGCCATCATTCCTCCAGTTCAACAGGAGCTTGCATTCCCTCTAATGCTATGCCGGAGCCATAAGGAATGAATGCGCTAAAAGTAAATTAGTGGAACGCCGGGCATTGTAAGACCCATGTGAAGAAAAAGCTTCAGCAGGGAGTTGTCATATTCCTGACAGTCCCTCGTTAATGACAATAAACTGGTACATTATGGGCCTTTTTCAATTACTTATGGAATTATGAATCAGAGTTTGAGAAGCGTGTCATGGATCCACGCTGCGCCATTAAACTGCTTGTTATGAAAACGTCTTTGTTAGTCCTTAAGCCCCGATTCATCATTTACATTTTTTTTTGGTCTTTCTGCATTTTTTTTAATTGATGCTTCTTAAAAATGTCGCACGCGGTTCATGAATTTTGGACGAAATCAAAAATATCTTTGACTTTTTTTTTTGCACCTTTTTATAGATCGAAAACCTCGAATGTTCCGATTTTAAATGTTGCGCGTAAATAACATTTGCACAAAAATTCTCCAGAGGGAGACTAGAATATTTGGGCCAAAATTTAGGACATTTATAAATAGTTGCAAATCATGAATTGGCCACAAACATCTGGAAAACAAAATCCTTACCCGCAATTGGTGGATGTTATAGAGAATGGTATGGATTGGATAACATTTTAAAACCCAATATCACTGGTCTCCTGGCAGCATCTCCAATCTGAGTAGATGAGTATATCAGCTAGGAGTCAGTCAACCTATAAGGACACCAAATACTCTCTTATGTGTTTTTAGCAAAGAGGTGCTAAACTATGCAGGAGAAGAACATTTCTCCAAGGTAGACTGGACATCTCCAGTCCATACCAGGGACATCACATGGCACAATGGAAATACAATATTTCCATGCCATATCTTTGATATTCTGATGTCAGCACAATCTCCAGATATATCTGTGACTAGGGGACCTAATAGTTTCTTTGGTTACAGGTGCCAGCATTTCGACCTTGGAAAAAAACAGAAATATATATATATATATACTGTATATGGATTAGATAAAATAAAAAAACAATATTACAGGTAACCTGGCAGCATCTCCAATCTGAGTAGATGAGTATATCACCTAGGAGTCAGTCAACCTATAAGGACACCAAATTCTCTCTTGTGTGTTTACTTGCTAGCAAAGCGGTGCTAAACTATGGAGGAGAAAAAAAATTTCTCCAAGGTAGACTGGACATCTCCAGTCCATACCATGGACGTCACATGACACAATGAATATACAATATTTTTATGCCATATCTGTAATATTCTGATGTCAGCACAATCTCCAGACCTATCTGTGATCAGGGGACCTAATCGTTTCTTTGGTTATAGGTGCCAGACTTTCGACCTTTGAAAAAACACAGAAATATATAATATGAACCGAACTATGGATATACAGTATGATGATAATTTTTGATGTGCCTAGGACGGAGAATGTATGCTCGAAAATATGGCAGTCAGGGTTGAACTGGCCCACCAGAGAATAGGGGAATCCTCCGGTGGGCCCTAGCTTCTCCTTCAGGAGAGTTCATAGTGCAAACCTTGAGTGGGGGAGAACGGTGGGCCCTCAGAATCAAATTCTCTGGTGGGCCCAATGTTGTCCAGTCTGACACTGATGGCAGTCATTTTATTTTACTAAACGCTTCCTGAGGGAATGTATGACAGAAATTAGAATTATGTTCTACACCCATTTTTCCTTGCATACAATTAGCTATCCTGACCAGGAGGAGGAATAAGAGGTGGGGATGAGACCCGTTAAAATTGCTCATCCAGGGAAACTCGAGGTCAGACTTAGGAGAAATGATGAGTATTGTAGATTTGTCCAAATTTTTGCAGTGTCTCCTTTGCCAGAATCTCACCCATCCAATCTTTAAGACCTTTTTAGTTTTGTACTGGTTTTGCCTTGTTTGTGTCTTTTTTTTTTTTTGCTTTTTCATCTTTGTGTAACCTTGTAAGCACTGTACCCTTTTTCACATATTAAATCTAAAATGTAATGTTTTTTCCTTGCTTCTCTGAATGCACCGACAAACTCGAAACGGGAAAAGTATAGCCTGGTTTTGTTACCCTATGTTATGCCAGAGCGCAGCAAGCAGTGTACCTGCCAGCTGTTTGGGAATAGGTGAGTGGATGAGTGAGTGTGAGAAATGGAGTTGCCCTTTTACAGTCACATCCAAGCTACACGTCCAACAAGTGGGTGGTCTTCAAGACAGTGATCATTAAAAAAACTGGCGAACACAGATAAACGAGACTTCAGTAATGGCACAGGTCCAAAGAAGAAGGAGGCGAAAGTCAAAAACAGATGGAAAGGGCAAATACTAGACAAAAAGAGATGCCAATGCAGATTTGCAGTCAATCAATTTGCAGTGAATCACAAGTAATGCAAAGAATCCACTTGGCCTGTAAACACGTATGCAACACTCTGAGATCCCCTAGAACTGTACTCAACACTTTTCAAGTTCTTTAAAGCAAACGCAACTTTAATAAAGTCAAAGTGACCTCAAGCTTTATGGGTAGCGGTAAACCAATGGTGGCTGTTCTTCACTGCTGCACTTTCGCACACTATTTGTAATGTATAGTCAGTGGTTTATTGATTTCTCTCACTATCTGTATTGCTAATCTGTGAATTGTGACATCCTCTAACTATCCAGATTCACTATAAAGCGACCGCTGCATTCCCTGCCTCTGTTTTCACACAGGCTCCGTTAGTCCTTCCTGATTGATTCATAACGGGGGAGGGGAACCCCAAAGCAGACACCTTACGCGTTTCGGACAAGTACGTAATTACAGTAGCATGTAAAAGTTTGGGCACCCATGTTCATAATTACTGTTGTTGTGACCAGTTAGGCAAGTAGAAGATGAAATGATCTCTAAAAGGCCTTAAGTTAAAGATGACACATTTCCTTTTGTATTTTAGGCAAAAAAAAGTCTTCATTTTTTACATTTTAAAGATTACAAAATGGAAAATGGGCTGATGCAAAAGTTTGGGCACCCTTGGAGATTTGTGTGCTCAGATAACTTTGACCAAGGTTTCTGACCTTAATTAACCTGTTAGGGTTATGGCTTGTTCATTGTCATCGTTGGGAAAGGCCAGGCGATGCAAATCTCCCAGCTTCATAAAAACCTAGCCTCCTCTAACCTTGTGCAAAAAAACAGCAGCCATGGGTTCTTTTAAGCAGCTGCCTAGCACTCTGAAAATGGTGGAGGCCCACAAAGCAGGAGAAGGCTATAAGATGATAGCAAAGCGTTTTCAAGTTGTCCTTTCCTCAGTTTGAAATGTAATTATGAAATGTCAGGTAACAGGAACAGTGGAGGCAAAGATAAAGTCTGGAAGACCAAGCAAAATTTCAGTGAGAGCTGCTCATAGGACTGATAGAGAGGCAAATCAGAGCCCTCGCTTGACTGAAAGACCTTCAGAAAGATTTAGCAGTCTCTGGAGTTGTGGTACATTGTTCAGAAACACCTGCACAAATATGGCCTTCATGAAAGTCATCAGAAGAAAACTTCTCCAGCATCCTCACCACTGGCGTAACTACCGGGGTAGCAGCCGAAGCGGTTGCTTTGGGGCCTGGCCCATATCGGGTCCCCGGCTCCGGTCGACGCTACCCGGTAGTGCAATTTAATTAAGCGGGGCGGACCTACCGCCCGTGCAGCCCGTGCATGGCACGGGGCCCCGAGGGAGAGGGGGGCCCCTCCAGCCTCCAGCACTGCATGGCTAATTATTCAAATTAGCCATGTGAAGCGCCAGGCGCAAGGAGGAGAGGAGCCAGCCCTGAGGTGAGATGATATCAGCATCAGTCACGCTGTGCTGCACTGCTGCTGTGGGGGAGGAGAGGAGGAGACAGACTGTCTCACTCACTGTGCCTGTGGTGCCGGCCGGACGGTGGCTGCAGCCGCAGGTCAGTCAGTCACTTGTGTGTCTGTGTGTGTATGTCTGTGTGTTTATGTTTGTGTGTATGTATGTGTGTATGTTTGTGTATGTGTTTGTATGTCTGTGTGTGTATGTGTGTCTGTGTGTATGTATGTCTCTGTGTATGTCTCTGTGTATGTCTCTGTGTATGTGTGTATGTATGTGTGTATGTTTGTGTATGTATGTGTGTGTGTATGTATGTCTGTGTGTATGTATGTATATGTGTGTGTATGTCTGTGTGCATGTGTCTATGAATGTGTGTCTGTATGTGTGTGTGTATGTATGTATGTGTGTGTATGTGTATGTCTGTGTGTATGTGTATATATGTATGTCTGTGTGTATGTATGTGTGTATGTGTCTGTGTGTGTGTGTGTGTAGGTGGAGCCTGGCCCTGGAGGAGATGCGGACATGAGAAGACTGTGATGAGGAGAGAAGGCCATGATGCCGGGGGTGATAGGAGAAGGCCATGAGGGGTAATGGGAGAAGGCCATGAGGGATGATGGAAAGAAGGCATTGATGGGATCATGGGAGTGATGGGGAGAAGGCAATGATGGGAGTGATGGAGAGAAGGGAGTGATGGGGAGAAGGCAATGATGGGAGTGATGGAGAGAAGGGAGTGATGGAGAGAAGGCAATGATGGGAGTGATGGGGTGATGGAGCAGGCAATGATGGGGAGAAGGCAATGATGGGAGTGATGGGGTGATGGAGCAGGCAATGATGGGGATGATGGAGCAGGCAATGATGGAAGTGATGGGGAGAAGGCAATGATAGGAGTGATGGGGTGATGAAGCAGGCAATGATGGGAGTAGGCAATGATGGGAGTGATGGGGAGAAGGCAGTGATGGGGTGATGGAGAAGGCAATGATGGGAGTGATGGGGAGAAGGCAATGATGGGAGTGATGGGGAGAAGGCGGTGATGGGGAGAAGGCAATGATGGGAGTGATGGAGAGAAAGCAATGATGGGAGTGATGGGGAGAAGGAGGTGATGGGGAGAAGGCAATGATGGGAGTGATGGAGAGAAGGCAATGATGGGGGTGATGGAGAGAAGGCAATGATGGGGTGATGGAGAGGGCAATGATGGGGTGGTAGGGGAAAAAGAAATGATGATGGGGTGGTGGGGGAGAATGCACTGGTGGTGGTGGAAAGGGCAATAATGAGGGTGGTGGAGGAGGAGGAAATGGAGGTGGTGGAATGGGCAATGATGGGAGTGGTGGGGGAGAAAGCAAAGATAGTGGTGGGGGAGAAGAAAATGATGGAGGTGGTGAAGAGGGCAATGATGGGGTGGGGGAGAGGACAATAATGGGATGCGAGGGGAGGAGGACAATGAGGGGTGTGGGGGATTGGGATGTTAGGAAGGGGGACTTAAAATGGCCTTAGGAACAGGGGAGGTGGAGGAAGACGTTATCGCTTATTATGTCTAACACAGTTCCTTAGTATATAGTGTACTCACTATGTCTACCACAATCCCTTAGTATATAATGGACTCACTAATTCTGTATAACACCACCCTTAGTTACATAGTTTCCTCTTTTATTATGTATAACACGTCCCTTATTACGTACGATCCTCTCTAGTTATATACGTATGATGCCGTCCCTTATTATATAGCTTCCTCTGCTGTTATGTATAGTGCTGTCTCTTACATAGTGTATTCTTGTTAATTTTGTTATTTACAGTGCCCTCTTTTATTACATAGTCCCCTCTCTTGTTTGATATAAAATGACTGCTGATGGAGCAGCCGGTGACCAAACTACCAGTCCATCAGCTCCTCCATTAGAAATGAAGCTTTCCCATGCTCCATCAGCCATCATTGCATTATACAGCTAACAAGACAGGACGGTATGTAATAAAAAACAGGGCTCTATATAATTCAATATGTAAGGGACGGTACTGTACATAAGAAAGGGCACTGTGTAAGGGACAGCAATATACATAAGAAAGGAGACTATGTAATATATATACATGTATGTGTGTGGCTATATAATATCTATCTATCTTTCTATATATATATGTATATACACATGTAGCTTTGACACCATAAAAGGAAGGGGGCCCAGACACATTTCTTGCACAGGGGCCCCGAGCTGTCAGTGTCCGCCCCTGTAATTAAGTACATCACTGCGACGCTCCGGCGGGTGCTATGGGTGGCCAACACTGTCTTGGGGGCCCACCGGCCCAGTGCGTGTAGTGTAGGAGGTCCGGGGCCCCGGCGGCAAAAAAATGTACACTATGATTTCGCAGCCTACGCTGCATTTCTGTTGCTGCTATGCGGAGTGAAGCACATATTGGACCCGCCTCCCTGCCTGCAGTCAGTCACAGAGTGTATTGCTTCAGACTAGTTCAGTCCCGCCCCTTCCCTGAGCCACCGCTGTCTATTAGCTCTCTGCAGAGCTGCCTGCCGCATGGACCTCTGGGAATGTCTTGAAGGGGGTGTGTCTTTGAGGGAGTGTGTCTTTGAGGGGGCCCCGTTTAAAAGTTTGCTATGGGGCCCAATCAGTTCTAGTTATGCCCCTGATCCTCACCATAAAATTCATCATCAGAAGTATGCAAAAGAACATCTAAACAAGTCTGATGCATTGTGAAAATAAGTCCTGTGGACCGACTAGGTTAAAATAGAACTCTTTGGCCACAATGATCAAATATATGTGTGAAATAGAAAGGGCACAGAATATCAGGATAAGAACATCTCGCCAACCATTAAGCATGGTGGTGGATCAATCATGCTTTGGGGTTGTGATGCAGCCAATGGCACAGGGAATATTTCGTGGGTAGACGGAAGAATGGATTCAATGACATTTAAACAATTTCTTGATGCAGTAATTTTGACTAGAAGAGCCCAAACTTACATGCCACTGTATGTCTATGAGTAAGTACTCGATAAATGGACTTTTAATATATTTTTTTTTGGTGCCTGTTTATCCATATTTTTTGCTCTACTTTCTGTCAGAGATACCGGCCCCGAGACTTCCGAGTGTCATGTTTGGTGTTTATCTACGTGGTTTATGGTAAATTGATGTATTCTTTTCATTTTTCTTTCTAGGTTTTTATTGAATTGAACTTCTCATCTCCTATCGCTCTCACTCTCTCTCTATCTATTGTGATTGTGAGGGTGTACTTTGGGGACTTTTTCTTCTGTATCAGAAGACCCCAGTATTATACGCTGTATACTATAGGTGCGGCCGATACGCTATGAAATATGTTAGTGCTGGATAAACCATTCTCTCTATGTGATTACTTCTGCCGTGCGCTGTTTCTACACCAGGTTAATGTTACTTCTCCATGTTTTCATCATCTTCGTTCTTCGTGCCCAGTCAGCACTTTTATTTATTTTCCTGCTGTCATTTCTTACTGAGACTTCTTGTCAGCGTTCTGCAGATGGATGATATGGTAAATACCATTTTTTACTCCCGGCCTGTTTTCTTTCCTTCATGCGGTGTCAACTCAGGACCTGCAACGCTCTTTACCCGTATCTGTAGATTGTTCCTAGAAAGATGGAACTGATAGAACATTCCACAGATCCACTTCATCAAATATTCCAACGGAGACAAGGATGAGGAATCGTCCTCCAGGATTTCACTTTTCTGACCGACCAGACTGATACATTGTAGCAAACCACCAGAAAGATAGTGATGTCTTCAGTCTAGACTGGACGCAATGTGTCATCTTCTCAGTCGCGAGCGAGGCTTAGGTCATTAGTGGTGTGCAGTCAGAGGCGTAGCTAAGGATTCAGCTCAGGTGGGGCGAAAAATCTGAGAGGGCCCCTAAACGGTAACCCCGATTACAGCTCAGGTGGCGCACCCAGTGTCAGTAGCTCTGGGTGGGCCCCCTCACAGCAAGGGGCCCGGGGCGACCGCACCCTCTGCCCCCCTGGTAGCTATGCCACTGTGTGCAGTCTTTCCACGTACAAGTCTTCTCTCATTCAGTGACCGCAAACGGATAACTTATAAATAATGAGAAATAGAAGCAAAGAATAAGTTAAATAATTCTAGAACTTTATAATATTAACTCATATAAAACCCAGAAATCTCTCTTAGGCTCCTATCAATCAAGGCTGAAGTTTGGGAGAAAGTCGGCCAGGAACCATACATCTTTGATAAAGTTCTATGGAGAACAGTAACTGTCGCATCAGGAGAACTTGCAGTAGAATATCTGTGTCCGCCTCCGGCTCCTCCCCTCCTCCATCAAATTTTACAAGCACCAACTGTAATCTCCTATCTCAGTAATGGTGAAAATCTGTCTTCGCTGAATTCAGATTATACCTGAAATGAGAGTACAAAGATCAGTCTGGGAGGAGATAGAAGAAGCGGATTTATCTGATAAGATATGTTACAAAGTTGCTTTTATTCGTTTTCAAAATTGATTTATCAATCGAAAGTTAAAACATTTGGCTACTTTTTAACAATCCCGTTTATTTCTCTTAGGGTCAATTTCCTTGGAAGGCAAGGAAATTCGCTTATGATTATATGCCAATATATTAACCCTTTTTGCAACTACGTGTCCATGCGCCGCTCCTTCCAATATACAGATGTAGCAGAGCTGAGTATGTCTTATGCCTGACCGAGGCGCTTAATTAGTAAAATATTTGCATGAATCGTAAGACGTCCTACAGAGACCTTTGATGAAGAATCGTATGTTTATTAAAGGGCGGCGTCCTGCCCACCTCCAGCTAATTGGCACCATGGACTTTCCCCCCTAAACAAGGCTCGTCAGCAGTCAGGATGAAATAATGCACAGAGAGGTCGTGTGGGAGACAAGCGAACAGGATTTATGAGATGAAATAACCTCGGTACATGGAGTGCTTGAGATTTGTGATTTATAACCCTTCCTGGCAAAAGTACTCCCCTTATGTCTAGGTGTCAGTTCCAGCTGGAGACGTCTTGTGCAGGAAACTTCTCATTTCTTATTTGTCACTCTTTTATTTAGCTCTGCAGCAGCAGGGATCATTTTATTATATAATGTTGTGGCTGCAGACACAGTCATATTTAATGGATAGAGCTTCACGTCCCCTGCATAGACATAAAATGACAAAATTATAGCAGCCTCCACTAGAGGGCGCTGTGGAGATGCTGTTGTATTTTTTTAGTTTATTGTGAAACAGAGTGCAGTAAGCTCATGAGCTCCCTCTAGTGGTGACTGCAGGCAGCCAGAATTTTATCATTGAGGGCTGAAGGGCTGTTACCAAAAGTGTTTTTTTTAAATGTCAGTAATTATGAGGTCGTCACATTGAGTGTTGAGCTATAGGGGTCATTATTCTAAATAGGGGATGGTAAAGGCCATTATACTGAATGTGGTAATTGTGAGAGCCCCGACTGTGTGAGGGGCTGTGGTGGCCATCATATTGAGTAGGGGGCCCTTATACTGTGTGACGGGCCGAGGGAGCCTTTATACTGAGTGGGGCTCTATGGGAGTACTCATGCTGAGTAGAGGGCTATGGGGTCCTTCATACTGAGTAGGAAGCTGTGTGGGCCATTTTACTATGTGAGGGGTGGTGGGGGCCATCATACTGAGTAGGGGATCTAATACTGTATGAAGGACTGAGGGAGTCTTTATACTGAGTAGGGGGCTGTGGGGTACCATCATACTAAGTATGGAGCTATGGGGTCATCATACTGAGTAGGGGGGCTGTGAGGTCCATCATACTGTGTGGAACCATACTACTGTGTGTGGAAGGACTATGGGGATATCATATCATACTATCGGGGGCACTTTAGAAGCATCAGGCTGTAGGGGAATTATACTGAGTTGGTGAAACTGTGACGCCGGGATTCACTGAGGGGATACAATACTCATCGTGTGTGTGCGGGGGGCATTTTTTGGAGCATCATACTCTATAATGTCTATGAAAGGGGAATCGCTGGTCAGAACACTAAGGAGCTTCAATAGGGACATTATATATTTATACTGTATATTGTAAGGATTTGCTTAGGTAGGTATTGGACAGCATTCACACAGGCATGCAGTTTCTTGTCCAAACAGGAAGGTTTATTAACTCCATACACTTCCAGCAGAAAGTAATACCAAAACAATTAATCCATACAGCAGTACAAGAAACAGAGCGGCTCAGTATGCTTAGTCTAAGGGATATACACGGTGTCACAATTCTGTTGTTGGGTGTCCCGTGACTAGGGGCTCCTTCCCTGTCCCTAATGCTAGGGGCGTCCTAGTTTGCCCTGTTCCACGTATTACTTCTGATGGTGAAGACGCCGGGGCCACATACCTTGCCTTAGCTCCTGAATCCACCCTCAATCTCTACCCCTCCCTCACCCAGGGGAGAGGGGAGTAGTAGTGTACAGTAATGGTACCGTTACACATAGTGACGCTCCAGCGATCCCGACAGCGATACGACCTGGTAAGGATCGCTGGTGCATCGCTACATGGTCGCTAGTAAGCTGTCAAACAGGCAAATCTACTCAGCGATGCAGTAATGATACAGCGATCCGTATAACGACCTCGGAGGTCATTGGGACCTTGTCACACAGCAGCGATTCTGACGACTCAGACCTCGATAGCTTGAGTTCTGAGACGCCAACGAGGTCGCTCGTCGTTTTTATGGTGTCAAACACAGCAATGCATGCTGGCCAGTGGGACACCAGCGATCAAAAAATTGCCTAGGACATTTGAGCACTATCAGCGATATCGCAGCGGGGGGACAGTCACCGCTATGTGTCACATGTAGCGAGATCGCTAGGGAGGTCGCTGTTGCGTCACAAAATCTGTGACGTTTCAGCGATCTCGCTAACGATCTCGCTATGTTTGAAGTACCCAGCAGACTAATAAGGTAATATGAACAGAGATAACAAAAAATACCAATCATGCAAATATACCCACACAAACAACAGAGGTAAACACTGGGGAGTGGAGGATAGGGTTAAACCAAAGTAGAAAAAGAAAGGTAATTATCACACAATCAAAGTCTAGCATAAGTCGCAGATAAATCCACAAAACGCCTTCTCAAATAACAACCACCAACAACCTCCAGCCATGCAGCATAAGCTAGTTCTGGCAATGAGTGCTAGCCAGCGCCCAGATTATATAGGAGATGGGAGTGGCTAACAGTGAACAGCTGAGAGCCTTAATGCAGGAAGGCTTCCAGGAGCGCTCAACTGAGCAGATTAACCCCTGCACTGCTAAAAGAAACCTGCACTGTTTAATATGAAGATGAAGTGTTTCTAATCAGTGCAGCAGTAGGAGAAATCAGATGCTGCGGTCTTCTGGCTCCTCTTTGTCACAGTAAACCCGTGACACACGGGTCGACCATCATGCATACACAGACCCAAATATCAGAGGTATTTGCACCTCTACTCCCAGATAAGGAATGAACAGTTCTGCTGCCCTTTTTTTTAACTAGCTGCACCTCCAGGATTGGAGGGTGGGAATGACTAATTCAGTCTTGTCTCATCTAATCATTCCTAACAAACCTGGACCCGCATATTGGTTCTAATCACCCTCTCAGCGCTTCCTATCCAAGATTCTGACAGCTGCTTGTCTACTACACTCACTGGCCACTTTATTAGGTACACCATGCTAGTAAGGGGTTGGACCCCCTTTTGCCTTCAGAACTGCCTCAATTCTTCGTGGCAGAGATTCAACAAGGTGCTGGAAGCATTCCTCAGAGATTTTGGACCATATTGACATGATGGCATCACACAGTTGGCGCAGATTTGTCGGCTGCACATCCCTGATGCGAATCTCCCGTTCCACCACATCCCAAAGATGCTCTATTGGATTGAGATCTGGTGACTGAGGAGGCCATTTGAGTACAGTAAACTCATTGTCATGTTCAAGAAACCAATCTGAGATGATTCGAGCTTTATGACATGGCGCATTATCCTGCTGAAAGTAGCCATCAGATGTTGGGTACATTGTGGTCATAAAGGGATGGACATGGTCAGCAACAATACTCAGGTAGGCTGTGGCGTTGCAACGATGCTCAATTGGTACCAAGGGGCCCAAAGAGTGCCCAGAAAAAATTCCCCACACCATGACACCACCACCACCAGCCTGAACCGTTGATACAAGGCAGGATGGATCCATGCTTTCATGTTGTTTACGCCAAATTCTGACCCTACCATCCGAATGTCGCAGCAGAAATCGAGACTCATCAGACCAGGCAACGTTTTTCCAATCTTCTACTGTCCAATTTCGATGAGCTTGTGCAAATTGTAGCCTCAGTTTCCTGTTCTTAGCTGAGAGGAGTGGTACCCAGTGTGGTCTTCTGCTGCTGTAGCCCATCTGCCTCAAAGTTCGACGCACTGTGCGTTCAGAGATGCTCTTCTGCCTACCTTGGTTGTAACGGGTGGCAATTTGAGTCACTGTTGCCTTTCTATCAGCTCGAACCAGTCTGCCCATTCTCCTCTGACCTCTGGCATCAACATGGCATTTCCGGCCACAGAACTGCCGCTCACTGGATTTTTTTTCTTTTTCGGACCATTCTCTTTACAGAGAATGGTTGTGCGTGAAAATCCCAGTAGATCAGCAGTTTCTGAAATTCTCAGACCAGCCCTTCTGGCACCAACAATCATGCCACGTTCAAAGGCACTCAAATCAACTTTCTTCCCCATACTGATGCTCGGTTTGAACTGCAGGAGATTGTCTTGACCATGTCTACATGCCTAAATGCACTGAGTTGCCGCCATGTGATTGGCTGATTAGAAATTAAGTCTTAACACACAGTTGGACAGGTGTACCTAATAAAGTGGCCAGTGAGTGTATATATATATCTTTTTTGGTGGGGTCGGAGGAATACAATTTGAACTTTTGCTATGGGTCTCTGTGATTTCTCACTGAGAGTAGACATATATTTAGCCATTTGTGTATATCACACATTTCTAAATGTGCCCTATTTTGCTCATTTTACCCTCCAAAGATGCACCTCCGGGCTGCATTTACCCTCTAGTTGCCACTGAAAGTATTCTGCTGTAATTACAGTCCATTTGGATAATTATGTGCAGTGCAGTCTCTCTCATCTGTCTTCCGACAGAGCACTGCTCTGTCTCCACCTCTGAAATAGAGTGTAATCCACCTTTAGACTGCAGTCTATGCCTCCCTGGACAGCACCGTCCCTGGCTGATTTAATAGCTGATTTTGTCTTCTGCCATATACATCAGCCTATGGATTTTTACATCATTGCTAGCTGGTTCTTAGCAGAGCTCAATTCTCCTGCACTCCTCCATATGAGATCTTGTAATTACCAGGCAGTGCAGAAGACTTGTGTTGGTTATCTGCAGCTGACAGATCACTGACATAAAACTACTAATGTTGCTCTCTTGATGCATATGGCAGAAGATAATCCTCTGCCAAGTAAAAAGTTAATTGAGCACTTCCAGAACTGACAGCACTCAGTTCCCTCTGCTACATCTCCTGCTAGCAGGGGAAATTAAATGCTTTTTGGCAACGATCACTCCAGAATCCCAATCCTGGGGTGAATGATCATTGTCTTTTCACTGCTTAATTGGAAACTGCATACCCTTTAGGATGTGAAATCTCAGTGCAGGGAAGGGACGTTGTTAAAGAAAACTTTCAGCAAACTTTTGACGTGTCTATATGATGTGTCTCTTTTCGGAAAATTTGGCTTCTAAGAAAAGTACCACAGGTTTACTACTTTTATTTTTTAATGAATGTCTACGGAAGATCACAGTGTTGAATTCATTCATTCATTCATTTGCACCTAGTCAAAACATAGAATGGTTGGAAATTTGCATTCCTAGTTTTATGGTTTTTCGGCGTCTAACCTTCAAAAACAAATAGTAAAGTCATAGATATAAAAGTCCCAGACATCCATCCTTGGAGTTATGTGCAGTGGAGTCATTGGACGTGTTTATATTATATTCGTTAAGCCAATTTATTTATCTAAATACTTTCCTTTCTTAGAAAAACAGAAAATGTATGACAAAGCATCGAAGATTTTGAAGGACTGTTTAGGTTCCATGTATATATGCGCTGATGAATGAAAGTCTGCACGTCTTAACCATTAGTTGCCCTACCGATTGGTGTAGATGTCTTCATCCACTAAATAAATCAGATATTGGTAAAAGCCAGATTTTATTTCCAGTGGCCAAACATAAAGAATGTTGATAAACCATCCCAACAGTCTGGATTGTTTAGATGTCAGTGTTATAATATTCCTCGGACGCCTACAACTTCTACATAATTTTCTGAAGTTTTATAACCCTCCGGTTGAATATTTTTGGATCAACACTTAATATTTTAAAAACCCCAATTAAAAAGATAGATATCAAAATGGAAATAAGAGAAATACAAACCATTTATGTCTGATAAAAGAAACTTTATTTTACAGATGTAGTAAGAAATTTTAGAAGAGTAGTGACAGTCATGTTCCAAACTAGTCAATTTTGGTGGCATTGAATGATTAACGAGCATGAGGGTAGACTATCTCTCCTCAATGGTATATGGTCGGGCATGTTGCATTTTGACATGTCCAATCTTTTGTTCTTACAAGACATAAGGGGGACAGGACTGCATTCAAGTTTCCAGTCTCGGATGATCTGAGCAAGCATGTGTATTGGGTGGCGAAGGCGGTTCAGGAGGATTAGATGTTGGTTGAATGAATGCTCAGTCGGGAGCTATCAAAGTTGTATGTCTACCTTTATATTATGAAAGAAACACTCCAGGCATAACTGAACCACTGGGCTATACCAAGTATGTGCCAATAGCAAATATAAGAGAAAAGGAGGATCATTTTGGATTTCGAGGTCCTCGATCCATGATGTGAATAGGGCCATCAAGGGGAAAACAGCAGTCAATCGAACGAGTGTTCACCCAACAGCTATGTTATGTTTACGGCCTCCTGTGTTCACTACATTGTAATATCTTCAAAGCGGACCCATGTTGGTCTTTATATAAAAAATTAAATATATAATCATCTACCAGACCATTGATTGATAACGTTGCTGGTCTCACCCCCACCACTCCTTTCTTCAGGCAGGGAGCATCAGGTGGCTGCCGCAGCCAATGTTTGGCTGCAGTGGTCACTTTCCATCAGAGATGGAAGGAACGGCCTCCTATATCTAGCACTTTTTTCTATCTCGGATAGAATGTAACCGCTGAAGCAAATCCAAGGTTGTTGATTGGCTCATACCCCTTGCCAGAAAAGAAAGCAAGGAGACCAGTGGTAGAAATCGGCAGCACTATGGAGGAGAGATGAAGGTCTCGTAGGAGACCGAAAATCATCCATACATCTGTTCCATTCTGATAAATTGGTAAAAGGACAATACAAGTGCAATATGGTCTTATCTCATAAACCAGTGAAAAATTAGAATATAAGGTAACTGTTGCCTGACCCTCATAAAAAGTTTGCTTGACCCAACTGATGCAACGCCAACAAGTTAGAAGATCCAACGTAGTATTCCATTAGTAGAAAAGTTGGTAAATCTGCGCTGATTGTTCTGTATTCACAATAAAGATCCAGTTTACGGTTTCCAAATGTCTGAGGTTTTATTTTCAAACGCGTTTCGAAGATAACAAACTTCTTCCTCAGGAGACCTGTTATGGATTTGTTGTAGTCCTCCTGATGAAGAGGTTTGCTAACTTTCAAACTTGCTGAGAATAAAACCGCATAGATATTTTGAAACCGCATATTGGATCTTTATTGTGAATACAGAACCTGCAGCTCAGATTTACCAACTTTTTTCTACTATTTAGATACATTGGGCAATTTCGGAAATTTCTGCAAAAAAAATAAATCTATTACATGTGAATTCACTAAGGAGCATAATTCTTCAAAGAAAGTGCATCCATTAGTACTAGCCATAATGCAGACATATTTTCTTTTTCATGGAACCCCCATAAATATTAACCATGTACAAACAGAAGACACGACAAACCAATGAAGAAAAACCTGAATATTTTGTTTTTTTCTTCATTGGTTCAATAATTCTTCCATTGGTCGCATAGTTGTATCCAGCAGGATGCACATTCTTATGGAGCATCCTGACCTCAAGGGCCACCAACAGGATTTCCTGGAAACATGCACAAGGTGTTGGAACCATCACCTGTGCAGGTGATAAAATGCTGAAACATGTTAGTGCCCTTTGAGGACTGGATTTGTGCAACCCCCGGTATAGAGCATCAGGAATGATGCAATAAACATTTTTCTTTAAGTCTTGTAAAATTTGGTAAAATCCCCAAACTTTCTCAATTCATTAAATTGAGGAATTTTGTGGCCAAAGTCTTCCAGCCCAAAATCAAAAGCTTTTATTTGCAACGAAACAAGCTGTTTCAGCACCATCAAAGGTAATCTTGGAAGTAAAAACCTCATGCACTGCAGAACTTCCAGATTGTGGAGTCATGTTGCTTTACTATTTTAAACAATTATTGTAAAGCTTTTGAAATTTTCAGCATGTCCCGCAGGAAGGTTAAGTGATAACATTTCTACTTGGCTTGCAAATAGCAGAAAAATGGCCTAATTGAATGCACTTAGTGCATCTTCTTTTAAGTATCGGTGGATATTACTTCACTGTGTTCTTACGGACCAGGTGACGTAATGACTGTGGAAGCTGACCTTATTGTTGTAATTCTGTCTGATCTATTATTCTGACATAAAGTCCCAGCCTGTTTGGTTTACGCATTGTTCATGCCTACTTAAGCATTCGTTTGTGCTTCCATGTCTTCAGTACAGCCATAACTTTATGATTTCGATCCCGAGACCCAACTCTTTGATGGTGGAACGAGAAGACTCATGTAACCGATTTATTAACGCTTTGAGATACTGGATCTAGAGAGAGCATAGTAAAATGATATGAATGCAATGTATGATGTGAGGTTTCTACTGAGTCAGCAGCAGTTGAGGTAGACACAGGAAGCAGCTTCAATAAAATGTCTTGGATTGTTTATTAAAACTTCAAAAACCGCATAAGCAAAGAAAAAGACAACCTTTTCCGGCACACAGTGAAAACAGAAAGTAAATAATCCATACAGTAGTGCTGGTTCACCTGTTCAGGTTAGTATCCAGCTCTTGAGCCCTTTAGCAAACACAAGCAATACTGGAGGTCTACACACCTCCAGACATCGACAACGAATGAGACAACTGGTCTCTTTTTTTATCTGCCATACCACATCCCCGGTGTGGGGATATGTGAGCAGCTAGTCCCACCCATCTCTTTGCTGCTTGTAAACCCGGCCCTGATACTTCCATTAACTTTCTCAGCATTATACGTGCTGGAGCCTGCTTTCCTGGGCTTACATCACCGAGGCTACCAACCTCAATGATACAGCAAGGACCTGCCTGTGGGCCATCCCATATACCCCTGCCCAAAAGCCTTGACAGCTTCCACCAAACAGTGGACCCTTGACAGAGCGTCAGCATTACCATGCAGTTTCCTGGGCCTATGGTCTACATGGAAGCGAAAATCCTGAAGGACTAGGAACCACCTTGTCACTCAGGTATTGTTCCCCTTCTTCTCCTGCATCCACCTCAGCGGGGCATGGTCTGACACTAGCCTGAATTTCCTTCCCAAGAGTTAGTACCTTTAGAGTATCTAATGCCCACTTGATGGTCAAACATTTCTTTTCCACTGTGGAGTAGTTCTTCTCGCAGGATGTCGGCTTTTGACTTTGATACATTATGTGGTGCTTTTCCCCATTCACCTCTTGTGATAAGACAGTGCTCAGCATGATATCTGACCGGTCTGTGTGGACCACAAACTCCTTAAAGTGTTGCCATCAACACTGGCTGTTTTCACAGGGCTAGCTTCAGTTTCTGGAAGGCTGTCTCAGCTTCTGGAGACCATTAGCCATAGCTGACTTCATCCCTTTAAGGAGGTCCGTCAAAGGGGCAACCATCATGGCGAAGTTAGGGATAAACCGGTGTTAGTAGCCCATGATGCCCAGAAACACTCTGACCTGCTTCTTTGACAGGTTGTGGCCAACTTACCCCTGCCTATGACATTGCTCAAGTATTTAGATTCTTCCATGCCCATGGCACATTTCTTAGGGTTTATGGAAAACCATGTCTTCTGTAGAGCATCAAGTATCGCCTGGTCTTTGATCAGATGGCTTCCCCAATGCTTGCTGAAGATCACAATGTTATCCAGATAGGCCGCTGCGTACTTCTTGGTGAAAGCTATGATCCAGTCCATGGCTTTCTGGAAGGTGGCCAGAGCTCCTTGCAACCCAAACGGCATCCTTTCATTGAGAAGGCCGTTTTTTTCTTGGCATCTTGGAACACGGGAATTTGACAATACCCGTTTGTGAGGTCAAGGGTGGTAATGCACCGGGTGGGCCCTACCCCCTACCCTTTCAATCAGTTAATTGACACGGGGCATTGGATATGTATCTAACTTAGAGAACTCATTCAGATTCCTATAGTCATTACAAAACCACCATTCTCCATCTGGTTTCAGCACTAAGGCTATGGGACTGGACCAGCCACTCTTAGACGCTTCAGTGACTCCTAGGCTCAGCATCGGCTTCACCTCTTTCAAGATCACCTCTCGGTGGGCTTCTGGAATCCAATACAGCTTCATGTTCACCCGAACATGAGGCTCTATGACCTGAGTAATTCAGGCAATTCTGAGACCAGGTCTCTGTTCCCATGTAGCAACTCTCTGCTTTGCTGCTTTTGAGCATGTGACAGTTACTCTGCCATCTTGACTTCTTTCTTGTTGGCTTCAGAGTTAGCTGTTGTGAGCTCATCTGTTCATTCACCTTTTGTGTCCGAGGATCTCCCTCTTCTGGTGAAGGAAGGTAGTGAGGCTGATTTGGACGAAAGAAACCAAACACCTGATCAGGTGGATTGTGACTGGGTAACGGGAACTTCAGATTGGATATAAGGCAGCCGACGCCCTTCTGAGTGGCTGGTGATTTCTCTGCTGGATTCTTGGAGACCAGTCTGATTCCTGCTTCCCAAAGTTAAGTTTTTGCTCTGCTATTGAACTTATTAGTTTTGGTTTTGTTTTCCTTGTTTTCTGAGTTCAGCCATCCCCGGCTGGGGGTGTGCTGGATTCTTTTTCCTTGATCAGCGTTCTCTTTTGCTCTACTTTCAGAATATTCTGAGTGCTGATATAGGGTTTGAAGTCTAGTGACTTCAGGGCCCTTTTTGCTTATCAGTTGTGTTGGTAATATTTTTAGCAGGGTTTTCTCGGATTGCAGACAGCAGCTTTTCTGTCCTGTCCTTTTTAGTTAGCTTGGGCCCCATCGTTTGCTCAACCTATCTTTCTATCTGTGTTAGTGTTTTCATCTTGCTTCACCGTCATTATATGTTGGGGGCTGCCTATTGCTTTGGGGTCTGCTCTGAGGCAGTCAGTTTTTCCCTTTTCTCTCTTTAGGCTTATGTAGATCTCCGGCTGTGACGAGGTGTCTAGGATCACCGTAGGAACACTCCACGGCTACTGCTAGTTGTGTGATAGGATTAGGGGTCTGCAATCCACTAGTTTCCAACCTCTCTGATTTTCTGGGCTGAGCTTGTGTTTTGTTTTTTCCTCCTCGGTGACTCAATCATAACAGTTAGCCACCAAATATGGAGCTTCCACGGGCTACCTATCTCGCCACGGCTTAATCAGGTTCATGTAGTACAACTTGGTAGGGCTTCCTTCTCATTGGTTGCTGGACTTTTTAGTAAACGTTGCCAATCTTTTCAATTATTTCTTAGAAGCCCTGCCACTTGGCCAAAAATTTGCTCTCTATTGTAGGAACCAGCACGATAACCCGATCCCCAGGGTTGAAATGTCTCACCCTTTCCGATCTATTGTACACCTTTGACTGTGCCTTTTGTGCTTTGAGGAGGTATTCTTTTACAATGGGCATCACCTCGGCAATTCTCTCTTGCATCTGGGCCACATGTTTGATTACACTCCTGTAGGATGTAGACTCCGCCTCCTAGGTCTCCTTTGCCACATCCAGTGGTCCTTTGGGGTATCAGCCATACAACAGTTCAAAAGGGGAGAAACCAGTAGAGAGAGGCCTGTGGGACTTCTCTGATAGAGAACAAAAGGTATGGTAGTAGACAGTCCCAGTCTCGGCCTTCCTTCTTCAACATGGCCTTCAAGGATTTATTAAATCTCTCCACCAAACTGCCTATCTGTGGATAGTAGACAGAGGTCCTGATTTTTGAGATTTGCAGAATTTTGCACAACTGTCTCATCACCTTTGTCTGGAATGGAGTTCCTTGGTCCTTTAGGATCTCCTTGAGCAACCCCATTCTAGAAAGTTATGGATCAACTCCTGAGCTATACACTTGGTGGAGGCGTTTCATGGTAGTACAGCCTCCAGATACCATGTTCAGGACCTCCAGGATATACTGATGCCCTCAGGCGGACTTGACCAGGAGTCCCACTAGATCCATGGCTCTATGCGATCAAATGGAACCTCAGTGATGGGCAATGACACCAAACTACTGAGGAGGTCAGCTGATAGGTGGGACAGGACCTACAATAATTCAAGATTTCTCGGTGACAACCGGGCCAGTAGAATCTTTCTACCCCAGATGACCACGTAACACATGCGTATGGGCCATGTCTAACAACTTGTATGTACAGCTCTGGCATGAATAGCTGCTCGATTACCTCACCTCTCTCCTGGGTGACCCGACATAGCAACTCCTAATTTATGGCAAAATATTGATATCAGGTGTCAGCCCCCAACTCATGAGCAACACCATGAAGTACAGCTACATTATCAAATGCCTCTTTTAGAGTTAAATCCCTGACCCGGGCAGTTTCAAGGTTTCCTTGGACATCTCCATCTCAATTACGGTATGTTCATTCATTCATATGTTTAATTCATTCTCACCACCAACAAGCACACAACAGCTCAAGCCTGCAACAAAAGTTCCTTTAGGAGCGACCTGGCTGTCATCCGAGCAACCAAGTGACACCGCTTTCTTCCACTAGTTCCCAGAACAAAGCAAAGTCCTGCCCAATTAAAACAGTGTGTAATAGTTCCTTGACTACGCCAACCTCATGGGACTCTGTGCCACAGTTTATGTCTATATCCACTTGGGCCACAGGGTAGTCTTTAGCGTCCCCATGGATACTGCAAACGCCCACTGTCTTTCCAGGAATCAGTCGATAAAGAACTGTGTGCCGCACTAAGGCTACCAAACTTCCTGAGTCCAGCAGACCACTCATTTGCACTCCGGTCAATGATACGGGACATGCCTGCTGCCCCTCGCCTTGTTCAGGGACAGCAATGGAGGCAGGGTATGCAACACATGAGCAGCACTGTCCCATGCTGCTGTCCATTGGCTTGGTGGTCATGGGGCAATGGGCGGCCATATGACCTGGGGTGTGACATCTCCAACAAATGATGTGATTAGATTAGGCCTTTGGCAACAACTCAGATGCCTCCTGGGTTCTTGGATGCCCCCCCCCAGCTATGGCTCTAGTTCCCCTATTTTGAGTGTCAGCCCCCCTTTGGAAAAACCAGTATGGAGATGCTAAGGCCCCTTGCTTCCATCAATCACAGCCACACTCCAGCTCTGCCCATCAAACACAGCCATGCTCCTGCTGTGTCCGTCAGTCACAAGCATGCTCCTTATGTGTCCATCAATCACAGTCACGCTCCTGCTGTTTCCATCAATAACAACCATGCTCCTGCTGTGTCCATCAATCACAGTCACGCTCCTGCTGTGTCCATCAATCACAGCCACGCTCCTGCTGTGTCAATCAATCACAGCCACGCTCCTGCTGTGTCCATCAATCACAGCCACGCTCCTGCTGTGTCCATCAATCACAGCCACGCTCCTGCTGTGTCCATCAATCACAGCCACGCTCCTGCTGTGTCCGTCAATCACAGCTACGCTCCTGCTGTGTCCGTCAGTCAGAGCCAAGCTCCTGCTGTGTCCATCAATCACAGCCACGCTCCTGCTGTGTCCATCAATCAGAGCCAAGCTCCTGCTGTGTCCATCAATCACAGCCACGCTCCTGCTGTGTCCATCAATCACAGCCACGCTCCTGCTGTGTCCATCAATCACAGCCACGCTCCTGCTGTTTCCGTCAATCACAGCCACGCTCCTGCTGTGTCTATCAATCACAGCCACGCTCCTGCTGTGTCCGTCAATCACAGCCACGCTCCTGCTGTGTCCGTCAATCACAGCCACGCTCCTGCTGTGTCCATCAATCACAGCCACGCTCCTGCTGTGTCCATCAATCACAGCCACGCTCCTGCTGTGTCCATCAATCACAGCCACGCTCCTGCTGTATCCGTCAATCACAGCCACGCTCCTGCTGTGTCCGTCAACCACAACCACGCTCCTGCTGTGTCCGTCAATCACAGCCACGCTCCTGCTGTGTCCATGGGATCACTACATCCCAATTACATCTCACTGATGACGTACGTATGTTGGGTGCATTAAGTGGTCATTAAAGGGATATGATTTATTCCTACTAAATACATTGACCAGTAGTAGTAGTAAATGCTTTACTACCTGCACAACCACATTGAAGACGCGTGTCCTTTCAAACTGAAGGAAACATCAACATTCCCTTTTACAAGAAAAAGCTATAAATATATATATTTTGTTTTACACTGTGAACGATTTCTGTGGAGTAATATGGGGGCAGAGTAAATACCAGCTTTATAGGTAGAAAGAAGAATATTCTCTAAAATCATCTAGAAGAGCATTGCATGCCGAACGTCGCACTCTGACTATACAATAGTGCGATATCTTAAAAAGCATTAGATGGGGTATAATAAAGAGAACATTCTGTTACATAACCTGGGAGCATTTTATTTTAATGGATTGTGAATAGCTTACAGAAGTCAATGTAACCTCACAAAAAGAAAGGAAAATGTTTGCAGGCTATGTCATAGCTCTCGAAAAGTCTACCTCATCTCTTCTGAAAAGGCTCACAATAAATCTAGTTTTCCGTTGGTCTTCTTCTACAACCCATCTGTACCCCATTGTGTAGTAATGCCACGTTTCTTCTGATACCAGAATGTTAGGGCCACCGCCAGGGTAGTATAGCGGATACTGCTGTCGGGGGACACAGATACCAACAGTCCCAATTTTTCAAAAACAATTTGAATAAACTTAAGGAAGTCTGGGACCAAAAAAGGGGTGAATTTTACGTAAAATTCTGCCCAAAAGTGGGTGGTCTCACTTGCTCTGTTTGTCTTTTTGGATAGGATGGGGTCGTTCCCATGCTATAAAGTTGCTTTACCTAATTGTGGGTAGTCTATAGCCACCAGACTACATCCCTGAAAACCTCCTCATATTTGCAGGCGTCTCCGGTGCCTCTTCTCATCAGTAGGCTTGGCGCCACATTCTGTAGAATTATTCTGTAGAATCATTCTGTAAAATTCTATCATTTCTTTGTTATTCTTCTTGGAAAGATATAATGAATAAATATATAGTCAAGATATCTATCCTACATCCACCTAGGTAATGATATGTAAATCTTATTACTAACCAACATGGCACCCTCAGGCTCGGACTGGCCCACAGGAGAACAGGAGAATTTTCTGGTAGGCCACTGTGAAGAAGTGCTAATGAGTAGTGCAGAAAATAGTATCATCTTATCATTCATTAAGCAAGCTGCCCATATTAATACTACATAGAAGTAAAAGTAAATTTGTTTATTAGGGTCAAGTTATCTTTCATGTAGCTCAACAGAGGGCCCCAATAATCACTGTCACGGTTGGGCCCCAGCCAGTTCAGTCCGACACTGGGCACCCTCCACATCACATAATGCCCTATAATATAATTGTCACACACAATGTAGGATAGACTAAGTGCAACACAAAGGAGTGAGGGAGACCAAACACTAGGGAAGGGGGGACATATCTAACGTCACCCTGTCTGTCCTACCGTCCCAATAAAGGTTCCACACCTATCGCCGAGCAGGATACCTAATCCCTGTGTGACCCTGGCGATAAGCCCTGCACCGGGAAGGACGGGATGAACACTAGTCAATCCCACTAACACTGAAGACAGCAAGGATAAATGAAACAAGGGGGACACTTAGCTTAAGTAGACTCAGAGAGAAATGGCAACGCTCGCCAAACTCCAAGAGGACGCTAGCAGACTGTTATAGCTCCAAGCCTCAACAGAGAAGTCCAAACAGGAAATATCACCAGCAACTCCCAACAGGAAATTGGGAGTTATAAACACCCAGCCTCTAACACATCTGTGACAATAATATTCTGTGCCTCTATTCTGTTGCCTCATTAACTATATGATCATAGTATTACAATTGGTTTCCAAAAAATTAAATCACCATCAAAAGCCTTCTTCAGGTCCTCTCAAAAGGTTGTCAGTGGGGCTCAAAATAGACTTTGATGGCCATTAGAGATGAGCAAATCTTTTGAAGTTAGAATTTACCATTGTGTCAATTTTTTTTCCAAAATTGGATTTTCTACAAAACACAAGCACTGCTAAGTATCAAATTGCCATGAACAGATATGCATAACACTCTGAGGTCTCCTAAGTCTGTACCCAACCTCTTTTCAAGTTTTTTTTTGCAAACGCAAACTTACTAATATCAAAATGACAACATACAGTATATGGCTATAGATAAACCATTCTTCACTGCTGTGCTGATGCACACACCAGCTGTACAGTTTCTTCCTTGTTTTATGGCTTTCTCCACATACCTCTGTGGTTAAGCTGTGAGCTGTGATGTCCTCTCACTATCCAGATTCACCACAAAATATCTGCTTCATTCCCTACCTCTGCTTTTATACAGGCTATGATAGTCTCTTCTGATTGGCTTTGCTATATCATATGATGTGATAGCTGGAAGTCATTATAAGGAAACCCGCACGGCCGCGTCTGAGGTCACGTGAGCCTTCTCTGCTTTGTTGAAAAAGACGTCAGCATTTTTTTTTTACCAACTTAGGTGAATCAGATGGCAAATTGTTCAAATTCTCCTGGTCCAGCGAATTTCCTAATTCAACCTGCGCCCACTCGATTTTCTCATCTCTAACCGATATAATTGACGGTTCAGATGCCCGAACCTTTTGGTGACCATATATTTCCGCAGTTGGCACCGCAATGTAGGCAGTCTCCTATAAATACATTTGTTCAGGTTTAGAATAATATCGCATTAATCAAAGACTTTGTACATCGGGATTAGATGTACTTTTGTTTTGGCAAATGCATAATAAAGAACAATTCTACATGTGTTCATCAACCGTATGATCTCATAGAATAAACAGAATCCGGAAAACCAAACTTAACGCGTCCCCTTATCCTTACCTGTTTAATTCTCCATATAATGTTCTCTCTGTCAGGAAGCCCAGAATGACCTCGGTGATAGATCTGGGACAATTCGGGAACTTATTTCAACCTTTGTGGTGGTTCAGGCTTGTTCCATCGTCTTCTCAAACATCCTTGTGCTCCAGCCTTTTCCTCGTTCTATGGGGTGTCTATATTGGATGACCCTATTCCTTGGGTCTCACAATCTGGTCTCTCTATCTAGTAGGATTTCTGATCCAACAAGAATAGGAAGATCTCCTCCAGCATCAGCCTAGCATCTTCCTACATGCAGGAGCCATCATCATCCTCAGTGTCAGAGTGAAGAACATTGGGCTCACCAGAGGATTTGATTCTGGGGGCCCACCTTTCTCCCCAACTCAAGAGCTCCATAGCAGCTGCAAAATTTGCACTATGAACTCTCCTAAAGAAGAATCTAGGGCCCACCGGAGGATTCTCTGGTTCTCTGGTGGGCCAGTCCTACCATGATCATCTTCATCTCTCTCACCAGTGGTCTGGCACATTCTCAACTTTGGCTACTTGGAAGTACCGGCACTTGGGGAGTTCTTGAAGGGGCTCACTAGGGCACATCCTAAATTTTAGAAGTAAATACTAGTGATGAGCGAACATGCCTGAATAAGATGTTATCCGAGCGTACTTGGGTGCTAGTCGAGTGTCTGCGGGGTCCTGAAAAATGTGTTTGAGTCCCCGCAGCTGCATGTCTCACGGCTGTTCGACAGCCGCAACATATGCGGTGATCGACAATCCAAGCATGTGTTGCTTCTATCGAACAGCCACGAGACATGCAGCCGCGAGGACTTGACCATATTTTTTCAGGACGCCGCAGACACTTGGCTAGCACCCGAGCATGCTCTGATAACAACTTATCCCAACACATTTGGTCAACCATTGAAATAAAATAATAGATCACCAGATAAGACACTTTATCCAACAAAGATACATAGCTACCAAGGGTGAAAAAAGACCAAGTCCATCATGTTCAATCATTCTCCACCAATTGTACATTTTTTGGTCAATTAATAAACCTCAAAACCTACCAGATAATATTAAAATATAAAGTTTCTAACTGTATAAAAGAATACACCCTCTATGGACAATTTTTTTTTCCTTTTTACTTAGCTGCAAGTATTTGGGATTAAAAATCATTTTTCTACTGGGTTTTATTAAAAATATTGCACCGATTGGCTTTTACATGCTTTTTGTTTCACTGCACATTCAACTTTGATGTGGTCTGCGGTCGTAAATCAGCAGAAATGAGCTCAGACAAAAAAAAAAGAAATAGTTACAAACTCTCCCAATGGAGCATCAGGAGCTCACTGACAGATTCTGAGTTAATCCACTCTACCTCCATCAATAGGTATTGCAGCATAGAGGCCACAGAAGGCAAACGGTGGAACATTTTTAATGGAATCCACTTCCAAAAATGATTTTAAGCCAAAAACAAATGCATTTAAGTAAGATAGTAAATTATCGCCTGCAAAAGGGGTGCTTCCTAGTCCACCTTTGGTGACTTTTTTTTTTTTACTTAACTGTATGTATTTGGGGCTAAAAATAATTTTTTCAGTTGGGTTCTGTTAAAAATTTAGCACCATTTTACTTTTTACAGGTTCTTTGTTTCCCTGCAGGTTCAACAATGATGTGGTCTGTGGTCATAAATCAGCTGAGGAACGCAGAAAAAGATAGATAAAAGAGCTACAAAATTTTCCATCATTCAATCTGGATGAACTCACTGATGGATCCTCAGTTAACTCATTTAGCAGCCAAAAATAGGCAGCACAACACCGATGCTATGGAATTATGCAAATTTTTTTATGAAATCCAAATGCAAAAATGAATTTTAGTCCCAAATACATGCATTTCAGTTAAAAACAAATTAAAAAAAAAAGTCTCAAATTTTGACTGTATTTATCAGTATAGAAAAAGTTAAATAAAAAAGCTGTCAGCAAATAGTAATCATAAAGAAGTTCACAGTTCTGTATAGTACTGTATTTTTCCTAATATGGCAAGCAATTGCTAGTTATAAAGATCAACATATATTAAGAAAGGTCAAAACACGTAGGATAAAAATGTGCAATTCAATAAATAAAGATTGAGTAAATGAACAATTGTTAGGCTCACCCTGTGAGGTGGATCTTACAAGCCCAGGGTCTGGGTGGGCACAATGGCAATGGGCATTGTTATGAATGGGTCACCGAGGAGGATAAAAGCAAAACACGCTAAGTCTCAGAAAACCAGAGAGGTTGGTGACTATGCAGACTGCAGAGCCCTGATCTTAACACACAACTAGAAGCAGTCGGGGAGCGTGCCTACAGTGGTCCTAGACGCCTCGTCACAACCGGAGAGCTAAATAAGCCTAAAGTAAGAAAAGAGGAAAACTAACTCCCCAGAGCAGACCCCGAAGGAAAGACAGCCCCCCACATGTATTGACGGTGAAGCAAGATGAAAACACAAACACAGGCAGGAAAATAGGCTGAGCAAATGATGGGGCCAAACTAACTTGAAAGGACAGGAAAGAAAAGATTCTGTCTGCAATCTGCCAAAAAACACTACCAAAAATAATGTCCAACGCTTCTGATAACAAAATTAACCCTGAAGTCACTAGACTTCTCCCACTATATCAGCACTCTGGAATATTCTGAGACAGAGCAAAAAGAGGCCAATCTAATAATGACAAAAAGGCAAATTGGCAAATACAGATAAATAAGAGTGGAAATTCAGCACAGCCCAGCCGGGCTGGCTGACCACACAAAAACTGAGTTGACCAGCAAGAGCAAGTGTGAACATTAGCAAAAAACAAACTTAACTTGACATGACTGGAGCAGAGCTGAGTTCAAGACCTGAGAAGCATACTGAATCACCAGCACCAGGATTGGGCGTCGGCTGTCTTATATCCAGTCTGATACTCCAGAGATCCAATCACTATCCTCCTCGTCAGGTGGCAGACCATTACCAATAAAACTAACCTCACTACCTCCTGTCACTACCAGAGGGAGAACGGAAGGAGAACTCCCAGCTGGTGGAGCAGAAAATGAGGTCATAACAGGGCATGAGTGCAGCAGGCAGGCGAAGCATGCACGCAATTGGTAACAGAGATACTGTAAGGGCCCATCACACATAGCGACTCACCAGAGATCCCGACAACGATATCACCTTGTCAGGATCGCTGGTGAGTCACTATGTGATCGCTGGTGAGCTGTCAGACAGGCAGCTTCACCAGCGATCAGGACCAGCGACACACTGGTAACAAGCGACGCATGTCGCTTAGTTACCCACAGTGTATCTTAGTTACCAGTGCACTGATGCAGGGAGCCGGTAACCAAGGTTCACATCGGGTTTCTAAGGGGCGCGCAGCACTTAGAAACCCGATGTGTACCTTGGTTACCAACTCCCTGCATCAGCGCGCTGGTAACTAAGGTACACATCGGGTTTCTAGGCACAGCGCGCCCTGTTGTGAATTCACTTTCTGGCCTACCTCTGGTTGCTAGTGAAGGTAGTGGAGCTGGTCGTGTTGACAGAGGGGTCGCGAGTTCTCTTTCCGGGCTCCCTCTGGTGGTTACAGGAGGTAATGGAGCTGATCTAATTAACAGAGGCCTGCCACCTGATAATGAGGAGGACGATTGGACATCTGGAGTTTTTGACTGGATTTAAGACAGCTGACTCCCTCTATCCCTGCTGGTGATTTTTTCCTGCCTCATGAGGTCTTAGTTTCCAGCTCAGTCCCTGCATGCTCAAGCTAAGTGTTCTTTTGCTATTGTTCACATTTGATTTGGTTTTGTCTATTCAGTTTTGTGTGGTCAGCCAGCCCCGGCTGGGGCTGTGCTGAATTTCCATTCTTATGTTACTGCTTGTGCCAGTTTGTTATTGTCCCTTATTAGAATGGCCTCTTTTTCTCTGCTTTCAGAATGTGCCAGAGTGCTGATATAGTGAGTGAAGTCGAGTGACTTCAGTATTTTTCTATCAGACGTGTTGGACATTTTTTGTAGGTTTTTTTGCGTGATTGCAGACAGTGTCTTTCCTTTCCTGTCCTGTCTAGTTAGTTTGGGCCCCATCGTTTGCTCAGCCTATTTTCCTACCTGCGTTTGTGTTTTCATCTTGTCTCACCGACAATATATGTTTGGGGGCTGTCTATTCCTTTGGGGTCTGCTCTGGGGCAGTTTAGATTTCCTCTTTCTTGCTTTAGGCTTAATTAGATCTCCGGCTGTGTCGAGGCATCTAGAATCATCGTAGGTACGCTCCACGGCTACTGCTAGTTGTGTGGATAGGATCAGGGGTCTGCAATCTGCTTAGTTACCAACCTCTCTGGTTTTCTGTGGCTTAGCTTTGTCTTGCTTTCTTCCTCGGCGACCCAATCATAACAGCGCCCCCATAGAAACCCGATGTGTACCTTAGTTACCAGCTCCTGCTCGCTGGTCGCTGGTCTCCTGCCTGTCACACACCATGCGTGCTGACCAGCGGGAGACCAGCGACTTAAAAATGTCCAGCCATTTCAACAGCGATCAGTGATACACGGCAGGGGGGCCGGTTGCTGATAGCTGTCACACACAGCGATCTCGCTGGTGAGATCGCTGTTGCGTCACAAAACTTGTGACTCAGCAGTGATCTCGCTAGCGAGATCGCTGTGTGTGAGGGGGGCCTAAGCCACAGACAGGTAGTTGAGGTACTGGAAGCTGCAGGCAGAGAGCAGAGGTAATGGAAGCCGCAGGCAGATAGCTGAGGTACTGGAAGCTACAGGCAGGCAAATAGTTGAAGCACTGGAAGCTGCAGGCAGACAGGTAGTTGAGGTACTGGCAACTGCAGGCAGATAGCAGAAATACTGGAAGCCGCAGGCAGACAGGTAGTTGAGGCCGGGACTGGAAGATGCAGACAGGCAGATAACAATGGTACTGGAAGCCATAGGCAGACAGGTAGTTGAGTGACTGGAAGCCTCAGGCAGATAGTAATGGTACTGGAAGCCATAGACAGACAGGTAGTTGAGGGACTGGAAGATACAGACAGGCAGATAGCAATGGTACTGGAAGCCGCAGGCAGACAGGTAGTTGAGCGACTGGAAGCCTCTGGCAGACAGGTAGTTGAGGTCCTGGAAGCTGCAAACAAGGAACTCTGCATAGCCAAGCTAAAGTCTTAATACCAAGCCGCAGGTGTGTGTTTTGTTGGACCTTATATAATGCCAGGCACATAATTACATGGGTCATTCCAGGCCATCTGTAAAGCCTGACGTGGAGCACAACTGAGTTTCGTGGACCCGTGGTGAGGGAAGCAAAGCCTGGATGTGGAACAAATGTGTACAAATTATACATTGCACAAGACCAATAAACAAATACATATAAAAAATTAATATGAGAAAAAGGGGAAAAAAATAATTTAGATTAACCCATTTGGGTGATATACAGACTTGGTTGCATACTGAGGATTGACAGCTCCCCTGTTTCTTACTCCAATGTGTGTTTCGCTTAAGATTCTTCAGGGAGCATCACATTTTACATGCAACCTGACTAACGATCTATATAGTGGTAAGAGCTTCTAGTAAGGAAAGAGCCTTCTTTTTTATAGACTTTATTCACCTTCTTAAAACGTATCTGAATTCACTTTTCAGGCATCGCACCTGGAATGATGGCTGAGGAGGCCACCTGACGTGTATGTGCATTGCTCACCCTGATGCCGGTGTTTATTTTTGTAGTCCGCCGCCTTATTATGATTTGTCATATGTATGTGTTCTGTCATTATCTGGAATGCGTAGTGTAACGCCGACTACCTTCATCACGTTACTATTTCTAGCTTTCACCACGTAAACACCCGAAACATCAAAGCTGAGATTCTGAGCACATCTGGAAAATTCAAAGGCGAAAATTATCCAAAATGCCCCCAGAATGTGAAAAGCTGAGTAAAGTAAAATTAGCCTGGACTAAACAGAAGAGAACGTTCTGCTCCTTGTAGAAGGCTATACGACAATATTGGATGCGGAACATGCCATAGATGACATCAGAGATCCAGTTATGGTTTTAAAGAGGATTACCACCCAGAATGGGCAATGGGGTACGTTTTTGAAAGGTGCAAAATTTATAGACCTGCAATTACTAATCTGTTACACAAGGCGCATTCATTCTAAATCATTTTTTTCATACATTCTAAATAAAGTAGTGCCCGCTCCCAAAAGACCCCTTTTCTTAAAAGATTACTAAGTATACATAGATGATATTGTTGGATAACTCTTGTAAAAACTAAGCACTTTTGCAATTTACAGCTTTTTTTAAATATGAACTCGTTCTTGAGATATTAACACTTTTGTTTACAGCTCGTTACTTAGGAGACCGACCACCGCTGCTGTCTAGCTTGTAAGCGCTGTAAGTGCTTACAAGCTCAAGAGTAAAAAGCTTGTAAGCGCTGCACCTGTTCTAGCAGAAGTGGTCAGTCTCCTAGGCAACGAACTGTAAATAGAAGAAAAGAAATGTGTTAATATCTCAAGAAGGCCTGAAAAATGTAACAAGCTGTAAATTGCAAAAATTGCTTGCATTTACCAGCTCTAGCCAAACAAAAATTAGTTATAAATATGGGGACAGTCCTGTAAAGGCTTTTGTCAAACTTCACAACCTTTTTTTTTCATTTACGTAAAGTATCTCAAATAAAAAAGTGTCTTAGGGGAATTATGTGCATTGTGGTGTATGGCGTGAGACTCTTTATCTTCATTAAGAGTCCACATTGAAGGTTATAATTTTAATAGATAGATGATAGATAGATGGATAGATTAGATAGATAGATAATAGATAGATGATAATAGATAGATAAATAGACAGATTAGATAGACAGATAGATAATTGATAGATAATAGATAGAGAATAGATAGCTTAGATAGATAATTGATAGGTAATAGATCGATAATAGATAATAGATCTATAATAGATAGATAATAGATTGATAATAGATAGATAATAGATAGATTAGATAGATACATAGATAATAGATAGATAGGTAATAGATAGATAATAGATACATAGATAATAGATAGATAGGTAATATATAGATAATAGATAGATAATATATAGATAATAGATCAATAATAGATGGATGATAGATAATAGATAGATTAGATAGATACATAGATAATAGATAGATAGGTAAAAGATAATAGATAGATAATATATAGATAATAGATCAATAATAGATGGATGATAGATAATAGATAGATGATAGATAGATAATAGATATATAATATATAGATTAGATAGATACATAGATAATAGATAGATAGGTAATAGATAGATAATATATAGATAATAGATCGATAATAGATAGATAATAGATAGATAATAGATTAGATAGATACATAGATAATAGATAGATAGGTAATAGATAGATAATATATAGATAATAGATGGATGATAGATAATAGATAGATAGATAATAGATAGATAATAGGTGGATGAGATAGATTTTTTTGGGGCATCTTAGTGGCAGTGATTATAGACAGAGATACCGTGCGCACTACTGCTGGAGGTGCCCAGGTAGGTTCCCACACCATGTGATACATATAGACAGAACCTGGCACTCAGCTTAATGCTGGTGAAAAGTAATTTTATTTGTAGTACTAAACAACAGACGTTTCGGTCCCGAGGACCTTCATCAGTTATGTACTTAGTAGTTTCAAGACGTGTGTATGACGGAACAGACAGACTTATCCACATCAAACAGAAGGGTAATGTCTTGAGACAAGCGGTGGATGCCGCGTCAGGACACAGACGCCTGCTCTCTCACAAGCCTGTTATCTACTACAATATTAAGGCATTATCATTACCCTTCTGTTTGATACGGATAAGTCTATCTGTTCCGTTATACACACGTCTTAAAACTACTAAGTACGGAACTGATGAAGGTCCTTGGGACCGAAACGTCTGTTGTTTAAACTACTTTTCACCAGCATTAAGTTGAGTGCCAGGCTCTGTTTATAAGTGGCAGTGATTATGTCCTGATGTTCTTGTCTCCCTGGTGTCACGGCCCTTTGTGAATATACCATATATTGGATACAACTTGAAATTCTCTGGAAATACCACGTCTTTATACATTTTCTAGAAATGTTCTTTCGGATGATGTGACTCAGTCCTGGAAAGTGGCTGCACAACCTGATCCCGCCGTCCCACCTTTCTCATTAGAAGTTTTGACAATTACTGGAAATCGGGAAGTGAGAAAAACTCTCAAACACTCATTCAACTTCCCTGATATTGTGAAAGGTCAAGATCACAGCCATTGTTGTATCCGTCACTTCTCCTCTCGCAACTGGACTCTTACTGCCACTTTTTTTTTTTTGTGAGAACCAGAAGTGAGATGGTATCGGGAAAATGTGAGAGCGATACCAGGCAACTGAAGCTTGGAAACCGTGCCTGCTGCCAAGACTGTCCCTCCGTCTGCAGCATATACTTTAAGGGGCTTTACTGCTAATGAGTAACATAAATGTGCCAAGGAAGGTGAGAAAAGCCAAAATCCATGTTAACCTCCTAGATCGGCTTTGTTTTTTTGTATTCAGTGCTGCACCCTCTAACATCAACATCCGGTGGGGGATCTAGTACTGAGTATGGTGAAGCGACACTGGTCTGGACTGGGAGATAGGTATCATGTTTTTTTCCCACCTCCCTGTGGACAACCCCTTTGAGGAGTAGTGTTAGTTGACCCAGATTAATAGAATCTTGACTTTCCTTCACCCACGGGCGAGATGTAGCTTGTTGCCCTCCCCCTTTATCTCAATACCATGGCACCTATAAAATATCTTGGTGGTGGTTCACGTCCTGGATCATCACAACCAGGGCACATGTCAATGTACACCATGTTCCAAATTATTATGCAAATTGGTTTTAAGTATCATAGCGGTTTTTTTTTTCAATGAAACCCATTGATGGTATCGTGTCTCAGGGTTCTTTGGATCACTGAAATCAATCTCAGATACCTGTGATAATTAGTTTGCCATGTGAGCCCAATAAAAGGAAAACTGGATGTTCCACAATATTGAGCAGGCCAGAGTTTTCAAGTAACATGGGAAAGAAAAAGGATCTCTCTGCTGCTGAAAAGCATCAAATAGTGCAATGCCTTGGTCAAGGGATGAAAACATTAGATATTTCCAGAAAACGTAAGCGTGATCATCGTACTGTTAAGAGATTTGTGGCTGATTCTGTGCACAGACGTGTTCGTGCTGATAAAGGCAGAATGAGGAAGGTTTCTGCCAGGCAAGTTCATCGGATTAAGAGAGCAGCTGATAAAAAGCCATTACAAACCAGCAAACAGATATTTAAAGCTGCTGGTGCCTCTGGAGTCCCTCGAGCCTCAAGGTGTAGGATCCTTCAAAGGCTTGCTGTGGTGCATAAACCTACTATTCAGCCACCCCTAAACATTGCTCACAAGCAGAAATGGTTGCGGTGGGCCCAGGCATACAAGAAGACTAATTTTCAAACAGTCTTGTTTACTGATGAGTGTCGAGCAACCCTGGATGGTCCAGATGGATGGAGTAGTGGATGGTTGGTGGACGGCCACCATGTCCCAACAAGGCTGCGACTTCAACAAGGTGGTGGAGGAGTCATGTTTTGGGCCGGAATCATGGGGAAACAGCTGGTAGGGCCCATTAAGGTTCCTGAAGGTGTGAAAATGACCTCTGCAAAGTATATCGAGTTTCTGACTCACAACTTTCTTCCATGGTATAAAAAGCAGAAACGTGCCTTCAGGATCAAAATCCTCTTCATGCATGACACTGCACCATCTCATGCTGCAAAGAAGACCTCTGAATCATTGACTGCTATAGGCATAAAAGGAGATAAACTCATGGTGTGGCCACCATCTTCCCCTCACCTCAACCCTATAGAGAACCTTTGGAGTATCATCAAGCAAAAGACCTGTGAGGGTGGAAGGCAGTTCACATCAAAACAGCAACTCTGGGAGGCTATTCTGACTTCATGCAAAGAAATCCAAGCAGAAACTCTCCAAAAACTCCCAAGTTCAATGGATGCAAGAATTGTGAAGGTGATGTCACAGAAGGGTTCCTATGATAGCATGTAACTTGGCCTGTTAGGATGTTTTGGAGTTAAATAGCTTTTTTGTTCAGTGAATGTGACCTCCTAATGCTGTAAATTCCACAAATGAACATTTTCAGTTCTTTAAAACATATCAAATGTTTAGAAATTCTACTGTGCATAATAATTTAATATCATTTGCATAATAATTTGGAACATGGTGTAGGTCCCAACACCGAGACCGACCTCTTGCTTGAGACTGGGACCCCTGTCCTGTGCTCGGCAGTGGGGAGGTTAGGTGTAGGGCTCTGTCAATTAATGCATATGTCGCTTCCAAAAATGGGAGAGAGTCCCTCTTTTGTCTTGGGGCCCCATTGTAGCAATTAATGGCCTATCATGGAATCGAGAGGAACTTGACATCATATTTGGACACCCATTTGCAAACTGAGACTCAAAAACTTGGCGTTTTTAGATTTGTTCTTGAGCTCCTAGTTTCCTTCCCTCTTCTTTGCTACCTATCCAATTTCCTTTAAAAGAAGTAGAGAGGTTCAAAAATGGAATGACGCAAACCAGGGCTCTCTCCAAGACCGGCAGTCGCCTGGTTGGCATTCAGCTCTATGGGCTGCCAGGATTTCAGCTCCGCACCTGCCTAATATGGAGCATAGTGGGGCTGTATGGAAAATGGAATGGCGTTTCGCCAAATGTGTTGTCATAGTCCAATGTTTAGTATTTTCTCCAAGATGTATGTGACAGTATCCAGGAGCTGGACACTTTATGATGTGTGGGAAATTGTGCTTAATTACATATCTAAGGGCTAAAAATATGGCATTACCCTTTGACACATGTAATTACACCCGTCCCGTGCCCCACAACATCTGTTTTGTTTGGTGTGCAGAGATATCTAATTATGGCAAACAAACACGAATGTGCTTATTTCGCGAAGCTTTCCTTCAGATTTGTTTTATATAGTCCAGGCTAAAGCTGCAGTCAGCAATTAGCAAAAAAAATAGTGGCTGAGCTCCCAACTAAGAGAAGATTTCCCTTTGAAGTCACGATGGGCGCTGCATTGTCAGAGAGAAAACGCTCACAGCAAAAAGGAGAGAAGAAATGACTCATAGACATTGGATGACGATCAGACCCGAGGATTCGCAGAAGAAGCATTTTCTTGGATACATTTGGAGAAGAGAGGGTCAGACTGACCAACCAGAGACTCCGAGATTCCCCAGTGGGTGCAGCATCCGACACATTAATGGACCCAAAAAGTCCTGTGAAATTCCATATCTATCTATCTATCTATCTATCTATCTATCTATCTATCTATCTATCTATCTATCTATCTATCTATCTATTCACCTATCTATCTATCTATCTATCTATCTATCTATCTATTCACCTATCTATCTATCTCTACTATCTATCTATCTATCTATCTATCTATTCACCTATCTATCTATCTCTACTATCTATCATCTATATATTATCTAGCATATCTCTCTAGAAAAAATTGAGCAGAGAGCAGCACCTGAACAATGGCGATAGTTGGGTGCAACGCTTCACAGATACATACCAGTCCTTATATTAGAAAAATCAAAGAAGCAGCACACCATCATTTCAGTGCAAAAAAAGCTATTTTAATATCCCATTTGTGCATGATTGAGAAAGGCTCACACACAGAGCCGAAATATTGAGCGCAAATGGGCTATTAAAATAGCTTTTTTTGCACTGAAATAATGGTGTGCTGCTTCTTTGATTTATCTATCTATCTATTATCTATACATCTATCTATTATCTATCTATCTATCTATCTATCTATCTATCTATTATCTATCTTTCTATCTATTCATCTATCTATCTATCTATTATCTATTCATCTATCTATCTATTATCTATACATCTATCTATTATCTATCATCTATCTATCTATTATCTATCTATTCATCTATCTATCTATCTATCTTCCTATTATCTATCTCTCTATCTACTATCTATCTATCTATCTATCTCTCTATCTATTATCTATATATCTATCTATCTATCTATTATCTATTTATCTCTCTATCTATTATCTATCTATCTATCTCTCTATCTAGTATCTAATATCTATCTATCTCTCTATCTATTATCTATTTATCTATCTATCTATCTCTCTATCTATCTATCTCTCTATCTATTATCTATCTATCTATTATCTATCTATTTATCTAGACACTACTTGTTAGATTTGCTCTGCATTGATAAACACAATTGGAAAAAGTTTTGTTTTTGGGAACCCCCTCCCGCCTTTAATTTGCCATTACGATTTTTTTAGGACTTGAGAAAGTTCTGAAGAAGCGAGGACAGGATGTACGTGTATATTCACTAGAATCATTTACAGCAATAAAAAACAATGCCATTATTTAATTTAACCCTATAAAAATAAGAATTAAGTATTACTATGATTGCGAGTCATGTCCTGCTTACCCAATGTCCTGTACGGTGACAGGCGAGGCATTTCCGAGGGAGAGGAAGAGGATGTATTCCGGACCTTCCCTACATTTACAGGGGATTAGATCGCTGTCATGGCGGAGCTGCAGGCGACACATTATATTGTCACATAGTCGTCATCATCTTACAACATTCTGTGCTAAACTATAGGTAACAATTGAATGTTCCAGACAATCAAGTATCTAATCCCCAGAAATAAATACAATGATCCTGATTAATTCTTCTATTTGCACCTATTGTTTTTGTCTAATTGTTCCTGTTTTAGGGATGTTTTTGTTTGCTGAAAAATTCCTTTTTTTTTTGCGTTGCGCTTGTTTGGAAGCCTATTTTCTCCTTCTGAATCCGGTCATTTGTGTCACCCGTTTCCTCATCCTCCATGCACTCAGTGCAATTTTGTATCTGGATGTATACAGATACTATCTATCTATCTATCTTTATCTATCTATGTATTATCTATTATCTATCTATTATCTATCTATTATGTATCTATTACCTATTAATCTATCTATCTATTATCTAGAAAAAGAAGGTACAGCAGCACTATGTATAAGTTTAGGCCATGTGAAAACACTGAAAAGCATTAAAAACATTAAATCTAGATTTTACTTTACTACTCAAAAATGATGTACTTACAAAAATGAAGGTTCTTAAAGCATAAATATGCCAATTCATGTATGCCCATCAACCATAGCAAGGTGACCTCCCTCTGATACAGGTCACCTTGTCGTGGTTGATGGGCATACATGAATTGGCCAATCTATCTATCTGTCTATCTATCTATCTATCTATCTATCTATCTATCTATCGATCTATGGGACCCTGGCCTCCTGCTGATCTGGTAGACTAGTTGTCACACCTGAGGGACATGAACATTAGAAGGGGAGGGTGCATTTTTAACTTGGGCTTCGCAGCTTTAAAACCTGTTACTCAATGCTCTCCTTTGAATTAGCAGCAAAATGGCAAGGTTTTGGCAAGGTGGCTGTGGAGTTTTAAGTTTTGCCTCTAGCTATGGTAGTAGGGAGAGGACCTTCTGATGGGACTCACAAGGGACATAAGGTTCTCTTAGGTCATCTGTCCTAACACCTTCAGGTCCATGGTATTTATGTCCTGCACAATCAGACAGACGGTCACAGTTGTCACCGGTCCAGATGGCAAAGTAATCGTAGAAGCCCCAGCTTAGAGTCTGACTCTTCCTGTAGAACGTAATGTTAAGACTGACCGGCACGCGGCCAACCGTGATTATATATTTGCGTCTCTAAGTAGAGATTGTAGTGTAATGTCCGGATCCACTATAAAGTTGTCGGGTCTGATTCTCTTTTCTCGTAGCCTGTACATGACTTTTATTTGCTCCATTTCATAAACTAAGGTGTTACGTAGGAAGTTTGAAAAGTCAAGTGAGTTCTCGTCTATCAAGTATCTCCCAAGCATTGAAGAAAGCTGAACCGGTCACCAGGCTCGTATGTCAAATCAATACAAGTAAAGCAGAAGGATAATTTGGCATTTTGTGAGCCGTCTTTGGAGATTGCTGTGCCCTCAGGATGATGCCTCTAATCCTTTCCTTGGGTCACGGCCAGGGCAGAGGAAGGAACCGTAGTGGAAATTACAGAAACCCTCACCTTCCTTTAGTAAGTAGATATTCATGAGGCTACCTCCTGCTGATAGGCTAAGAGTCGCAGTCTTATTAGCATCTTTTGGCTTATGATCAAGTTGTGGAGTTTACAAAAACAATCTAAAACAAACATCGAGACAGAAGGCAAAATAGGGGCATGAATGTGTCCATGGGACTGGTTATCGTATTTGACGGAACCAGATGACCAATAATAATGAGGCCTCTCAACTAAGTAAATCTCCCAAAATTTAATTTGGGATTTATTTATTTATAGTGGTGTGAAAAAGTGTTTGCCCTCTTCCTGATTTACTATTCTTTTGCATGTAAATGTTTTAAATATTAGACAAAGATAACACAAGTAAACACAAAATGCAGTTTTTAAATTAAGGTCTTTATTATTAAGGGAAAAAGAAATCCAAACCTACAGGACCCTGTGTAAAAAAAAAAGATTCCCCCCCTCTCTTTAAAACATAAATTAACTATGGTTTATCATATCTTTGGGAAGCTGAGTTCAAATTCCCTAGTCACACCCAGGGTTGATTATTGTCACACCTTTTCTCAATCACGAAATCACTTAAATAGGACCTGCCTGACAAAGAGAAGTAGACCAAAAGATCCTCAAAAGTTCAACATCATGCCATGATCCAAAGAAATTCTGGAACAAATGAGAGACAAAGTAACTGAGATCTATCAGTATGGAAAATGTTATAAATCCATTTCTAAAGCCGTAGTGTAAAATATACAAATGGCTATTACACTATCTCCAAAATAGCGTAATATGCACCTCTCATCAACCCTCGCTACACTGGTCCCGTCATCACCACTCCTCCCAATCGGCTCTTTTGTTTTCTATCTTCTATGTTCTACCTTCCTTCCAGCCTGGTCTTCAGTTCACTACATCTCACACTTTCACATGGGGAACGACGCACATTCATTGACTTGTTTCATGCTGTATGCAGTCATTTGGGGCGCTCCTTGTGGAGGACCAAGTGAATGGAAGACCTTGCCAGAAGGCAGATAGAAGACAGAAAATAGAAGATAGAAAAGCCAATTGGAAGATTGGTGGTGGGACAAGTGAGAGGATGACCAAGGAGAGGCAAGCATAAGTTTTTTATTTTAAACTTATCTTGGACTTCTATAATCTAGAAAAAAGTACGGATTGTAGTGAATCAAAATTTCGGGAGAATTCCAGAAAAATTTGATTTGCCTAGGCCTAATTGCTCATCTCTAGGGGTTGAACAGCAACTAATTCTTTGTTTTCCTAACTTATCGCAGATATCATCACCTGCATTGCAAGAATATGTTCCCCCAGCCACAGCCGCTGAAGATTTTCCGCAGCAAAATGCACAGCCGCTAAATCCACTGCAGATTTTGTTGTATACATGTGCTGCATAAATTGAGATGCAGTGGTGTAAAGAAGTCAAAAACCTGGTCCGCAGTGAGTGAATACAATCTATCATGAAGGCAGCAGCCAACCAGTACACCGATGCCTCTACCTTGTGCCAGTCATTGCACTGGTTGCCCATCTGCTTCAGAATCCAACATAAGCTTATCCCAATTCTGCACTGCTCTACATCTCCTCCCTCATGCCTGTCGAAAACCCTACAAGTCCTCTCTATTCTGCTAATGACATAAAACTAACATCCTCAATAATCTGAACCTCTCACTCCTCGTCTTCAGGACTTTTCTCATGTTGCACCAGTTTTCTGGAATGCACTACCTCAGACAAATCGGTTTATTCTCAGTATCTACAGTGCCCTAAAAACACATTTCTTTAGACATGCCTATCGCCTCCCCTCAATCTAACAAACTATCCCGTTCGCTCTTCCATTTACTCGGTAGCACTTTGTACCCGTACTAATACAGATACTGGATTGTTACTGGTTTATACACCGTTATTTGAATGCCCCTAATTATTACACTGATAGCTGAACCTTTCTCCTTGGGAGCGTACCCCCAAAAATTAAGAAACAGGAGTCTTAAAATAGGAGAGGAATATAAACATATGATGTGTGAGAAACTTGCAGGGTTTCCACCCATTGTTAGATGCGGACCCAAAGTTTTAAAAAATGGCGCTTTTCCATGAATGACCCCCCCCCCCGTATGTGCAACGTGAATGAATTCATTCACTGTCTTTTCAGAGACACTCTTCGGTGACAATCCGGCTGATGGGAACCAATTAGACTAATGTGTTAAGTTTGACCTATAGATTTACAGACCATGTAATTTACTGGAATCAGTGAGTCGAGTTTCTGCCCTTACAACCCTTGGGATGTATTTAGCCTTGGTTTATGACTGTGCTCGTAAGGTCACTGAGAGTTGTGACATACCAGAAGAATCATATCCCTGTCCGTCATCATCAATCAGGTGGATAACTATCACCTATACATCCATCACCCATTATATTAAAACCTAATGTTGTGTAGGTCCACAAAAACTGCTCTGACCCATAGAGGCATGGACTCCACAAAAACTCTGCAGATGATCTGTTGTATTTCTGGCACAGATCCATTAATTTGGTGAAGTTCTGGGTCCTCCATAAATCTGACTTTCCCAGCATGTCCCATAGACTATCAGTTGGATTGAGATGTTGGGAACTTGAAGGCTAGAGTCATCACCTTGAACTCTTTGTGATATCCCTCAAACTATTCCTAAACAATGATTGCAGATGGGCTTTGTCAGAGGTACCTCCTTTGGTTTGTTGACCTTCTCTGTATCATGACCCCAGCTTTTATTACCTTGTTAAAAAGACTGTGCCCCCAGGCTTGATTGTTGCTGCATTTTTTAGTGTTTTTCCCAAGTCTGCGGAGTGAATATGGTGGCTACTAGCAATCACTTTCCTTCTCTACTTTTGTCTGCTAGACTTCTCAACAAATTCTTACCAGACATCAGGCAGAAGTTTGAGAAGATAGTCCATGAATACATAGACACGGTTGCTTTCTTATGATAGAATTGCACCCCATCTATATTGACGTTGTGTATGGTATTGCAGCTTGATTCATTTCAAACAGCTGAGCTGCAAGAACAGATACAACTTGTGGATGGAATTTTTGGAGGACATCCAGAGGCATAACGTGTGGGAAGGAGGCACTCCGATACCAGCGACTAATTCAGCTTGATGTTCATGAATTTGCTGTGTCCGTACACAGGGGCGTAACGATCGCAGTTGTAGAGTGTGTGACCATGACCAGGTCCGGAGGTGGAGGGGGGCCCACCGATGTCTGCGTATATTTCAGCTGGATAAGCATCCTAGGACGCACATTCAGCTGAAATGTATGGCATCGCAGAAACCCACCAGCTCTCTGCAGTGTAATACGCACCTCTGATCAGTCAGTGGCCGGATGATGATGTTGGCGTGCCTGTCACAGGCATACACAGTGTCGGGCAAGTCGAAGTCCGCTGCCGGCTCCTGCGTCAGCTATAGAAGAGAACACCAAGTGTCACAGGAGTGGATGAAAGTAAGAAGTCTAGTTTTTTTTGTTAAATGTGTTGAAATGGACCAAAGAGCATTATTACTGGAAATGGCTCAGTGTGGAGTACATTATACCAGGAAAAGGTCTAGGAAGGGGGACATTATTATAGGAAGGGGCCATAATGGGGTAAATTATACCAGGAGGTGGTCCAGAAAGGGGGACATTATTATGGAAAGGGGCAAGGATGAACAACGTTATACCAGGAAGCAGTACAGGAAGGGGGACATTATTACTGGAAAGGGCTCAGGGTGGGGTATACTATACCATTAAGTTGTCCAGGAAGGGGGACAATATTTTAGGAATGGGCCAGAATGGGGAACATTATAGCAGGAATAGGTACAGGAAGGGGGCCATTATTATAGGAAGGTGCCAGGATGGGGTACATTATAACAGGAAGGGGTCCAGGATGGATGACTTTATTATTAAAAGGGACTAGGATGGAAGACATTACTATAGGAAGGGGCCAGGATGAGGGACATCTTGTAGATTGTGAGCCCTCACGGGCAGGGTCCTCTCTCCTCCTGTACCAGTCATGAATTGTATCGTTTAAGATTATTATACTTGTTTCTTATTATGTATACCCTTCCTCACATGTAAAGTGCCATGAAATAAATGGCGCTATAATAATAAATAATATTAATAATTATAATTATACCAGCAAGGGGCCCAGGATAGGGGACACTATTACTGGAAAGGGATCAAAATAAGGGCCATTATACCCAGAAGGGGCCCAGGATGGAGGACATTACAACAGGAAGGAGCCCAGCATGAGGGTCATTATACCAGGAACAGGTCTGGGATGAGGGACATTATGCCGGGAATGGGTTTGGGATGGAGGACATTATTACATGAAGGCACCAGGATGGGAGACATTATTATAGGAAGGGGTCAAGATGAGGGACATTATACCAGGAAGGGGCTTAGGATGGGGGACATTTTTATTTGAAAGGGGTCAAGATGAGGGCCATTATACCAGGACCTGGGATGGAGGATATTATTACAAGAAGGCACCAGGCTGGGAGATATTATTACAGGAAGGCGCCAGGATGTGGGACATCATTATATGAGGAGCAAACACAAATGACTTTATAGCATCTAGAATGCTACAAAGGCCCACACAGCTGACCAGCAAACAGATTGGGGACCTGGTCCAAATTTTGCCTTGTGTTCCATCGGACTTTAGTTACGCCACTGAAGACAGCCATATTTTTCTAATCATGGACAACCCCTTTAGGTCTTTGGTCCAGTAGAGTACCGAGGCTCGAATCGAATTGGTATTAAAGGAATGTCCTAAAGATGAACCCAGTACTAGGTTCCTAAAAAAAAGCATGGTCTTCATCTACAATGTACGGTATGAGGTTAATTTCACCGGGGCTGCAAAACGCGGAGTTGCCACTAAACCAAATTTACACCTCAACTGGTCTTTTTTTTGTCTTGAAAACCGAGCTTATGAGACCCTCAAGCCTTCCAGACTCTTGGCATGCAGTAATGGAGGACAGACAATGGTGTCTAGCAGGTTTTAATATATTTCTTAGTCACATGCTATTTCATTTAGCTAAGCATATTCCATCTAAATGACTGGACATTCACAGGAGAATTAACACAATTATCCGGGAACTTCAAACTTAACCGCTCCGTCAGAAGTTGCCGTCATCGACTGTGTACATAGATGATTACGATCCCATAGCCCAAAGCCTAGTAAACATTGTGTGTTAGGACATGAAAGCTCATTTGTCCGAGGCTTATTTACCACATGTGGAGGGGCTGACATCATATGCTTGGACACTTACTACAAAAGGAAACTGTGCTTCTCCTCTCATGTCTTAGCATGTGGCAAATTCTACTTAATCCTTGGAAGAAAAGCCTCACACATTCAATGTGTCCCGACGATCTCCTTTTTGGCGGAACATTCTCTTCTCCTTCATTCTCTGATTAAGGCTACTTTTACACTTGCCGCTGTTTTTGTGGCCCGTTATTGCAGCCTGTTTTTGCGAGCCGTATCGCAGCAAAAAAGGCGGTGTTCCGCAATAACGGGCCGCAAAAAAGTTTGCGGATCGCCGTGTTTTTTTTTCTCCAATACTATGTAAATAGTATTGGAAAAAAAAACATGGCGATCTGCAAAACTGGAAGTCATGGTGCACCGCAAAAACAAACTTCCGTTTGTTTTTGCACCCCCATTGTTTTTCAATGGGGGCTGTGTCCGTACGCCGTCTAAAAGATTGAGCAAGCTCGATCTTTTAACACGGCCGCAAATACTGCCCTCACGGCCGTACGGCACACCTTTGAATTTTTGCGGGCCAATTTTGCGGCCCCATAGGAATCTACTGGGGCCACAAAATCAACCCGCAAAAATACTGTAAGTGTAAAACCAGCCTAACCTACCGGCCAATTCTGATTCCAGGGGTGCCCATACAATGATGCACTGGGGTCTTATAAAAATCTATCAAGATTTTCGGGAAAAAAAAAATCTCACTTTGCAAGGAAAAATGTCAAGTTTTTTTTTCCCGCGGTGTTTTTTTATACCGAAAATCTTCTGTTTTTAACAGTTCAAAGAGTAGGTGATGTCACGAAAACTCCTGCCCAAGGAGCGTTTAAGATGATTTTCAACTGTTTTTTTTGCTGTTGCGTTTTTTTTCAATATATAATTCTATAGGGAGGTTTTAAAAAAAATCAGGTAAAAACCGCCATTGTGCATTTAAATGCAAAATTCCAGCTTTTCTGTACTAAAACGCATGAGAAAATTTCTGCTTCAAATCTGCACCAAAAATGCATAAAAAAAGAAAAAAAAATACAAAAAAAACCCCACACACCTAAAATGCAATAATAAAATCAGATTATTTTGCTGAGGATAAAAAAGCAGTGTTTTTTTCACGTGGGAACATGGACTTAATATAAGAAGACCAGTATTGCCAAAAACATTATTACAGAAGTCAGAAATAAAATGACCATACTGTGACCTTATATTACCACCACATTGAATAAATAATACTTTCATAATTTTGCTGAATAAAAAAACACCAATATACAGTCATAGAAATCAGTTTTCCTGTCCATAAAGTGATCACAGTACAGGTAAATCTAATGACCGTGACATATTCTCTTATTGGAGTTTTTCACTTTAAATTTTTCTTCTCTTACCAGCCCAGACAGCCGTGAAGACTTCTGCCAGTCGTGACTCGTCTCACTCTCTATCTTGCAGCAATCACATCACATGGTATAGCACAGCCAATCAGGAGAGACTATCGTAGCCTGTATAAAAGCAGAGGCAGGGAGTGCAGCAGCTATTTTATGATGATTTAAGTTTAGTGAGCGTGAGCGTACGTTAAAGTTCACAGCTCGGCAGAGAAAGCCCTAAAAAATTGGACAAATCAGACAGATTAGACAGATCTGATGAGACCAGATTAGACAGACAGTAAAGTGTTGTACAACTGCAGCACTGAAGAAGATAGTGAAAGACAAGCTAATATATGAGGATTGAAAAGGGAAACTGTAAGTAAGATCAAAGCCCCCGAACCCTTGAACAGCATATATGTACATGCAGGTCTGAAAGTCAAATTCATCAACACCTTTATATTGTCTATCTGTTGCTGCATTCTTGAGAAATCAGTCTTTTAATTCATACGCAAATGAGGTGTTAAGTGCTCAGGGTGTGACAGAGCACTTCCCAAGCCTCTGTCTCCTGAAGCTGTTTCCCCTCCCAGCACCAACCTCTTCAGCTTGAATGATCGCTATCTAGGCATCTACAGCATGTGACATCAGCTATCAAAGTAAAAAGGCTTTTGCTGGGTGAGGAAACAACCTCAGAAGCTTGGGAAGTGCTTTGTCACACCCAAAGCACTTAACACCTCATTTGTATGTGAATTAAAACACCGATTTCTTTCAGTTTTTTTTTTTCATAAATTAACAGTACATGTGAAAATTTTCATATTTGCAATTTACATTATTAGAAAAAAACTTCATTCTCCTCGTGGACTGATCTTTCAGTCTCAAAATTCGCAATTCAGGGAGTAAAACCTGTCTTTAGTGAACACAGACTTTCCTATTACTGAGATAGAAGATGACTGTTGGTGCTCATAAAGTTCTATGGAAATCTGTAACTGTCTTTACAGGAGAACTTGTGTCGGCCTCTAGCTCCTCCCCTCTCCATAGAATTTTAAAAGCACCAACCGTCATCTCCTATCTCAGTAATGGGAAAATCTGTCTTCACTGAATACACAGTTTACCCATGAATTAAGAATGAAAGATCAGTCCAGGAGGAGAAAAAATACAGACGTTCCTTGTAAACTTCGTCCTTCTGTGTGTATGCTGAGCTGAGAATGTACGCTTATGCGGAAGTTGGTGACCTCCATAGTACAGTAGTGCCTATAGGTAGTACTGTACGGCAAATACTTAAAAAAAAGGAAAATAATGTTAATGTTCTTGTTGTAAATCCAACGCTGTTCCTAAGAACGACATAGAAAAAAAAAAAATGTTTAGCGAAAATCATTTATCTGGTTAATGATTTGAAAAATCCCTTGTTGCAGCGATACAGACGATTTTGCTTTCGGTCATGTTTCAAGATTGGTAATTCAATTTAAAGGCAATTTGGTGCCATAAATGTGTCAAAGTGAGCAGTAAAACCAAACAGTAACAACGCTCGAGAGAATATGATTCAGATTAAAAAAAAGAGCCAAGCCAAGGAAATCGGCTTTGTAGATATCATGCATCTGTCAGTGAGGGAGGATTTTATTTTATGAGCAGCGTCGGCTTTGCATATATCGGAAGCCGAAAATTTTCCTAAAAACAGTGAAAAGCATTTAAAGGACTACTGTATTTTCATCTTTGTATTTTTCTCTTTATTTGCCTTAAGGTATAAAAAAAATTAAAAAAAAAATAAAATAAGAAACTTCCTACCGTTTTGTGTATACAGGACCTGTGCAGATCTATGAGTCTCCATGGTCACAAAAAGTAAAAAAAAAAGAAAAAAAAAACTAAAATGTATTAGTGAGAGGTAGGAAACAGATTCTGACTACTTATGGTTTGTTTGTAGTCTGTTACCATGAACACAAACATCAGGAAGAGATTTTTTTTTTTTAATAAAGACTACAGGCAACGTTGGCCATGGATATGAGGTCGACTTCTCTTGAAACAGACAATATTTTTCTTCAATCATCATTCCATCTAGAATTTAAGGCTTTTCTATCTTCAATTAAAGTGAAGCTCTCAGCATGAACCCATCTTTGTAGCTATAAGGCCTTGTGATGCCCAATCAATATTTTTCATATACTACATTTTTTTAGTTTAGATTCTTCGTGTTTCTTATATTACTCTACGGCTGTCACTGCAGATATATATGTAGCACTGTGACTGTGACAAAAGGTGAACAGAGAATATACGGTACTGATATTTAGCGACCTTCCGGAATATTGCAAAAATACTCAGAAATGATATACGGTATATAGACGCCATTCTATCAACTGATTATCTATGTCTCATTCTCTCTTTATCGTTCTATTATCCATCTACCCAATAAATGTACCGTATATTTATTTTGTTATGTCTTGTTTGGCCAAAAGTCAAAGATACTTGTATTGGCAAAGATTGTCTTGGCAGCTTTGGGTGCCAGGTGTCCCAGGTACATGCTCGACCTCTTGAAGTAAGTCTGAAAAGGGAGACAGCACTCAGGAATTATGGTGCAAAAGTGCTGGATGCCTTATTGACCCATATGGCAACATTTTGATTAAAAAAAGTTCAGAATTCAAAAAATCTTTCTTCCTTCCTTTCTCCATCTCTTCCTCTTCCATCCCTCCTTCCCTTCCATTCTTCCTCTAGTTATTCTTTTTTACTTCCTCCCTTTGTTACTGCCTTCCTTTCTCCATCTCTTCCTCTTTCATCATTCATACCCTTCCTGCCTTCTCTTCTTCCATCCTTCCTCCCTCCAATTTTTAAGTTCCTTTTTCCTTTCTCCCTGCCTTTCTTGCTTTCTACCTTCCTTTCTACATCTCTTCCTCATCCATTCTTCTTCAATTTCTCCCTTCCTATTTTCCTTCTTTCCTTCCTTCCTCCCTTTCTTGCTTTCTTTGTTTTTCCATTGTTTCTTCTACCATCCATGCCTCTCTTCCTTTTACTTTCTTCTTTTCTCCATATCTTCCTCTCCCATCCCGCCTTCCATTTCTTTCTTTCTTTTTTCTTTCTTTCCTTCTTTCTTTCTCTTTCCTTCTCTTCCATCCTCCCTTTCTTGCTTCCTTCTTTCTCCATCTCTTCCTCTTCCATCCTACTTTTCTTCCTTCCTTTCTTTGTCTTCCTTCCTTCCTCTATTTATTCTCTTTCTTTTCTTCCTACCTTTATTGCTTCCTTCCTTTCTCCAACTATTCCTCTTCCATCCATCCTTCCCTTCCTTCCTTTCCTCCTTTCTTCCATCCTTCTTTCCTCCCATTTTTTCCTTCCTTTTTACTTTCTCCCTGCCTTTAATGCTTTCTTCCTTCCTTTCTACATCTCTTCCTCATCCTTCCTTCTATTTTTCCCTCCCTATTTTCCTTATTTCTTTCCTTCCTCCCTTTCTTGCTTTCTTCCTTTTTCCATTGCTTCCTCTACCATCCATCCCTCTCTTCCATCCTCTATTTCTTTCTTTCTTTCTCTCCCTTGTTATATGTGGATTGTCATTAATATATAATATTATAGCATAACACCTAACACTTATACATTGTACATGTTTGGAGGAAATCAGTATTTCTTGCGATGTGGGCAGCCTGGTATATATTGGATGGTGGAATAGTGGGAAGTCGCTTCCACCGTGACTAAGTGTTGTTGTGCTGTAATTTGTCAGTGAGTTTATTTTACTGTAAGACCCAAACAATAGCTTCAAAGTCCGGGGCTGTCCTCACCACTTTAAAAATAATATTTAACATTTTGCGATCTTATGACATGTTCCTAGAGCGGAGCTGCCGGCTTGGAAACGTACAGTCCAGCATTTGATGTAACAGGCTACAGGTCTAAACATTAAACACAGCTGTATTAAGATTGGACCAAGCATTGATCCATCGCTTAACTCAAAGCCTAAGTGACGTCCAAATAAAATGGAAAGCTAAATATACAAATCTCCAGATGCGGCAGGATTTCGCTTTAGGGAAATCACTGGTCAAAGTGACCTCAAAACTCTGTGAAATATAATATGGCAAATCTTGCTCGGTCAGCTATATACTTAGTATGTATATTCCTATCGAAAATGACTATTTATTAGGCAGAATGTGAACTCGAAGGGGTTTCCATTACACCGACATCCAATACATTGGTTATGAATATCAGATCGGTTGAGGTCCAACTCTTGACACTTTCACCTTCCAACATTTCTGGCAGTGACCCGGAGTTTGACAGAGCGGAACGCCACACTTTACTCAAACAGATCAGCGCCATTCCAGGATGGCGAGCAGAGGTGTTCTTCTCCGTCACATTGTGGCCCCTGCTATAGCCGCCGGCAGCTGATCGAGCCCTATCCTAGGGTCACCAATATCAAGTACTGGAAAACCCTTTTTACGTGTATATTTGTTTTTCTTTTTGTTACAAGGTAGCCAATATAATGGGTCACCCTCCCAGGGCCGTGGGGTACTCGGTACCGGGCCGGTGTCAGGGGGATGTGTCACAGCAGCGGTGACCGGGTCCGTGGCCCTGGGCGCCCAAGTAATCATGGGTGTTGAATGGTGGTTTGTAGTTAATGGAATAGTTCGTGACGCCACCTGTGGTGTTCGGCAAGTGAGATGTTAAGCCGACGCTGCATGCAGATCCACTGGGATTTATAGTATGGTGCAGCAAAGATGTAAAAGCTTCCCACAGGTGAAGCTGTAGTCCAAGGGCAGTGTAGATGTAGTTGGCACGGGGATGTAGCAGTGCTGGAAAAGTAGGAAGCAGACAGAGACACAGCGGGATGCAATTTCTGTATCTTTACTTGATAAATACAGTCCAGGGTCCTAATTACAGATGGTACGGAGCAGGCTAGCCTGGAAGCAGTTCGGGGATGCTCTCTCAGCAGATGGGCTGTGCAGTCTCCTTCCTAGCGCTTATTCGAATGAAGTACTCCCAGTACTGAGTTGCACTGGAGTTCCTCCTGACAGAAGTTCTCAAGAACCTTACTTGCACGGCAGACAGCTGTAGCCTCTCTCGGGGACTCCTCTCTTCTGAGTCCCGGTTCACTATCCAAGCTGCTGTTGTGCCCTCAAGTCTTAGATGGGAGTAGGGCATTTACAGCCTCCTACTCCTCTGGTGTCTGTTGCAGGACCGTTAGTATCCATACAACCGTGGAGACCAGGCTCCAGTTCATGCGCTCTCACTGGAGATGAGCCTTTCCTCTCTGCTCAATCTCCGCGCTTCTCCACACGTCTGCACACGTGTCCCTCCTCACATTAACTGACCACTCCTTCCTCTTAGCCCTCAGAGAGCACTCCTCCCTTCAATTCCAGTTCAGAGTCCCCCCTGCTGGCCTGGAGTGGAACTGTGTTGCATGTATAGGTTAACTGCGAGAGAGACCCCTCACTGCTTCCAAGTCTGGCATTACCCTCCCGGGAGGAAGGCAAAGCCACTGTGGCGGCCATACCCCTGGGGGCGCCACAATAACAATGAAAGAAACTCTGTGTCAGTAACATTTTTCAGGCAGGCGTCTGGAGATTTGGCATTACCTTGATTGTAGGATGCCGCTAATCTGTTTCCTCTGCTGATCAGCCAAAATATCAGAATTCTGCACAGCTCATGATATCTGCATCCTTAGAGGGGGATTTACTCCAATTTTCAAATGTTTGGTTATAAGCCTGTGGGGCAACTCTCCTGGCTATTTTCCTGTTTTGTGTCTGACTTTCCTGGACCTGACTATCCCCATCCCAACCTTCTCACCCTTTTATCATATGCTCAGTTTGGTCGTGACGCTCACCTTCCTATTGTCAACTGGATCTGTCATAACTATTAGCTAATATCCAGGTGACAGTGGCATGGGTATCTGGCTGGCAAAGGCCACATCTCCTGTCAAAAGTTAAGGATTAACATCAGAAGACACACCACCTTGGAGCCATCCCAATGAGTCTCCTGGATCGATTCTTTACCACGCTGCCAAACTTATTCCAGGAGTCTCAGATCCAACCTGGTTTCGCTCATTGCCAAGAAAACCGCTCACCGGCATGCCTGCTGCCAACCGACAAGGTATCCTTGATCATAACCTGTAAGGAATCTAACATTTGCACATAGCCTTGATTAAAAGTTTGCTCCTGTCACCTTGGTAATGGACTACAAATAAATTCAGTGTAGTCTGACACAATGTCACGAAAGTGACTGACCCGTATGAAACAACCCAACAGTAGGGCGGTCACCAACAGCACAACAAACACGGGAACCCCAGGGACACAATTACAATGGTGGGCCCTGCGATAGGGAATGGGGAAATGGACACCTCCTGCACTCTCTTAAGGATGTGCACTGATCTCCTGACGTCCCTATACAGGTTTTTTTCAACCTGTCACCGAGCAGGATACCTAAGCTCTCGCTTGCCCTGCACCTATCCCTAAGTAGGGCATTGGCAAGTGAGGACACTGGTCCCACCGCTGCACTAATACAGCACAAAGGAAAATATGACAGACTAGGTAAAGGAAAACAACACTTAGCTTTCTGAGGCACCCCTACTCCCAGCAAGCTCCTTCTCCCAGCATGGTCGCTGCAGAATGAACTCTAACACCGACGACCAGGTGACACATCAGGTGACCTTTAGAAGGAAGGTGGGAGTGGTCATCACCTGCATCAGCAAACTCAGCAGCAATGTAATTACACCAGTGGCCACCGGAAGGAAAAAATGACATTAACTCCCGATGGCCTGAAAGGAAAAAAGTTTTAATGTGAGAATCCAGATTTGCCACAGATCCAAAAATGGATCGTGACACTCTGACCCACTATTTCATTGAAGTACATGTCAAGGAACGTACATAACTGACCATAGCTTAAATAGTGTTGTCCAAAGATTTATTTTATTTTTCTTCGAAAATCAAGCGCCACTTTTTTCCGCGGGCAGTGTCTATCATTGCAGCTGACATGGGATAAAGGAAGAGATGCCATTTCTAGTATTATACAATAAGGTGTGCACTGACAAATGTGTTACGTAAGTTTATGTAAAAGTGTTGGAACGTATGCAACTTCAGAAGCCGCCTTAGGCGATGGAAAGAAGAGGGCCACCCCTGATGAAACTCTAGTAGGCTTGAACTTCCTTACAGGAGCACATTGAGATTATTGCTCAACCATCTGAGATACTTCTGTTTTTGGGCAGAAGAGAAAGAAAATAACCAATCAGTCAAATGATTCCCAAACAGGACAGGATTGAAAACAATGACATAGATAGATCCTCCTCAGAGGTATGTGTGTGGGTGACAAATACAACCCCTACTCCGAGCAGGTCTCATACTGTAGTAGCTATAACACGTCCAACCTCCTGTGCTGGCAGCTTCTTCTTTTTCCATGTTTGTCGTGTTCCTGGCAGAGACACATCGGTCGGAATTTCTTTCTAAAATACATCTAAGACAATGCAGTGTCTTTCCAGCACATGAAAAGACAGGAAATTTCACAATGTGAACACTTGTGTCTTGGTTTTGGCAAGTAAATCACAGAAATTTAATTCAGACATGAGCCAAAAAAAGTGTGACAAAAGGCCCACCACGTGTGAGCATCAGTTTCTATTTTCATGTGGAATTTTTCTCCTAAAGTTTTTACATATGAACTTTATATGGACCATTGTCCCACGTCTTAATCTGTGTTATATAAACCCAATAGGTCAGGAGCACTGAAGTAGCCGAAATCAAGACCTGTTGCCTTAAAGGTTTTTTTTTGGCAAGATTGGAAGCCATCCTATGGATAGGGGATAACTTGCTGATCACTAGGGGTTGAAGGCTAGCTCTGGGATTCCCAATGGTTCCAAAAAATACTCCATTAATTGTCAATGAGACTGCCAGAACTATACTTTGATTTCTCCATCTGTGGAGTGAATGATGAGCATACGCACCTCTGCTCCATTCGGAGTGGAACTCCATTCCAGTAGTCACAGACAAACAAGTTATTCCCTATCTAATGGATCGGGATTAACTTTGAATTTGGGGAAAACCCTTCTAAAAGGTAATTCCACCCTAAAAGCAAAACCTCCTTTCCCCCCACCTCTGTGTAAACTTTGACATTCTCTATTTTACTTTTTCAAATCCTAAAAGGAAAAAGAGAAAAGATAGGAAAAGAATAGTGAATACAAAATGTAAATTTAAATTCTCCGGAATTAAAAAGTTAAAACTGTGTGCGTGTAATACTTGTGTCCATTGTACAGTAGGAGTGGTATAGCGGGCGTTCTACTACCTGACACCCCAAGTGGTTAAATGTATTTTACAGTAATGTATGTTATCTGAAAGCAAGGCTGCAGTGTATCCTAGACAGGGTTAACTGTGATGGCCGGTTCAAATATGGGAGGGGGGTACTAAGAGTTATTGTCAAATTGAAGAGCAGTTAGAGAAAGTGCTAGCAGTGGTCATAAGCACTGAGCTGCTAAGGCCATCATGAGCCTGTTACACGAGACAGTGGATTGCCATAGAACCCTTCCATGCAAATACGTCTGTCGGCCTGGGGACCTCGAGATGGACTTTGGGGCCTTTGGATGCACTAAGCCTGCGAAACTGCAGGGAAAGATGGACTCAGATTCTCAAAGTCGGGAGGTGATGGAATCCGGGTCCACTGCTTGTGGTGGAGAAGAATTCCTAATGCTAGAGGGGTTAGCAAGAGAGATGTTCTACCCATACTAAGAATTAGGGCTGAAGTTATCTCTGGTACCCGTGGGAAAGACTGTAACATGTTGTTCCTTGTCCTACATGCTTCATTGTAATGACCGTCACCTGCCCAGTAAAAGCTTAACTGATTTAACTTATTCAGTGTCCCCTGCATTGTGTGCTGCGAAGGTTCTGGAAGATGAAAGCCTGGAGCCGGTGGAGGCCTGTGGGCCACAAGAAGGTGTGATACACCCCATACACTGCACCACATTGGGACCGGGACACTATTTTCCTGTAGGGTGCCAGAGTGGGCAGAAGCAGCAGGTCAACCACGACTACCTGTTATCATGTACTAGGTGCTATTGATGTACCTTGACTTGTAGATACAATAGCTGGTGTCTCTAGATAAAGCTGGTAATCCAGCGAAACACATGTCTGAATTTTCTTTGTCCTAACAGAGTAGGGACAGTTAAATTCCCATTTCACTTCTTATCTGTTCCCTTTTCCTTTTTTGATTTGGACTTATTTTTGTAGTGATATACACATAATGTGACTTGTGAAAATGATTCATGAGTGCCTATTCCACAGACTAAACTGCTTTAACTTTTTATATACTTGCCAACCCTCTTGAAACATTCAGAAAGTTCCTCAAAAAAGGAAAACACCCCTGGCTCTTAGAAGATTATTTAACTTTTATAATAAGTCAAATTTAAATTTGAGCTTCTTAGAACACATTTTGATCAAACTTTGTGAGCCCATCTGCCAGATGCAAGGCAACTAGTTCAGAGGGGAATGTACCCTTCTAACCATATTATCTGAGCTCTCCTCATAGCTGCCCAGAGTTCTTTTTAATTAGAGATGAAACTTGCACTTTGTTTGTAGCCCTAGATAGAGGAGAGGTAAGACTCTTTTCATGTTGCGTTTTTGCCCATGTTTCTTGCTCTCATCAGGGCTTACATCCGAACCCACCACAAAACTGGATTCGGGTTTATGCACCGACGGAGCCATAGAATATTCTGGTGCCGACAGAGTCAACAAGTGCTCTGATGTGCATCATTGTAGGGCGTATACGCCTACTGGAGGCAGACAACCAGACACCCAAGGTGTATATGCCTACTGGAGGCGGACAACCAGACACCTAGGGCGTATACGCCTTCTGGAGGCAGACAACCAGACACCTAGGGCGTATACGCCTTCTGGAGGCGGACAACCAGACATTCAGGGCGTATACACCTACTGGAGGCAGACAACCAGACACTCAAGGTGTATATGGGTCGCCCCCCAGGGCTGTGGGGTACTCGGTACCAGGCCGGTCTCTCAGAGGGAGGTGTCACAGCAGCAGTGACCCGGTCCGTGGCCCTGGGCGCCCATGTAAAAGGGGAATGGTTGAACGAGTGGATAACGATTAAAGTTTATGAATGAATGATTCATGACGCCACCTGTGGTGTTCGGCAATGAAGATGTTAAGCCGACGCTGCAGACGGATCCTCTGGGACAGATGGTGTGGTGCAGCAGTGATGTTATAGCCCTCCACAGGCAGGGCTACAGTCCCAGGGCAGAGTAGATGAAGAGAATAGGTGTTGAGGAAGAGGGTGCAGTGTCTGGCACAGAGATGTAGCAGTGCTGAAGAAGTTGCAGAAAGAAGGCAAGGACACAGCAGAATGTAGTTTCTTTACCTTTACTTTGTAAGTGCAGTCCAGGGTCCAGATTACAGATGGCACAGGAGCTGATTAGCCTGGAAGCAACTTAGGAATCTCTCTGTCAGATGGGTTGTGTGGTCTCCTCTCTAGCGCTTATTTTTAGGTACTTGCAGTACGGTGTTACACTGAAGTTCCACTTGCTTATTCTCTTTAGAACTACCTCGTATGGCAGACAGCTGTAGCCTTCTATCTCCTTTGGCTCACACGTCGCTGTGGTGCCTCCGAGTTTTAGATGGGAATAGAGCATTTACAGCTTCCTATTCCTCTGGTTTCTGTTACAGGACTGTCAGTATCCATACAACCTTGGAGACCAGGCTCCAGATCATGCGCTCTAGCTGGGAATGAGCCTCAACTCTCTGCTCAATCTCCCCGCTCTTCTCCTTACGTCCACACACTTCGCCCTCCTCACAGAACTCACTCAATTTTTCCCCTTCCTGGCCCCCAGAGAGCAGCTCTTCCCCCAGTTTTGGTTCAGAGCACCCTCTGTTGGCCTGGAGTGGGAACTGTGTTGTGTGTATTGATTAACTGCTAGAGAGACCCTTCATTGCTTCCAGGCATGACATCACACTCCCTAGGAGGAAGGTAATGCCACTGTGGCGACCATAGTCCAGGGGGCGCCACATATACGCTTACTGGAGGCAGACAACCAGACACCTAGGGTATATACGCCTACTGGAGGCAGACAACCAGACACCTAGGGTGTATACGCCTTCTGGAGGCAGACAACCAGACACCCAGGGAGTATACGTCTAATGGAGGGCGGACAATCAGACACCTAGGGTGTATATGCCTACTGGAGGCTGACAACCAGACACCTAGGGCGTATACGCCTACTGGAGGCAGACAACCAGACACCTAGGGTGTATACGCCTTCTGGAGGCGGACAACCAGACACCCAGGGAGTATACGTCTAATGGAGGGCGGACAATCAGACACCTAGGGTGTATATGTCTAATGGAGGCGGCCGCCTCCAGTAGGCATGTAGACCAGAAAGAGAAGCAAGTCAGAGCACACACTAACTGTGTCCACACCATTATAATCAATGGTCCCATTGGCACATTCATCTGAATACTGTTTTGCAGGGGGTTCGGAAGCAAGCCCCAATGGGGCCATGGAATATGGGCAAAATTCAATGTAAAAGGAGCCTACGTTTTAACTTTAGCTTCCCAACTGCAGAAGTCACCTTGTCACTGGCCGTTGGGCTTACACAATTTGATCAATTTGACCTTTAAGGTAAATGCTTTGCATTGCATTGAAATCAGACTATCCTCTAGTGTGAATAGCTGAATTAAATGTAGATGTAGGTGCATCTCTGTGTGCAGGCCCGGATTGGCAATATAACCAACCGGGCATTTTCCCGCTGGGCCGCTGTCACGTGGGCCGCGGGCAGCGCCGATCATCTGGCCGCTTGCCAGCTGCTGCGGCCACTGTTGCTCCTGCCGCCGGCCCTCTGCGGGCATGGCGGTGATAGTTTCCAAGTTCCTCCCGCACTGCAGGGAGATAAGCCGCCACGCCCCCCATCCTCGCCCCCGCATGAGATGAGACCCCCTCCCTCCCGCAGCCACTCACAGCGTCGCTCTCGCTTGCCTGCTCGCTCTGTTCGCAGGACCTGTGATGAGGTCACAGGAGGGGAGGAGTCAGGGGGGTCACATGATCAGGAGCCTTTGTCCAGACCCCCGAACATGTCACCCCTGACTCCGCCCCTCCTGTGACCTCATCACAGGTCCTGTGCGCTCAGCCTTGCCTCTACCGTCTGCAAGACTCTGCTTTGCTGTTGTCATGGTGCTGGTTGAGGTAAGTATGTGTGGGGTCAGGATTTACAGTGTGGATGTAGCAGAGCTGTGTGTGTGCGAGGTGTACGGAGCGGAGCCGTGTGTGTATGAGGTGTACGGAGCGGAGCCGTGTGTGTATGAGGTGTACGGAGCGTAGCCGTGTGTGTACGAGGTGTACGGAGCGGAGCCGTGTGTGTACGAGGTGTACGGAGCGGAGCCGCGTGTGTACGAGGTGTACGGAGCGTAGCCGCGTGTGTATGAGGTGTACGGAGCGTAGCCGTGTGTGTACGAGGTGTACGGAGCGGAGCCGTGTGTGTACGAGGTGTACGGAGCGGAGCCGTGTTTATGAGGTGTACGGAGCGGAGCCGCGTGTGTGGATGTAGCAGAGCTGTGTGTGTGCGAGGTGTACGGAGCGGAGCCGTGTGTGTATGAGGTGTACGGAGCGTAGCCGTGTGTGTACGAGGTGTACGGAGCGGAGCCGTGTGTGTACGAGGTGTACGGAGCGGAGCCGTGTGTATGAGGTGTACGGAGCGGAGCCGCGTGTGTACGAGGTGTACGGAGCGTAGCCGCGTGTGTACGAGGTGTACGGAGCGGAGCCGTGTGTATGAGGTGTACGGAGCGGAGCCGCATGTGTGCGAGGTGTACGGAGCGGAGCCGCGTGTGTGTACGAGGTGGAGCCGCGCGTGTACAAGGTGTACGGAGAGGAGCCGTGTGTGTACGAGGTGTACGGAGAGGAGCCGCGTGTGTACGAGGTGTACGGAGCGGAGCCGTGTGTACGAGGTGTACGGAGCGGAGCCGCGTGTGTACGAGGTGTATGGAGCGGAGCCGTGTGTGTATGAGGTGTACGGAGCGGAGCCGCGTGTGTATGAGGTGTACGGAGCGGAGCCGCATGTGTGCGAGGTGTACGGAGCGGAGCCGCGTGTGTATGAGGTGGAGCCGCGCGTGTACGAGGTGTACGGAGAGGAGCCGTGTGTGTACGAGGTGTACGGAGAGGAGCCGCGTGTGTACGAGGTGTACGGAGCGGAGCCGTGTGTACGAGGTGTACGGAGCGGAGCCGCGAGTGTACGAGGTGTACGGAGCGGAGCCGTGTGTGTATGAGGTGTACGGAGCGGAGCCGCGTGTGTATGAGGTGTACGGAGCGGAGCCGCATGTGTGCGAGGTGTACGGAGCGGAGCCGCGTGTGTGTACGAGGTGGAGCCGCGCGTGTACGAGGTGTACGGAGAGGAGCCGTGTGTGTACGAGGTGTACGGGGAGGAGCCGCGTGTGTACAAGGTGTACGGAGCGGAGCCGTGTGTACGAGGTGTACGGAGCGGAGCCGCGTGTGTACGAGGTGTACGGAGCGGAGCCGTGTGTGTATGAGGTGTACGGAGCGGAGCCGCATGTGTGCGAGGTGTACGGAGCGGAGCCGCGTGTGTGTACGAGGTGGAGCCGCGCGTGTACGAGGTGTACGGAGAGGAGCCGTGTGTGTACGAGGTGTACGGAGAGGAGCCGCGTGTGTACGAGGTGTACGGAGCGGAGCCGTGTGTACGAGGTGTACGGAGCGGAGCCGCGAGTGTACGAGGTGTACGGAGCGGAGCCGTGTGTGTATGAGGTGTACGGAGCGGAGCCGCGTGTGTATGAGGTGTACGGAGCGGAGCCGCATGTGTGCGAGGTGTACGGAGCGGAGCCGCGTGTGTGTACGAGGTGGAGCCGCGCGTGTACGAGGTGTACGGAGAGGAGCCGTGTGTGTACGAGGTGTACGGGGAGGAGCCGCGTGTGTACAAGGGGTACGGAGCGGAGCCGTGTGTACGAGGTGTACGGAGCGGAGCCGCGTGTGTACGAGGTGTACGGAGCGGAGCCGTGTGTGTATGAGGTGTACGGAGCGGAGCCGCATGTGTGCGAGGTGTACGGAGCGGAGCCGCGTGTGTGTACGAGGTGGAGCCGCGCGTGTACGAGGTGTACGGAGAGGAGCCGTGTGTGTACGAGGTGTACGGAGCGGAGCCGTGTGTGTACGAGGTGTACGGAGCGGAGCCGTGTGTGTACGAGGTGTACGGAGCGGAGCCGCGTGTGTACGAGGTGTACGGAGCGTAGCCGCGTGTGTATGAGGTGTACGGAGCGTAGCCGTGTGTGTACGAGGTGTACGGAGCGGAGCCGTGTGTGTACGAGGTGTACGGAGCGGAGCCGTGTTTATGAGGTGTACGGAGCGGAGCCGCGTGTGTGGATGTAGCAGAGCTGTGTGTGTGCGAGGTGTACGGAGCGGAGCCGTGTGTGTATGAGGTGTACGGAGCGTAGCCGTGTGTGTACGAGGTGTACGGAGCGGAGCCGTGTGTGTACGAGGTGTACGGAGCGGAGCCGTGTGTATGAGGTGTACGGAGCGGAGCCGCGTGTGTACGAGGTGTACGGAGCGTAGCCGCGTGTGTACGAGGTGTACGGAGCGGAGTCGTGTGTATGAGGTGTACGGAGCGGAGCCGCATGTGTGCGAGGTGTACGGAGCGGAGCCGCGTGTGTGTACGAGGTGGAGCCGCGCGTGTACAAGGTGTACGGAGAGGAGCCGTGTGTGTACGAGGTGTACGGAGAGGAGCCGCGTGTGTACGAGGTGTACGGAGCGGAGCCGTGTGTACGAGGTGTACGGAGCGGAGCCGCGTGTGTACGAGGTGTATGGAGCGGAGCCGTGTGTGTATGAGGTGTACGGAGCGGAGCCGCGTGTGTATGAGGTGTACGGAGCGGAGCCGCATGTGTGCGAGGTGTACGGAGCGGAGCCGCGTGTGTATGAGGTGGAGCCGCGCGTGTACGAGGTGTACGGAGAGGAGCCGTGTGTGTACGAGGTGTACGGAGAGGAGCCGCGTGTGTACGAGGTGTACGGAGCGGAGCCGTGTGTACGAGGTGTACGGAGCGGAGCCGCGAGTGTACGAGGTGTACGGAGCGGAGCCGTGTGTGTATGAGGTGTACGGAGCGGAGCCGCGTGTGTATGAGGTGTACGGAGCGGAGCCGCATGTGTGCGAGGTGTACGGAGCGGAGCCGCGTGTGTGTACGAGGTGGAGCCGCGCGTGTACGAGGTGTACGGAGAGGAGCCGTGTGTGTACGAGGTGTACGGGGAGGAGCCGCGTGTGTACAAGGTGTACGGAGCGGAGCCGTGTGTACGAGGTGTACGGAGCGGAGCCGCGTGTGTACGAGGTGTACGGAGCGGAGCCGTGTGTGTATGAGGTGTACGGAGCGGAGCCGCATGTGTGCGAGGTGTACGGAGCGGAGCCGCGTGTGTGTACGAGGTGGAGCCGCGCGTGTACGAGGTGTACGGAGAGGAGCCGTGTGTGTACGAGGTGTACGGAGAGGAGCCGCGTGTGTACGAGGTGTACGGAGCGGAGCCGTGTGTACGAGGTGTACGGAGCGGAGCCGCGAGTGTACGAGGTGTACGGAGCGGAGCCGTGTGTGTATGAGGTGTACGGAGCGGAGCCGCGTGTGTATGAGGTGTACGGAGCGGAGCCGCATGTGTGCGAGGTGTACGGAGCGGAGCCGCGTGTGTGTACGAGGTGGAGCCGCGCGTGTACGAGGTGTACGGAGAGGAGCCGTGTGTGTACGAGGTGTACGGGGAGGAGCCGCGTGTGTACAAGGGGTACGGAGCGGAGCCGTGTGTACGAGGTGTACGGAGCGGAGCCGCGTGTGTACGAGGTGTACGGAGCGGAGCCGTGTGTGTATGAGGTGTACGGAGCGGAGCCGCATGTGTGCGAGGTGTACGGAGCGGAGCCGCGTGTGTGTACGAGGTGGAGCCGCGCGTGTACGAGGTGTACGGAGAGGAGCCGTGTGTGTACGAGGTGTACGGAGCGGAGCCGTGTGTACGAGGTGTACGGAGCTGAGCCGCGAGTGTACGAGGTGTACGGAGCGGAGCCGTGTGTGTATGAGGTGTACGGAGCGGAGCCGCGTGTGTATGAGGTGTACGGAGCGGAGCCGCATGTGTGCGAGGTGTACGGAGCGGAGCCGCGTGTGTGTACGAGGTGGAGCCGCGCGTGTACGAGGTGTACGGAGAGGAGCCGTGTGTGTACGAGGTGTACGGGGAGGAGCCGCGTGTGTACGAGGTGTACGGAGCGGAGCCGTGTGTACGAGGTGTACGGAGCGGAGCCGCGTGTGTACGAGGTGTACGGAGCGGAGCCGTGTGTGTATGAGGTGTACGGAGCGGAGCCGCATGTGTGCGAGGTGTACGGAGCGGAGCCGCGTGTGTGTACGAGGTGGAGCCGCGCGTGTACGAGGTGTACGGAGAGGAGCCGTGTGTGTACGAGGTGTACGGAGAGGAGCCGCGTGTGTACGAGGTGTACGGAGAGGAGCTGTGTGTACGAGGTGTACGGAGCGGAGCCGCGTGTGTGCGAGGTGTACGGAGAGGAGCCGTGTGTGTACGAGGTGTACGGAGCGGAGCCGTGTGTGTACGAGGTGTACGGAGCGGAGCCGTGTGTGTATGAGGTGTACGGAGCGGAGCCGCATGTGTGCGAGGTGTACGGAGAGGAGCCGCGTGTGTGTACGAGGTGGAGCCGCGCGTGTACGAGGTGTACGGAGAGGAGCCGTGTGTGTATGAGGTGTACGGAGAAGAGCCGTGTGTGTACGAGGTGTACGGAGCGGAGCCGTGTGTACGAGGTGTACGGAGAGGAGCCGTGTGTACGAGGTGTACGGAGAGGAGCCGTGTGTACGAGGTGTACGGAGAGGAGCCACGCGTGTACGAGGTGGACAGAGTGGAGCCGTGTGTGTAGAAAGCATACAAAGCTGGCTTTTCCCACGGACACAGGAGTACACGGCAGAGCCCCGAGGAGCATTTTAAAACACACACATGACGTTCCACCTGAAGTGATGTGCTGGAAGCTGACCGGAAATGAGATAATTTCTTGAGGAGATTGTGACGGAACCAGGAATGCTTCAGATCCATCACCGTGTCCTCCTCCGACAGCGCAGACAGCAGGATCGCCTTGGAATCGGGGATGCTGGCCAAGTGAGCGGATCATGATAGGTCCTGCACCGGGAGGCTCAGGTGGGCACTACAATGGGAGCCGGGCTGCTATAGTATCTTTGTAGAATCTTTCTTTATTTCTTTCTCTCTTTTTCTTTCTCTCTCTGTTCTTTCTCTGTCTCTCTCTGTTCTTTCTTTCTTTCCCCTCTTTCTTTCTCTCTCACTGTTCTTTCTTTCTTTCCCCTTTCTTTCTCGCTCTCTCTGTTTTCTTTTTTCTCTCTCTCTCTGTTTTCTCTCTTCCTTAGTACCAGTCAGTGTGCCCATAATGCCAGCCACTGTGCCCTCAGTACCAGTCAGTGTGATCAGCAGTGCTAAATGGGTGCGATTAGGTGTGGATATGGGTGTGACTAGTTGTGAAATGGGTGTGGCTGGGCGTGGCCAAAATTTGCAGCAGCGCGCTGCGCGCGCCGCAGTCTTTGTCCCTCTTTCCCTTCTTCAAAAGTTGGGAGGTATGATAGGGGCGGCTATGACCAGGGGGTCTGGTTGCCCAATAGAGAGCAGTTCTGCCAGGAATTCTGTAATCATGCATACAAAAGGGGACAGAGATTTGGGAGGAGTATTGTACCTAAAAGCAATAAATAGGACTGAGCTGAAATACTGGGCACAGCTCTGACTACATGTTATATAGTTGTGTTAATCTCCTCTCACTTCTTGTAAACTACAAGTGTACAAAGATATTATATAGTCACCATGTGACTAGTGGGCCTGTGTAACTTCAAATGCCAGGGCTGAATTTTAGTCCCAGTCCGGCTTGTGTTTCGCTGTCTCTGTGTTCCTGCAGCTTCTCCTCTCATTTCTCTATAGATCTTTATAGGCAGCAACTGTAATCTGATCCCTCAGTGATCTGATGATAATAGCCTGTCTTCATGGAAGACAAATTTACAAGGCAAATTCAAAGTATAGAATTAGTGCCATAGGCAAGAGGAGAATTTTTTTGTGTCTAATAAGATATTTTGCAAATTTTCTTATCTTCTCTTGTACTTTTTATTTCCGAAAAAAAAAATTGTTACTTTTTAAATCATGAATCATTTTGTCATTTGAAATCCACAATAAACAATATTTTGTAAAATTAATTACAGTTTTGCACCCATTTCAGTGAAAAAATAAGTAAATATAAAAGTGAGATAAGGACAAACCGTTTAAACGTGATAAACAAGACTTGTCCACCCTGTACTGAATGTAGTGAAGGGTCAGGAACCATACATCATTTCAACCAAGACTTCATGAATGACAACTAGATGGTAATTATGTCTCTGCATCTTGAAATGCAGCGGGCAGATGAGTTTGTGCTCTTGCGTGCATAAAGAATCACGCGGGCGTGCATACTTTGTGGTCTACAAATGAACCTTACTGACAGAAATTGTCACCGCTGTCAGACCGACACTATACATGAACTACCAGAACTACAGAAAGACTTCATTCCAGTTTGCATTCATTTACTGCCATCCCTAAGATCTTAGGGAATCTACTATTTCATTACGAAACGTATGCTGAATCATCATCACCTGGGATGATCCTTCCTTTAGCATCTGAGACATATCATCCCGCTCCAGTACCGATCACTGGCCTCCAATATTCCGATTACATTAGTTTCTGGAATCACTGAAGTTACAGAAAGATGGGGAACTCGTATCCTGAGAATATGAACTTAGGGGGGTCTCTTCATGTCTAACTGACTGATACTAATAATAATCTTAATCTTTATTTTTATATAGCGCTAACATATTCCGCAGCGCTTTACAGTTTTCACACATTTTTCACTGTCCCCAATGGGGCTCACAATCTATATTCCCTATCAGTATGTCTTTGGAGTGTGGGAGGAAACCGGAGTACCCGGAGGAAACCCACGCAAACACGGGGAGAACATACAAACTCCTTGCAGATGTTGTCCTTGGTGGGATTCGAACCCAGGACCCCAGTGGTTAGCGCTAACCACTGCAGCGCTAACCACTGAGCCACCGTGCTGCCCCTACTAAAAGTACCTTCAATTATATTGGAGAAGTAGCTATAGTTTATAGCAGAGGCGTAGCTATGGGTTTTGGTTCGGAGGGTGGGGGAAACTTCTGTATGTGCCCCTAACCAAGTAACCCTGATTACAACTATGGTGGTGCACGCTAATAGTGGATGTAAGAGGACCTCAGGACATGACTGTGTTGCTACTGAAAATAATCTCTATACAAAGACCAACACTGATATTACCGCCATATGGTGCCCATATAGTGTTAGATACCAATGCTGCTGAACATATAGGAGCTTACATTACAATTACAGATAGTGACTTACAGCTGATGTTCTTTCTGATGGAGTCGTTCACTTTTCCCGTCTTTTCCATCTGGCCCAGACCGACATAACAAGTTCTCCAGCCTGGACTCGTCTGCAGAGATTACAACAAAGACACATATCACTTCTTATATTTCCGGCACCGTCCCCATCTATTCCCAACCTGCACAACCTCCTCTTCCTGCTAATACCCCAATACTGAGCCGCTGCTGCGTGGTTCTGTGTCACCTCTAGATGGTAAAACAGTCCTCTAAAATATAGTAATGCCGGATGTACGTGCCCTAGAAAACAGTGCCCACATTTTGCCCCTAGAAAGTAATAATGCCCTGTGTGTGCCCCTTTCGCAGTCACAATAACCTGAGTTCCTCTGTAACAATAAGTGGCCACTTTACATTTAACAATGTCCTGAGTCTCCCCCTTATACAGTTTTCCTTTACACAGTATGATTCTCTCTTATACACAGTATAATGCCCCCTCACTGTATAGCACCCCACACACAGTATGCTGACACATTAGTATCCCCCAAACTGTTTGATGGCTCCAATACTAACACTGTATGATGGCCCCCAGACTGTACAAAGACCCCACATTAGCTCCCACACTGTAGGATGAACCCTCACTGTATGATGGCCCCCTCACTGTAATAAACATACTATATAATGGCCCCCCCGCCACCTAATTAGCCTCTATATAGTATAATGCACCCCATATTCCTTCATATAGTATAATGCACACTCCATATGCCTCTATACAGTAAAATGCACTCCCCATGGGCCTCTATATAGTATATTACATTCACCATAGGCCGCTATATAGTTTAATGCACTCCCCATTGCCCTATATATAGTATACTGCACTCCCCAAAGGCCTCTATATAGTATAATGCATTTCCATAAGCCTCTATATAGCATAATGCACTACACATAGGCCCCTATATAGTATAATGCACTTTCCATAGGCCTCTACATAGTATAATGCACTCTTCATAGGCCTCTATATAGTATACTGCACTCCCCATAGGCCCCTATATAGTATAATGCACTCCACATAGGCCTCTATATAGCATACTGCACTCCTCATAGGCCTCTTTATAGTATAATGTACTCTCCATAGGCCTCTAGTATAATGCACTCCTCATAGGCCTCTATATAGTATAATGCACTCCCAATAGGTATATATTCTCATCCTGTACCAGTCGTGACTTGTATTGTTTAAGATTACTGTACTTGTATGTATTATGTATACCCCTCCTCACATGTAAAGCGCCATGGAATAAATGGTGCTATAATAATAATAATATAGTATCACAAAGGTATCTATCTATCTAAAAATGAAAAAGAGGCAGCACTCCAGTATTTACCAAAATACAAAAGGAACTTTAATAGCCCTGATGGTGTTGCAACGTTTCTGCTACAATGAGCCTTTCTCAAGCATCGTTGAAGGCTAGCATCTGAAACGTGCGTTGGGGCGGACGCACAGACCCTGTGAGCCCCTGCCTGTGTTCCTTTCCAGGTACAATTACCCTTTTAATATTATAAGCATACAACTTCATTGTTATGTGGCCAGTGCAGTTTGCACATGATGCTTGTACTCAGTACCTGGTAATACACTGCAGGGTTTCCCCACCTACTCTTACTCTCAGCACATTGCTAATCTACTAATACAACTGTTTTGTGGAAAACATTGGCTCACTTGGTTCTGTGTGTCCTACGCACCATTTGGTGCATGTTAGTCTTATGCTAACTGTCCACGTCTCCCCATACCTGTCTTATTGATCATTTAATAAAGTTGATAATTATTACATTTTATGGGACTTTCTGGTAATTTTTGGCTTCTCCTCCTCCCCATCTCACTCCTATAACAAAATCAATCAGCAGAAAACTTCATTATGTTTAGGTTCCTGGTATCTGTCTCCCCGGCCCCATTCTTTATCTCGTTTCTGTCCCGTGCGCATCTTGTGGATCTCTTACCAGGAGAAAGTTTATTACTTACAGGAAAAAGACATAACAATAAACATAAAAACTTCACAACCTCTCAACGGCAGTTCTACTCTACCTTCAGTGATAAGATACATCGGCGTTTCTACCATAGCAGTGATGAAGAAATCCAAACACATCTCTAGAGACGTAGTAAAAGCCTTTGGAAGTACAAGAAATATGCTGGGAATCTGTGCAGAGCTCTACATTGTTACAAAAAATAGGAAGAAGAAAAATTTGACCAAAGGTTATGTAAAGGGTATGGATGCAATTTGTCTCTATTGAGCGGCAAAACACCGCACCGTAAAGGAGCTCCTACTAAAAATTATTATGGAGTCTAAAAAAAAAAAGGAAAGTGTCTAGAATCAGAAGAGTCCTCCCTTTTAGGATCATCATTTTTGGCCATAGTCAAGAACAGTTACAAAGAATGTTCTGGAGGACCCAACACTTCCAACAGCCCACTAATTTCCATGTAATACTTATTTCGCCCTGTGGGAGTGCTGCAACAAAATTGAATGCCTACTGGTTGAGGTTCCTTCCAACTCTAACATTCTATGATTCCATGAACAGGAGAATTATCCAACTCAACCAACCCCTTTAACTAGAGACGCCGCAGAAAACGGTTTGCTCCTTTACGTTTCATGTTTATGAAGATGCCCATCACTTTTTTATAGGTAATATGCACTTTCACATGGAACTTTTTTTTTCTTTTAGAATTCCCCATTTGCTCCCAAAAATCCAGAAGTGTAGAGAGCGACGTCAGAAGAAAGGAGACAGGGAGGAGAACGAGCATGGTCATTGCGTGCGCGTGTGGCAGCACAAACTCTGGCAGCATTCTGGGAAGTGAGTACTGTCTATCAGAAGCGAGAGAAGGTCCCAATATGTCAAGGTGGAAATAAAACTCTTGGCCACACTAAGGGTGCACCAAAGTCAAATGCATATGAATTAAAAGTTATTTTCTCATGTACTATATGAGTAACAGATACAGTCCTAGTATGGTGGTTATTGGGACTAAGACCCTGTAACACTATGAAGCCAATTTAAAATGCATTTCGGGGTTGGACTCCCTTTAAATATTTCCTATTCATTTTCTGCTGAGTGGTCAGAAAAAATGTTACAAATCCATCTGGTTACGATTACTCTCTGTTCCCTTCCCTCAGTAGTAGAGATAGCAGCAGGGCACATTAGATTTTCACAGCAAAAAAAATATCTCAGGGAGGTCAGAGAAAATAAGATGTAGAAAAAGAAAAAAGTGAATGAAGTGGAAATAAGTGCAGGATAGAAGCTCTACAGATTAGAGTCGAGAGAAACAGGTCGGCCAGATTCATAGGTCGCCGACTTATGCCAACGTCGGGTTTCGCCGACCGAAACCCGACCACAGCGTGAAGTCGGCCATGCGGTCGGCAAAACGAATGCCAAAGTTGGATTTCCCAGAATGCTTGCACGTGACTTTTTTTTTCAGCCAATGAGCAAGGACGTACAGGTGGAGGCGTTGGTCTGCTCCTATCATCAAAATGTACCTTTCAGGTTATCCCTCAATTACCCTCACTTGTCTTCCCTTCTTTTGAGGTCCATGCCGTCAGACTCTACACCCCCTTCTCCATGCCAGTGGCAGTGGTGTATCGTCCTCCCGGCCCCTCCCATCAGTTCCTGGATCATTTTGTCACTTGGCTTCCACATTTTCTTTCCTGTGACATCCCTACCCTCATCATGGGCGATTTCAACATCCCCATTGCTCTTCCCCTCTCCCCATCTGCTACTCACCTTTTATCTCTAACCTCCTCATTTGGCCTTTCGCAGCTTACTAATTCTCCAATGCATGAAGATGGAAACTCCCTCGACTTGGTCTTCTCTCGGCTTTGTGCAGTGGATGATTTTGCAAACTCCCCTCTCCTGCTCTCTGACCACAACCTTCTTTCATTCTCCATCAAGAACTGCCAGGCTGCTCAGGTCACCCCCACTGTCCATACTTATAGAAACATACAGGCCATTAACACCCAGAAACTTATGAAGAACTTAGTCTTCATTGGACCCTATCTCCTCCCTCTCATGTCCTGATTCTGCATTGAAGCATTACAATGAAACACTTCAAAGTGCCCTGGATGAATTTGCTCCTCCTATACATAGAACACCACAACGCAGACGGCGACAACCCTGGCACACGGTGCAAACACGTTTCCTGCAGAGGTGCTCCACGTGCGCCGAACGTCTGTGGAGAAAATCCAGTCTACCCGAAGATTTCATCCATTATAAGTTTATGCTTCGAACATACAACACTGCCCTTCACCTCTCAAAACAAACCTATTTCAACACCCTCATCACTTCACTGTCCAATAACCCTAAACGTCTCTTTGACACTTTTCATTCTCTACTCAACCCAAGAGTACAGGCCCCAACCACGGAGCTTCGAGCTGACGATCTGGCCAATTACTTCAAAGAAAAAATTGACCAGATCCAACAGGAAATTATCTCCCAATCCCCTCATACCATGCACTGTCCTCCCTCCCCCACTGCATCTAGCTCACTCTCTGATTCTGAACCAGTCACAGAAGAAGAAGTAAGCAGGCTTCTTGCATCTTCTCGCCCAACCACTTGCATCAGTGACCCATTTCCGTCACATCTCCTCCAGTCCCTTTCCCCTGCTGTCACCACTCACCTAACTAAAATATTTAACCTCTCTCTCTCTTCTGGTATCTTCCCCTCCTCATTTAAGCATGCCATCATACATCCACTACTTAAAAAAAATCCCTCGACCAAAACTGTGCCGCTAACTATAGACCTGTCTCTAATCTTCCCTTCATCTCTAAACTCCTGGAACGCCTGGTCCACTGCCGTCTTATCCGCTATCTCTCTGATAACTTTCTTCTCGACCCTCTCCAATCCGGCTTCCGCTCCTTACACTCTACTGAAACTGCCCTCACTAAAGTCTCTAATGATCTACTAACAGCTAAATCTAATGGTCATTACTCCATGCTAATTCTCTTGGATCTCTCTGCCGCATTCGACACTGTGGATCATCAGCTCCTCCTCACTATGCTCCATTCCATCGGCCTCAAGGACACCGTTCTCTCCTGCTTCTCCTCCTATCTCTCTGACCGCTCCTTTACTGTATCTTTTGCCGGTTTCTCCTCCTCTCACCTTCCCCTTACTGTTGGGGTTCCTCAAGGATCCGTTCTAGGCCCCCTCCTCTTCTCCTTGTACACTGCCCCTTATTGGTCAAACAATCAGTAGATTTGGTTTCCAGTACCATCTCTATGCTGATGACACCCAATTATACGCTTCTTCTCCTGACATCACGCCAGCCTTTCTAGAAAACTCCGGCGATTGTCTAAACGCTGTGTCTAACATCATGTCCTCACTATATCTGAAACTGAACCTGTCAAAGACTGAACTCCTTGTGTTTCCTCCCTCTACTAATGTACCTATACCCGACATTGCCATTTCTGTGTGTGGATCCACTATTACTCCCCAGCAACAGGCCCGCTGTCTTGGGGTCATACTTGATTCCGAGCTTTCCTTTGCCCCCCACATTCGATCACTGGCTCGCTCTTGTCATCTGCACCTCAAAAACATTTCTAGAATTCGACCTTTTCTTACTTTTGACTCTGCAAAAACTCTTACTGTTTCTCTTATTCATTCTCGTCTCGACTATTGTAACTCTCTTCTAATCGGTCTCCCTCTTACCAAACTCTCCCCTCTCCAATCTGTCTTGAATGCTGCTGCCAGGATTATATTCCTCACCAATCGTTACACCGATGCCTCTACCTTGTGCCAGTCATTACACTGGCTACCCATCCACTCCATAATTCAGTATAAACTTTTTACCCTCACCCACAAAGCTCTCCATGACTCATCACCACCCTACATCTCCTCCCTTGTTTCAGTATACCACCCTACCCGCGCCCTCCGTTCTGCTGATGACCTGAGGTTAGCATCCTCAATAATCAGAACCTCCCACTCCCGTCTCCAAGACTTTACTCGTGCTGCGCCAATTCTTTGTAATGCACTTCCCAGGTCAATACGATTAGTCCCCAATCCCCACAATTTTAAGCGTGCCCTGAAAACGCATTTATTCAGACTAGCCTATCGCCTCAACATATTAACCAAATTTATCCCTGTGTGGCACAGCCAAAAGTTTTACCATAACCAGGTTCCGCGCATCATGTTCCCACATGCTTTATGCATCCATTAGCCCTCTGTGTCTGTACTGTTACACACTTAACATTATGGCTGGTCCATACAATCAGGGCAACTGTTACCACCCACCTTTCGTGTCTACCTCTTTCCTCATAGACTGTAAGCTTGCGAGCAGGGCCCTCATTCCTCTTGGTATTTGTTATAATCTATGTGATTGTTGTTATGCTGTAATGTCTATCGTCTGTACAAATCCCCTCCGAAATGTAAAGTGCTGCGGAATATGTCGGCGCTATAGAAATAAAATTTATTATTATTTATTATTACTATCTCCCTCCTTATCCGTATGTACTTTAGAAGGTCTTAACTTATACAGGACAGGCTGTTTTGGCTTGTACCTTTTGAGTATCTGTCCTTAATACTGTGTACACAATATAAACTTTGTATTGTTTTGTAGTATTCACCCAAGGAAGTTTTCTTATTATCGTTTACCTACTTTTAGTATTTTATATGTCTGACTTTTGTATGTCTGAGGCTATGCTTTTAATTAATTTGATAGCCATGAAAAAATATATTCTTTACTAATTTTGAGCATTTTTGTACAGGTATTATATATCATTATAATAGCGCACAGGAGGAGATCTAGGTAAGAAGGTGGAATCTGGCGTCCCAACTGCTGAGGACTTGTGACTGCACTTCATTGACTCCCAGCAGTCGTCCAACCCAAGCGATTACCTAGAATAAAGCTATATTATTCAATTACCATTTTGCAAATTTTGTGATATTATCTGTAAAGGTGGCGCTTCCCATTATTCCATAGACGCACACTACTTGATTGAGAATATAAGAAAAAGACTACTGGGAGTGGGAAGATAAAAAAGGCAGGCTCAGTAATGAAAATAAAATATAAAATTAATAAAATAAAAATAGGCAAATACATCATTAAAATAGCCCACCCCCTGACAAAGGATACATTTTTCCGAAACGCGCGTTTGGGCGCGTTTGTGGCACACCGCTTCTGTTATTCACAGCATCCAGGTATTTATGCTTGTTTTAGCACTATTTCAGGATTAGTGGGTAGTTCATTATTTTAAGTCTACACCACTTAGTCTCTGTTGCTCTTTTGTTTTGGCATTAATAATATGTTATTTATATGGAGTGATTTCTTCTTATTATTCTATTAAATTATTTATTTGGCCATTTTTTTGCCTTCTACCTGTTTTAAATTATATGTCTTATATATTATTACTTATATGTTATATGTGCCACCATGACTTTAAACTATGTTATATGGGGCTATCTGTCCATTGGTTGGTGGTGCTTTATTTTATAATTTTTATATATTAGCGGTTTGTGTGCCTTTATATTGTATTTTATTTATGCACATATGTATTTTTTCTGATGTTGTTCTATTTTATGCCATTATTAATAAAGGCTATTTTAATGATGTATTTGCCAACTTTATTTAAATAATTTTATTTTTATTTTCATTACTGAGCCTGCCATTTTTATCTTCCCCATTTCCAGTAGTCTTTTTCTTGTATTAATCCGGATGGTCTGCCATCTATCCTTTCCAAGGGGTGTTTTATTTGTATTATACATATATATATTTAATTTAACATTATTATAAATTTTATTTTTGGTAATACGTCCTCTTGTGTTTAATTGATGGAAAACATACTGGGCACCACTGGTTTATTTAACGCAAATCCCTTTGTTCCAGGAATAGAACAAAACTTTTTATTAGCAGGATAGATATAAACTGTAAGAGACGACAATGTAACATGTCTCTGCCTTGTTCTAATTCCCGCGTGGCGCCAGTTAGAAAATGCTGAGGTTATTACTGTTTGAACATCAAATATGCAAAAATTTGCTGTAAAGTCTAAAATGTAGTCATGGTATTAATTACTTCTGGTTAATGGGAAAGAAACTGTTTAGTGCCGGTGTCCCAGTGGGTCTCTTGTTAGAAAAAAAAATTAAAGGGAAAGTCTTTAATGCTAGTTTAATTAATTAGATGTAAGTGTGTCGAAGAGAAATCATGAATCTAATAATTTTATATTGCAGCTACTTATGTAACAAAAATCCCTATGGTGCAGCCATTTTGGACATCTATACAACCTACTGTTACTCACCTGCCCTGGCTCTCAATGTGGGCTTTACATCCTTCTCCAGCCTGTTTCACCTCTGCTCTTCTGCTCATCAGGTTGCAGTGGCAACCTGGTGCTTCTGTGAGGTCACGCTCCCAGGACTTATAGGCTGGCTAAGGCAGTGAGATGCTGCCGAGTGCTGCTGCTAAATGAAGTAACTTCTTCCACTGGACCTCCCGCCAAACCCAGCTCCGCTTTATTATTCATAATATTTCTACCCTGCTGGCTAGTCCCGGTGAAAAACCCAGCTGTGCGATATTGCTTGGTTAATCTTTCACGTTGCTGGTAATTTCTTCCTGGACTCTGAGACAAACCCAATTGTGCTACAATACTGTGTAAATCTGCTAACACGCTGTTAGGGACGGCGGAACGCACCAAATACAAATAATAGGAGGTGCGTTCGCCGCCCGGGGTCCACCGTGCGGTAGATGTAAAGACCGCTGCTGGATAATGTCAGACTCGCTAGGAGGCGGAGTACTGCGCTCGGGTTGACGTCACCCGAGGTGCTAGGACAGACTCTGTTTAGGCACAGAGACGCCCTAGAGTAAAATAAGGCGTAGACGCCGGGCCTGTTACTTCACAGGGCCAGCCGGCGTGTGGCATCGCAGCCGCGAATGCCAAGAGGTGCTGCAGAGTGCAGCGCGGCGGAAGGTACAGCCGCTTAACGACAGTGGCGGGGAACCGGACACCGTCGGACGCTAATGTAAGGTGCGGTAAGCACAGTGGCGCATAGCTTGCCACTACCTGGCACTGACTAAAATATACCCTCTGTCCACATTCATAATATCAGAGGGTAGGGTCAGTCACCAGACACATGCATCCGTCACCATGCACACATAGCAAATAAGGTCTACACTAGCGCATGGCCGAGCCGCCAAGCGGGCTTTTTATAGCCATGTGCTTCCAGGACCTTCCAGTCTTCTGAGAAGGACCAATCAGATCCGAAGCAGGACCTGAGCATGTGACCCCTGCTCTCCACTGAGAGGTCGTCTTGCGGGCATGCTCAGTAGCACGGCGAGAGGACTTAGCCTCTGGAGCGGTTCACTGCACAGCAGGTTGCGCTACCATTGCTGGACCAGAGGTGGCAGCAACATCCAGACTCAGAGAGCGGGTCTGAGCAGAACGCCTGGATCGCCGAGATTGCTGAGCAGGTCCCTGAGTGGTCGGAGGGAAATGGGAGACCGCTGGATGTATGGCTCCGGATTCCTGTTTTGCAGTCTCAGAAATCCGACGCCTAACACACACTAGCCAGTTTTGCTTGGACTCTGTGGCAAATCTAGTTCTGCTATATTACTGATTTAACTCTGCTATATAGTTGGATTTATTTTGCCTCAGAACCTCCTGAGTCATTTGGCTCTGCATCCCTATATTGCTATCCAACACTGATAATCAAGTTGCCATCCTGCCACATCAGCCTCCGCTGTTCCAACTGGATCACTTTGCTCCACCAACATCATTTGTCCATGCTGTATTGTACTTTGAGGATCTACCGCACTAGTTAATACATAACTTCTACATGTACTGTACTGCCTAGTTGGACAGGGCTACAGGATGTGCGTGGAACATGGCAGATGCAATGAATGAGAATAAATGGTGAGAAAAGAGTCCATAGACTAATACTGTCACTAAGAAGAGATGGAGAAGAGTCTCTTTAGACAATGGTGTGAAAGGGAAGATAAATACAGACCTTTGTCTTTAAAATAAAGTGTATAAGGTTCATATCCTACCTTATCTAAAGGCCCCGTTAAACGCTTCAATGTCTCAGCGATCCCACCAACGATCCGATGTGGATGGGATCGCTGGGACATAGTTAGCTGATCGCTGGTGAGCTGTCACATAGACAGCCCCTCCAGCGATCAGGACCAGCGAGCAAGCTGGTATCCAAGGTAAACAGGGGGTATCTAAGACCTGCATGGCTCTTAGATACCCGCTGCTTACCTTGGAAACCAGCTCCCAGCGTAGCTGATCGTTGGTCTCTCGCTGTCACACGCAGTGATGTGTGCTGGCCAGCGGGAGACCAACAATCAAAAGACGGCCCATGACGTTCGAGCGCAATCAGCGATACCCGGCAGGGGGGCCGGTCGCTGATGTGTGTCACACATCGCTGGCGAAATCGCAGTGGTGTCACAAAATCAGCAATCTTGCTAGTGATCTCGCTGTGTGTTACGGGGCCTTAAAGCGTCAGTAGTACAATGCAACTGTTAATGAATCCCTCACCTTCCAATAACAATACAATGAATTTGTTCATTCTGTCCCAGTCTACACAGTAAAGCTAAACACAGTGTAGGGATTCATGATCTCAGGTGGGCATTAGGTAGCGTTCACACAAGCAATGAGGTTTGGTCCAAATATGTGCAGTTTATTGCTTTTATAAAATGCCAAGGGATTCAAAGCAAAACAGCTTCTTCTGAGCACAAAGGTATCACAGAAAATAAACCATTCATTCAGCACGCATATGTGTCAGTGCCGGTTCACCTGAACAGATTACAGTCTTCTCTCTTCCGGAGAAAACTTCGGACAAAGAAGAGGTACTGTGCTACCAGTCTTGGTATCAACTTCAGCCTAAGCTCCAGCACACAGACTGCTCAGCTTTCGGAGCTGATCTGTGCAGTCTCCAATCAGATAGAGATTCTAGCTTGTCTCTCAGCTACAGCTCACATTTTGGTTGGTCACTCACCAGCTCCAACACACTCCACTGTGCTCAACATTCCCACTAAACTGAGAGCTCTTTAATGAACACATGCCCTGGTTCTTAGGCAAAGCTAGCCATGCGCATCTAATTAAGACATGCAGCACTAGTATTTAACCCTACCTGGCTTTGCTACAAGGGATTCCATCATGTGCTTAGTGAGAAAACAGAAAAACATAAGGATTAATATTCCATGTACATGGATAATTGCACGATAAATATATATATATATATATATATATATATATATATATATATACTTTTGCACATGCTTGTAATAAATAATAATTGAAATCATTTTCCATTGACACATTCCCTAAGATTGCTTCTCACGGGTTCATCATATGGAAGACTGTGCAAGAATGTTTCCTTTTTTTCTATCAAAGACCTGATTAACAATTGAACTTTCATGGGTGACTGGTATGATGTTCACCACCATAAAATGGAAAAAAAAAAATCAATTAACCAAGACAATATTTCTGGTGGTCAGGCTCATATAATTGTGCCGCCGAGCAACAAAGCGTGGACATCTATGTGTTCATGTGTGACCATGACCATCCAGCACCGTCTTCTCAATGTGCTCTGCTTAATACATTTATGATTTATTATTAGTATTTATTGCATATTCATGTCTCACTTGCCAACCATTTAGATAACAAATGTTCTCTGGTCGTAAAAAGAAGTTTAAAGTAAATGACCCCTAAATATTATTTTGTTTGTAGCTAATAAGAGAAAAATCATTCTTACCTTGCTCTCTTATCAATTTCTTAAAGGAACACTAAGTCTAAGAAATATAATTACCCGCACTGTTTGTTTGTTGATAGTTTTGCATGATCCTAAAACAAAAAATTTTGCAGAAATTCTGCAGGGAACAAAGGTGTAATCCTGCTGCTTATGAGCTCCATCTTCAGCTGGTATCTGTCAGAAGTCACACACCATTAACCAAGGGTTAAACAATCTTTTGCTTTACATCAGGTCTTGCAGAGGGGAGAGGTTCCTGCTGCAGCCAATTGTCTTGGAGCGACATACAGGTCAGGGAAAGAACAGGAAGAACATGACTGAGCTCTTGAGACACACACACAAAAGATTTTTTACATGTTTCTCAGTTTTGCTTTAGGCAAAATAGGAACAAAATATCATTTTTTCTAGCTTCTTTTTGATAATTTTTTGTCATTTTCACCAGCAACTTATCCTAGTAAAGGATAAGTTACATAAAATTTCTGTCTTTTGATGCATACTGCAAAGTCTCAGTGTTTCCTATGTGATGTAGTCTCACCCTGTACCTGTCTCCCCTGCCTCCTGCTGGTGATAGGTTTCTTCCAGTCATCTCTTATCAGTATAATGCTGTATCACAAAAATACACTGCTCTGATGGACATAGGTCCAACACTTCTTCATCAGAAAGAGAGTTTATAACAGTATTCACGAAAATAAGTCTGTTTCAGGAGCTACTTGACAGCATTTTACTCCTAACCATTTGCAACCAGATGACCTTGTTTCCTAAAATTGATGCCCCTCTGGACCCCACATTATTTTATAGATTCTATGCATCTAATATTGAGGATGATCCCAAATTTGAGCAGGGTGCTTCTTTCCAAAATGCATGTAGCAGCCACATGATTATCCTTTATGATATACAGTATTGATGAGGAATCGCATAGAGTTTTAGGTAGGAAATCTCTAGTGCGTGAGGAGGATAGACAAAAAAAATCTATAAGCTAAAACAGCAAATATTTTCCTACATCAATTAACACAAACACAAATACATAGCATTAAAGAAAACATGACTGTACTATGTAATATTTGTGTGCTTCGTAATACAGTATATCCCAATTTTTTGCCTTGGCTTTAGTATTTCCAGTTCTTTTTGCAGCCTCTTCCATTTTTCAGTGTCAGTTTTCTGGCAAATAACCACTTTGAAAGATTTACAAAGCCAGCAAAGACCAAAACAAGCAGCTTCTAAGCTGTGCGTCACTTCTTATCATAATGCCTGCAATTCCACTAAGAAGCCATGACGTGCCTTACCGGACAAGACATAAAAATAGCGGCACTGGACTATGGGGAGAGCCGGGGGGGGGGACGTAGCTGTGCAGCAATCTGAAGCCATTCACTTGAAGTATGAGCTTGTCAGATCTTTTATGACAATGACTGTGAGCCACCATTGATATATGAAGAAAACAAGAACAGAAAAAGGATCAAAAACTCCTGCAAATTTTTTGTTTTTCTAAGCAGATTCTTTACCAAAGGCAGATTACACGGCAATATACATATGGTCAGTGCATTCCAGTTTTTGCCAATTTTGATGCATAAAACACAAAAATGTCAAATTCAGAGTATTGTCGTAGATTAAAACGACTTTTTACATCTTCCTGTGCAGCAGTAGTACCCAAACTAGATCTATTAAGGGGTCATTATGACCCCATTGTGAAAATTCTATGAATTCCTGATTATTTATAGGGGCTGTCTGGGACTTTAACATCGATGGTCCATTTTTATGATAGGTCATCAATTTTCTGATCTGTGGGGGAGCGACACCCGTCACCCCAACTGATCAACGGTTCTCGGTGTTGACGGTGGCCGGAGCTGCACAGCTCCATCGTCGGAATAGTGGCCACAGCTGGGTACTGCACATCCACCCGCTATTGATTTGAATAGGAGAGGAATGTGCAGTACCGTCCGCGGCCGATATACAGTCAACGGATCTGTGCATATAAATATTTTTTATAATGTAATTTGAGTCTGTGCAGGGTGTCCAGTGCCTAGCGCTGCGCGTAAGAGAAGCTTAAAGGGAATCTGTCAGTAGGATCAACCCTTCAAAGCCGTCTGCATGGACTTACAGGTGATAGAAAGCTGAATCAAATGATACCTTAATAGCAGCAATCTGATGAATGGTAACTGAGAAATCCATGTTTTTTTTATCTAAATGCAAATGAGCTGAAAAGATCCCACAGATTTTGCAGCTCATTTGCATATAAAAAAAGTGACTTTTTCAGGGGAACCATTCATCGGATTGCAGTTATTAAGGTATCATTTAATTCAACTTTCTACGATCTGTATGTTCATATAGACAGCTTAGGAAGGTTGATCCAACTGATAGATGCCCTTTAAATTGCGCATGTGCACTGCTCATTCATTTAGAATCTATTAGACTGCGTAAAACAGCTGAGTATAGCAAGTGGTGCAGTATGGGCTTGGTGGACTCTAGTAATCAGTGGAGGTCCCAATGGTGGGAGTCCACAGCGGTCAGATACTTATCACCTATGCTGTAGATTGGTGGCAAATAAAGATGATTAAAATGATGTGTAATTAATCAAATTTGTCAATAATTTCCACAAAATGTTAGAATTATTGCAATGTCGAAATTTTATGGATTTGGTGTGTAGAAATTTTGGGGCTCGGAAAGGAGTTAAAAAAACGCAAAACATTATACTTCCCTGTCCTTGCTCACCATCTGACTTGTTATGCCGCCTTTGCTGCCGCAGTTTCAGTGGTCTTTTGCTGCAATCTTCAATTTTTGTAGCACTGATGCCCACATGGTCATGTGGAGATCATTGACGTAAATGATATCCTTCCATGTGACCACATGAGCCTTAGAGATGGAAGAACAGAAAACAACAATGGAGGACCATAGAAGCTATGCCGGAGGATGTGTAAAGAATTTTTAAGGGTCTAGGATAGGGGATTATAAATATTTTATTATTTTTAACCCTTTCCATCATTCATTATGGTTTGGAGTCTGGAGCGACCTCAGAATATGATAAATGGCAATTGGGCCATTTTTGATTTGGACATTTGTACTGAATTTACTGAATTTATTTGGACTGAATGGAATCTGACAGTCGATTTAAGAAAATCTGCCCAATCATTCATCTATAGAGATGGGAACGACGCCTTGATTTTTACTCTCAAGGTAACATATGGAGGGAAGCAAATGATGGTTCTCACAGGATCCATATACCTGGTCTCTACCTTTTCTATCACTCTTACTTGGTCTTCTGCTTAGTATCTTTTCCTTTTCTCTATCCAGAACATTTCCTATTCCAATTTCACTTTTCCCCCAAATCCTTATAGTCCTCTCCAATTTCCTTTTGAATATAAATACCATTCTCTCTCTTCTATTTGTTGCCAAGTCTACTCGTTCAAGTGGTTCCATAGTTGCAACTTTTACTGCCAAAACTCAAGCTGGCCCTTCACATGCAATGTTCATGTGACTGCAATGGCAAAATGCAGCATGCCTGATCCTTCTGTCCCGAGACTTGTGCCATTGAGTGGTGTCACAAGTGTGTCACCTCTTTCTGTGACATCTGGGGTCAGAAGATCACTACGTGTTGTGAATTGCAGATGTTCCATTTAGCCTGTGTGTTATTGTGTCCCATATTAAATGGATTTGGTTTCCTTTGGTGCTGAAGAGGTTAAAGACTTTTTCTATGCTGGTCAGAAACTTACAGCTCCATTTCAGCTGCTTCTGATCTGGGCATTACCTCTTCCTATAAAATCTGTCCAGACATTTTCTTCCATGCCAGTGAAAGTTTTGCTTCCTAGCTCCTTGCAAACGCTGTGCTGAATTAGAGATCGTTGCCACTACTGGAGAATGTGTTTGGGTGCACGCTTTCTTCATTGTCCGTTTCCAATTTGGTTGGTACATTCCTATCCTTTCCTATATACCTCTCTACCTTTGGTGAGTGTTTGTATGTTTGTTGCTTTCTGTTATCTGTCTGTCTTACGTGTTGATACACTAGCATTTTGGTCCCAGGCCTCCTGAGGAAGGGGACAGCTTAGGGAATAACAGAATAGTAAGGTTGATGGCCCAGACCTCCTCACCTCTAGAGGTACCTTTGGGAACAGGGATAGTTAGGGCCCCAGTTCAGGGCCCCTTTCTCTAATCATGAACAGTCACAGCGTGACAAATGGCTGATCATTCTCCAATCCTGGCAAATTTGGTGGCTCAAGTCAAATTTAGAGGTTTGGAAAAATATGGCAGCTATCTTCTAGAAACTTTGCCCCGCCTGTCCCTTGGTGGTATCTAACATTTCATCTCAGCTCTACTAAAATATGAGGGTCTGAGCTGCAATACTACATTAAAAAAAGTCATGTTTTTGCAAACCCTTTAAGAATCACACTTCCATTGACCTATTCAGTTTTTTGGTGTGGTCAGCCAGCCCCTGCTGGGGGCTGTGCTGAATTTCCACTCTTATTTATCAGTATTTTGCCAATTGGTTCTTTGTCCCTTACTAGTTCGGTCTCTTTTTGCTCTGTCTCAGAACATTTCAGAGTGCTGATATAGTGGGAGAAGTCTAGTGACTTCAGGGTTAATTTTGCTATCAGAAGTGTTGGACATGATTTTTGTAGGTTTTTTTGCAGGTTGCAGACAGTGTCTCTCCTTTCCTTTCCTGTCTAGTTAGTTTGGGCCCCATCATTTGCTCAGCCTATTTTCCTGCCTGTGTTTGTGCCTTCATCTTGTTTCACTGTCAATACATGTGTTGGGGCTATCTATTCCTTTGGGGTCTGCTCTGGGGCAGTTAGTTTTCCCTTTTCTTGCTTTAGGCTTATTTAGTCCTCCGGCCGTGACGAGGCATCTAGGAACATCGTAGGCACGCTCCACGGCTACTGCTAGATGTGTGGTAAGATCAAGGATCTGCAATCTGCATAGTTACCAACCTCTCTGGTTTTCTGTGACTTAGCTTGTTTTGTTTTTTCTCCTCGGTGACCCATTCATAACACATGTATTGTCGGTGAGACAAGATGAAAACACAAACACAGATAGAAAAATAGGCTGAGCAAATGATGGGGCCCAAACTAACTAGAAAGGACAGGAAAAGAAAGATGCTATCTGCAATCACGCACAAAATCCTGCCAAAAAATGTCCAACACTTTCTGATAACAAAAACCCTGAAGTCACTAGACTTCAATTCCCTATATCAGCACTCTGGTATATTCTGAAGACAGAGCAAAAAGAGACCAATCTGATCAGGGACAAAAAACAAACTGGCATAAACAGAGACAAGAATGGAAATTCAGCACAGCCCCAGCAGGGGCTGGCTGACCACAAAAACTGAGAAACCAGACCAAATCTCATGTGAAAAAATAGCAGAGCACACTTAGCTTGAGAAGGCAGGAACAGAACTGGAAACCAGAACCTCAGGGCCGGAAAAAATCACCAGCACAAAATTAGGGAGTAGGCTGTCTTAAATCCAGTCAGAGACTTCTGATGTCCACTCACAGTCCTCCTCCTCAAGTGGCAGGTCTCTGCCATTTAGATCAGCTTCATTACCTACTGTCACCACTAGAGGGAGCCCGGATGGAGAACTTACGACTCCTCTGTCAACACAGCAAGCTCCACCACCCTCACCAGAAGTAAATCAGAAAATGAGTTCAGAACACAGCTCCCTGCACCAGCACGTTGGTAACTAAGGTACACATCGGATTTCTAAGCGCTGTGCGCCGCTTAGAAACCCGATGTTTACCTTAGTTACCAGCACCAGCGCGCTGATCGCTGGTCTCCCGTCGATCAAAAAAATGTCCTGGCCATTCCAGGACGATCAGCGATACCTGGCAGGGGGGCTGGTCGCTGGTAAGTGTCACACGCAGCGATCTCGCTGGTGAGATCGCTGTTGCGTCACAAAACTTGTGACTCAGCAGCAATCTCGCTACCGAGATCGCTGTGTGTGACGGGGGCTCAAGAAGGAGGAGCTTGGGTCCACTGAAACGTGGCTCATTTCACACATCACATCAATGAGATCCGGGAAGACACTTTGGGTCAGTAACTGCAGTTCTGTTACACTAATGTATACATTAGACCTTAAAAAAAAACAATTCTAGATGTTCTTGGCGGGGTTTAGGCTTCCTCATCATCATTTAATTGGTTCTACTGCTCGACTTGTTTAGAATTTTCTTTTTGAGCTTCTTATCTGCTCATGTTGTCTGTTCTGGAGATTCACTAATTAAAGGCATAAAGTGATGACAGTTACCAGGAGACGAGTCTTATGGGCTTCTAGTCTACTCACTACTAACAATCTGCATGCCGTATCTTTACAGTCTCTTTTTTTACATTCTGGATATTAACAAAAAAAAAATTGTATTTAAAAGTTTACATTTAATTTACCCAGAATTAAGTTCTTATAGGTATTTTCTGTACATTAATATTGGCACTGTAGGGAGTGAATGGGACGGAGCTTGCAGTACCTTTCATGACCACTAAGCAATGTGTGGAGCTGTGCCGCCACTTCTAGTGCTCCGCCACTCCTGTAGTTGATCTGATATTGACGATCTATACTAAGGGTTGGTCAACAATATTAAATTCTTGGAAACCATTTATTTTATACCCCATTAAAGCATATTTAGCCAATACAGATGGATTTCTTATTTTTTACCCACTGAGGCTGGTTTCACATTTGCGTTTTTTAGCGCTGGAAAAAAACGCATATGTGCGCATGCGTTTTTTCCCCTATATTTAACATGGGTGCGCATACCTGCGCACTTGTAAGCGCATGTATGCGATTTTCATGCGCTGCGTTTTTTTGGGGTGTGCGTTTGTATTTTCCAGACGCAGCATGTTGCATTTTTTGGCCCTGCAAAAAAGCGCATGCGCACATATGCGCACGTTTTGCGCTAAAAATGGCCATTATAGCCTATGGATGCGCATATGTGCGCACTGGCATGCTCATGTATGCGTTTTTTTGCATATGCGTTTTTTTTTTTTTAACCATGGAATTTAGGGGTTTGGGTTAGAGTTAGGGTTAGTTAAGGGGGTTTAGGGTTAGGGTTAGGGTCAGGGTCAGGGTTAGGGTTGGGGTTTGGGTCAGGGTTAGGGTTAAGTATGGTTTGGTTAAGGGTTAGGGTCAGGGTTAGGGTCAGGATTAGGGTTAAGTATGGTTTGGTTAAGGGTTAGGGTCAGGGTTAGGGTCAGGATTAGGGTTAGGGTCAGGGTCAGGGTTAGGGTTAGGGTCAGGGTTAGGGTTAGGGTCAGGGTTAGGGTTAAGTATGGTTTTGTTAAGTGTTAGGGTCAGGGTTAGGGTCAGGATTAGGGTTAAGTATGGTTTTGTTAAGGGTTAGGGTCAGGGTTAGGGTTAGGGTCAGGGTTAGGGTCAGGATTAGGGTTAAGTATGGTTTGGCTAAGGGTTAGGGTCAGGGTTAGGGTCAGGATTAGGGTTAAGTATGGTTTGGTTAAGGGTTAGGGTCAGGGTTAGGGTTAGGGTTAGGGTCAGGTTTAGGGTTAGGGTCAGGGTTAGGGTTAAGTATGGTTTTGTTAAGGATTAGGGTCAGGGTTAGGGTCAGGATTAGGGTTAAGTATGGTTTGGTTAAGGGTTAGGGTCAGGGTTAGGGTTAGGGTTAGGGTTAAGTATGGTTTTGTTAAGGGTTAGGGTCAGGGTTAGGGTTAGGGTTAGGGTCAGGGTTAGGGTTAGGGTTAGGGTTAGGGTCAGGGTTAGGGTTAGGGTTAGGGTCAGGGTTAGGGTTAGGGTTAGTTAGGGTTTAGGGTTAAGTATGATTTGGTTAAGGGTTAGGGTCAGGGTTAGGGTTAGGGTTAGGGTCAGGGTTAGGGTTAGGGTTAGGGTCAGGGTTAGGGTTAGTAAAGTCATGGTTTGGGTTAGTGTGAGGGGCCACCTAAAAATGTTGGAAAAAAACGCAAACGCGGTAAAAACGCACTAAAAACGCATACAAACGCATAAAAACGCTGCGTTTTTTTCATGCATGCTCATAAAAATGCTTGAAAAAAACGCAGCAGTTGTATGCTTTTGTATGCGTTTTTTCAATGCGTTTTTTTGCGGGAAAAACGCGCTGCAAAAAAAAGCAAGTGTGAAACTAGCCTTATTTACTAATGAGTACAACCACTCTTGCTTCTTTCCATACCAGGTCCCAGAACTTAAAGGGAATGTGTTAACTGTAAATGAGCTATTGTTTAAATCAGGTTTTCGTGTTCCATTTACTTTTTTTAATTTTTTTTATATCATGATATTTATTGAAAAAAAAAATATTAGTAATCTTGCAATTTTCCCCTTAGCCACTGGGGCTACTCATACTCCCTGATCTTTTAAAAAGAGTTTTCAGCAAGCTCATTATCATCAGAGGCAGGGGTATAATCACAGATAACACCTCTATGCACAGTTGCTAACACAGGATCCACCAGTAATATTAGGCGATGTCACCGCTCCTCCTCACTTTACAGTGACCTTTGCACACTCTCATATTAGGCGATGTCATCACTCCTCCTCACTCTACGGTGACCTTTGCACACACTCATTAAATGCTTTAATAGAAACGATAGACTCAGGGTCTGTAAATGGTTGTTAATGTACATGTGCATTTTCTGGAAGAATGGGAGTTATGATTTTTGAATAGAGAAAAGTGGCTGGAGTGAAAACTGAGAGATTTCTAATTTTTATTTTTAATAAAGATTAAGCTATGGAAATATGGAAAAAAAAAATGGCAAAAAAAATACATTTGCATGGTGATCTGCGAAGGCTACTGTCTGCAAATCACAAGATATTGAGATTATTAACCTGTCGACACCGCAGCGTGTTTTGCATTAATTGCACTCTACTTCCTTCTCCGAGCCTTCATTTGTGATGCTCAGCAGTTATGCACTGTGTGCAGAATTATTAGGTAAATGAGTATTTTGATCACATTATCCTTTTTATACATTTTGTCCTACTGCAAGCTGTATAGACTTGAAAGCCAAATGCCAATTATGTAAATCAGGTGATTTGCATCTCTGTAATGAGGAGAGGTGTGGTCTAATGACATCAACACCATTTATAAGGTGTGCTTAATTATTAGGCAACTTCCTTTTCTTTGGCAAAATGGGTCAGAAGAAAGATTTGACGGACTCTGAAAAGTCAAAAATTGGGAGATGTCTTGCAGAGGGATGCAGCAGTCTTGAAATTGCCAAACTTTTGAAGTGTGATCACCGAACAATCAAGCGTTTCATGGCAAATAGCCAACAGGGTCGCAAGAAGCGTGTTGATAAAAAAGGCGCAAAATAACTGCCCATGAATTGAGGAAAATCAAGCGTGAAGCTGCTAAGATGCCATTTGTCATCAGTTTTGCCATATTTCAGAGCTGCAATGTTACTGGAGTATCAAAAAGCACAAGGTGTGCCATACTCAGGGACATGGCCAGGGTAAGGAAGACTGAAAAACGACCACCTTTCAACAAGAAACAAAAGATAAAACGTCAAGCCTGGGCCAACAAATATCTTAAGACTGATTTTTATAAGGTTTTATGGACTGATGAAATGAGAGTGACTCTTGATTGGCCAGATGGATGGGCCCGAGGCCGGATCAGTAAAGGGCAGAGAGCTCCACTCTGACTCAGATGCCAGCAAGGTGGAGGTGGGGTACTGGTATGGGCTGGTATCATCAAAGATGAACTTGTGGGACCTTTTTGGGTTGAGGATGGAGTGAAGCTCAACTCCCAGACCTACTGCCAGTTTCTGGAAGACACCTTCTTCAAGCAGTGGTACAGGAAGAAGTCGGTATCGTTCAAGAAAAACATGATTTTCATACAGGACAATGCTCCATCACATGCATCCAAGTACTCCACAGCATGGCTGGCCAGTAAAGGTCTAAAAGAAGGAAAAATAAAGACATGGCCCCCTTGTTCACCTGATCTGAACCCCATAGAGAACCTGTGGACCCTCATAAAATGTGAGATCTACTGGGAGGGAAAACAGTACACCTCTCGGAACAGTGTCTGGGAGGCTGTGGTGGCTTCGGCACGCAATGTTGATCGTAAACAGATCAAGCAACTGACTGAATCTATGGATGGAAGGCTTTAGAGTGTCATCATAAAGAAAGATGGCTATATTGGTCACGGATTTTATTTTTTATTTTTTTGAATGTCAGAAATGTTTATTTCTAAATTTTGTGTAGTTATATTGGTTTACCTGGTGAAAATAAACAAGTGAGATGGGTATATATTTGGTTTTTATTAAGTTGCCTAATAATTCTGCACAGTAATAGTTACCTGTGTAGGGTCGAGCAGGTTCGCAGGATGCAGTGACGAGACACTAGACGAATGGTGGTTTACGAAATTACTTTTATATAACTTTAGCCGCTGGGCTTGGCTGAACAAAACAAGAATTAAGAACAACACAAACAGTCCACGCAGGGACTCAACAATCTTAACCAAATATAATGCCACTTAGCCTTCTAGGGACTGCTGGTTTCGGTAGCGTGGCTGCGTAGAGGTCGCTGGGGCGGCTGTCCTGAAGTCTCGCTATCCCGGGTAGGAATGGGGCTCAACAGGCCCTGAAGAAAGCGATGACGGTGGGGCGCAACAAGCCCTGAAGACAGCGATGCCGGTGGGGCGCAACAGGCCCTGAGGAAAGCGTTGCCGTTGGGGCGCAACAGGCCCTGAAGAAAGCAATGCCATTGGGGCTCAACAGGCCCTGAATAAAGTGATGCCACTGGGGCGCAACAGGCCCTGAAGAAAGCGATGCCGTTGGGGCGCAACAGGCCCTGAAGAAAGCGATGCCGTTGGGGCACAACAGGCCCTGAAGAAAGCGATGCCGTTGGGGCGCAACAGGCCCTGAAGAAAGCGATGAAAGTGATGACGCAGTTCTCCAGATGACCTGTAGCCGTCCTTTATCAAGCAGTCTCTCCCAAAGCCGGGGTAGCTGGCCTTTTATCTCGCCTGTGACGAGGTGGCGTTTCTTCAGGCCGGTGACGGCCGGGTCGGCGTGATGGGGGAAGGCTGGGGGGGAAGTGCCCAGGCCTCTGTGGCCGGGTAACGGGTAGTCACGGCCACAACCTGAGGTAAAGCTCCTCTCTCACCTAGGCGGGGGGCAGCTGGGATGATTCTCTCAGAACGGGGGCAGGGAGTAGTTTCTCGGAACAGTCTCTCACGTCTCTCTCGTCGGTAAGTCAACAGCTTTCTCCTCACAGGCTCCTCTTGGTGCCCCTGCAAGTCACCCTGCGTCCTGCCTTCACTCTCACTCTCTCCCAACTGCTACTGCCGCGCGTCCCCTGCTCCTGCGGCTCTCTGAGCGGGCGGTTTGGCCAATTCACATAAGCGGCAGGTACGGCAAAATTTCATCCACAACAGCCGACAACCGTGGGTGATAAACTTTCTGTTGTAGCCATTGCAAAGTCTTTTTAACTCCAAAGTGGGCCCCTTTTTCGTGAGCCTCTCGAACCAGTTCGTGTAGTTGAGCTCCAGGCGTAACCACATGCCACACAGTCGCTGAGGTTGTTTGCGACGTGAATTTACGGTACAGTAGTCCCTTTCGGATAATCAGTCTCTCCCATTGTTGCAGCATTAGCGACAGGTCTTGGGTCAAAGTTTGCCGTTGAGTACCAGTGGGTAATTGACCAGCGGCGACCCATGTCCGGAGAAGTCCAATTTCTTCATCTTCTTGTTGTTGTTGTATCCACTTATCCCGAGATTGTTCCAGGATGCCCCTGTGGGCCTCTGGGGAAGATACTTTTGAATCAACATTGGTGAGCACGGCAGCAGTGAGAGCGAACGGTATTTCTTCTCCTTCTAATTCTTCGTCTCGATTCTGTCCGGGAGTTGTATGTCGAATCCTGGAGAGGGCATCTGCATGGACATTCTCGGCCCCTCTTTTGTAGATAATCTTATAATTGTACTTCGCCATCCGGGCCACCCATCGCTGCTCCAAAGCCCCCAACTTGGCGTTTTCCAGATGTGCCAGTGGGTTGTTGTCAGTTCGCACTACCACCTTGGAGCCCGCTAGGTACTCTGCTAATCTCTCCGTCATAGCCCACACCACTGCGAGGAGCTCGAGCTTAAAAGAGCTGTTATTGTCAGGGTTACGCTCGGAGTCATGGAGTGAGCGACTTCCATATGCGATCACTCTCTCCTGGCCATCCTGAACCTGTGACAACACAGCCCCCAGCCCGTGAAGACTCCCGTCAGTGTGCAGGATGAACGGCTGAGAGAAATCTGCATAAGCCAACACTGGGGCATCCGAAAGTGCAGCCTTGAGGTCTCAGAAGGCCTCTTCTTGAGGGTGTTGCCACTGGATTTTTCGCCCTTTGGCCCCAGCGGGAGCCCCCTTCAGCAGGTCATGCAGGGCTCGAGCTCGACATGCAAAATTCTTTACGAAGCGACGGTAATATCCAGCTAACCCCAGAAAAGCCCGCACGTCTTTCACCGTCTCGGGGGTAGGCCATTCCTGGATAGCAGCAATCTTCTCCCGGGATGGCCTCACACCCATGCCGAAATGACATGACCCAGATACTCAATCTGAGAGCGAAATAGGTGGCATTTCTGAGGCTTCACCGTCAATCCGTACTTTTGCAGCCGGCTGAGTACCTGTCCCAACCGCTTCAGGTGGTCCTCGAAGGAGGCGGCATAGACAATGATGTTGTCCAAGTAGATCAACGTGGCCTCAAAATTAAGATCCCCTAGACATCGCTCCATCAATCGCTGAAAGGTCCCGGGGGCGTTGGCCAGCCCGAATGGCATCCGATTAAACTCAAACAGTCCCACGGGCATTATGAACGCCGTCTTAGCTCTGTCCTCTTCTGACATGGGCACCTGCCAGTACCCACTGGCCAAGTCCAGGGTCGAAAAATATGTTGCCTTGCCCAATGCAGACAGAGACTCTTCTATGCGGGGCGATGGGTATGAGTCTTTAATAGTGCAAGCATTCAGTTTACGATAATCCACACAGAATCGTAGTGTACCATCTTTTTTCTGGACCAACACGATGGGGGCCGCCCAGGGGCTTTGACTTTCCCGTATCACCCCTTTTTGCAGCATTTGAGCCAGCAAAGTTTTCACCTCTTGATAGAGTTGTGGCGGAATCTGTCGATATCGTTCTCGGATAGGGGCCGCTCCTGCTGTGGGGATCTCATGAGTGATGGCGGTGGTACACCCAAAGTCGTCCTCATGGCTAGCAAATACTTCATGGTACTGTCCCAGCAATGCTTTTACTTGTAAAAGTTGGGCTGCAGTAAGTCCAGAAAGCTCGGCCCGCATCTGCTCCAAGATATTTCGGCCCTTCTCTTGTGTCGAGACTTCGTGGGCCTGTAAGGTTCGTATTGTTACCTCCCAAGGATCATCGGGGTGTACTCGTAATTGAACCGCAGGAGCGGGCAGCACTTCTTCTAAAGGCTTTACTAGTTTAGCCAGTACAGTCTGTGCTTTCAGAATGGTATCTCGATCTTCAAGGTTAACGCAGCGTACCAGGACGGTTCCTTTTTGCACCGTAGCAAGGGAACGGGCCACCAGTATGCCAGGAGGCAAGTGCTCAGAGTGACACGGCTCGAACTGCACCTCCACGCCCTCCAAAGGTATCGAGGCCCGAATTGGCAGGGCCACTACTGTCTGTCCTGGAGGCAGCACAAGCAGGGGTGCCGCTGACGCGATGACCTTGCCCAGAGCCTCACCCTCCTGGCAGTCCCGATGCACCAGCGCACCTCGCACCAGCTGCTGGAATACCTGTCCCTGAGCTGTGCGAGAACCCCACTCCTTCAGTGTCCTTTGTGTGGGATCATTAAGCAACAGGTTACCAAACTCTTTTAAAATATTCATGCCTAGGGTGACGGGGTGTTGTCGATCAGCTTCTCCTTGAGTCAGCACCACCCCTCTGCGACCAAGGGGTTTACCGCACAACGTCACCTGCACCCACACTACCCCGGCAACCGGGACCGGCAGTTGGTTGGCGGCTACTAGTCTAATCATGGGCCCCCACTGAGGCCTTGCTGCCTCCGGAAAGTTTTGTTGAAAGTACGCTGCGGGCATAGTGGTTACTTGTGACCCCGTGTCCACCAGACACCGGACGGCCCGGCCCTCTACTTCTGCCCAAACTACCAGACACTTTGCTACCAAATCTTCGGGACTTCCACCACCCCTAGTTGTGGTTTTCGGCTCCGAGCGGCGTCCCCCCAGCCTGGAGTCCTTTAGTTTAATGGCCGCCGGGGTGGGTATCTCCCACACCGCGGACACTCTCGGGCGAAGTGGCCTGGTTCTCCACACTCATAACACTGGGCCAGTATAGACTGACCACCTCGCGGAGAACATGACCCCCAGGGACCGGGATTAACGCTAGGTCGTCCAGTCTCCGGTTCGGGTCTTCTCTTTACTTCAGCCAACTCGCTCTTAATGTTTTTCAATTCTTGCTTCATCTCCCCCACCCACTGAGGTTCCTCAACGGTGTTCGAGGAGGCCTCCACACCTCGGACCTTCCCCACGGGGACCGCCATCCCTTGCTCTTGCTCCCGTACCCGTGTCTGACTTCCCACTTCTGAAAAGTCTATTTGGGGATTCATTCTGATCTGTTCCCGTAATGCCTGCTTTATCAGTGGCTCTCACAGTCCAGTCACCAGTAGGTCACGTAGGGTAATGTCAACAGGTCCTACCCCTACCCCGTCTTTTCTTTCAATAGCCGTATGTAATTCCTGGAGTACATTCATATACTGAGTAATCGTCTGCCTGCATCCGACTAAACAGACGGGTCCTTAACTCTCCCACATTAGTGGGATCCCCGTGGGTCTGTTCCACTATCTGCACCTTTTCAAAAGTGTTGCGGTGCCCTGGAGGTTTCAACATCACTGACCTCCGCACCTCCCCGTCTAGAGCCATGAGTGCCACTTCAGCTTCCAGGTCAGGGGTCATTGGGTGCATCCGAAAGAGCCCCCGCATTCGCTCTGTCCAGCTCCATAGCATAGTATTGGAGCTGGAGAATCTAGGCAGGTTGTTCAGCATGGCCCCCAATGAAATGCTAGTACGGGGGCCATCATTATCTACAGAGTTTACAGCTTCCCCCTGACCTGGGCCACCACCATCCACGCTCGGAGACTGCATCCTGCCGACTACGCCAAGTGTAGGGTCGAGCAGGTTCGCAGGATGCAGTGACGAGACACTAGATGAATGGTGGTTTACGAAATTACTTTTATATAACTTTAGCCGCTGGGCTTGGCTGAACAAAACAAGAATTAAGAACAACACAAACAGTCCACGCAGGGACTCAACAATCTTAACCAAATATAATGCCACTTAGCCTTCCAGGGACTGCTGGTTTCGGTAGCGTGGCCGCGTAGAGGTCGCTGGGGTGGCTGTCCTGAAGTCTCGCTATCCCGGGTAGGAATGGGGCTCAACAGGCCCTGAAGAAAGCGATGAAGGTGGCGCGCGGTGATGACGCAGTTCTCCAGATGACCTGTAGCCGTCCTTTATCAAGGAGTCTCTCCCAAAGCCAGGGTAGCGGGCCTTTTATCTCGCCTGTGACGAGGTGGCGTTTCTTCAGGCCGGTGATGGCCGGGTCGGCGTGATGGGGGAAGGCTGGGGGGAAGTGCCCAGGCCTCTGTGGCCGGGTAACGGGTAGTCACGGCCACAACCTGAGGTAAAGCTCCTCTCTCACCAAGGCGGGGGGCAGCTGGGATGATTCTCTCAGAACGGGGGCAGGGAGCAGTCTCTCGGAACACTGTCACGTCTCTCTCGTCGGTAAGTCAACAGCTTTCTCCTCACAGGCTCCTCTCGGTGCCCCTGCAAGTCACCCTGCGTCCTGCCTTTACTCTCACACTCTCCCAACTGCCACTGCCGCACGTCCCCTGCTCCTTTTACCCTAGCCCCGCCCCCTGTCGCCCTGACAACTTCAGTCGCATGTCTCCCTTTGTAATCCTCCTGATGTGATTCCTTCAATAATCCTGATGGCGGTCCCCCTGGTTCCGGCCCGAACACTATATGGGGGCCTTCCTTCCCACACCTGCACAAACAGATATCCTCCTAAGATAGCCAAATCTAAAAAAAACCCACTCCAACTTCCAAAAATATTAAGCTTTGATATTTATGAGTCTTTTGGGTTGATTGAGAACATAGTTGTTGTTCAATAATAAAAAGAATCCTCTCAAATACAACTTGCCTAATAATTCTGCAGGCAGTGTACATAAGTGGTTGCTTGGATTAAAAAAATGATTTGGGAAATTGCTTATTTTTGACAAAAAAAAACAATGTAAAAGAGAAAAAAAAAACAACAGGAATAACAGATGTTTGTGGGCAGTAAAACGAATGTATTAGCAAAATAAAAGCAGATGGCATTGCATAAAGATTGTGATGTGTTGCATAAATGGTATGAAAGGGAATAGATCACAGACGGAGTAGGACAAAGCACAAGTACCGGCGCCCTCATCACGGAGACGGTGTAAGGAGCAGGACCCGCGTATTAGAGGGTACACAATTGAAAAATACAGACAGGATACTTTATGTTCCGTCATATTTAGATTTGTATAATTTACAATTCCTTTTATTCTTTCAATTTGGTGCCAAGGACAAAAAAAGTCATATTTTTATTGATCAGCGATAATGACGCCAGTTATGACTTTGGCCAAGACTTTTGTTGCACGACCAAAGTTCGCTTGGTGCGGGGGCTACATTACAAGAGAATGGGGTCACATTGGGACCACAAGGGTAACAAGCAAGTCGCAAAAAATGAGTTTGAAATTCTTGCAACTTACTTGTTGAACTATTCTCGGTTTTCCAATGGGACACCATTCATTTGCATTGCGTCGCGATGTAGCACCGAAACTTTGGCCGTGTAGCCGTAGCCTAATTCTGACGCCCTAGAAGACAGGTTGAATAAAAAAAAAATCACAAGATTAAGTGATCTTAGCTCATAACTGAGTCATGTCAAGGGTTTTCCAAGATTATTGTATCCGAGTAATGGTTGGGCTCGATTCCAAAAACGTTCCTGCACAGATTTTTTTTCCAAAGCCTGCAACGACGTATGCAAGTAATGATAACAATTTTTTCCTATCATGCCTTATCTCCCGTATATTTATCTCAACCCCATGGTGAAGATAACAAGTGATCTCCTTCTAAATAAAAAGAAGGAAGACAAAAAAATAACGTTAAAGGCAGCGCCTCTTTGAAGTATATCAACACCTCAGTCCCACGTGTTGTTTGGCAGAGAGAAAAACCTATTAAAATTCACAGAGAACCAGAATGTTTGCCTTTGTCAAAGTACTTATGGCGTCGTAAATCTATATTAATTAAAAGGCAATTACAAATTGAGATTGAAGCAATGTGTAAGGAAGGAAAATGGTATCTCACCTTATCTCACCTCCATAAGGGGTTGTCTCGTGTTCTTAAAAGGGTAAAACTGAAAAGTGCTTGTAAAAACAAACAACTTTGCCTTTTACTTCTTATTGAAAATCATTTTTTAATGTTATACTTTACTCCTCGTTGCCTAGCTTACCGGCCACTTTTGTGATCTATGAGAAGTGGCCTGGGTCCTAGGCAAAGAGTGCAGCACTTGCAAAAAGAGCTTGCAGGCGCTGCTCTGAAACGTGTCCATTTTGCCGGATCTGACAAGCTTTATGCCTTTGTGTTTCTTTGATGCTGCATAGGCAAAGCCTCGACTTGTAGAATAGAAGAGTCTTGCAGATCTGCCATGCTACCGATGCAAACTGTCAATCATCAGGTGTGATCCGCCCCCTGACAAGCAGAAAGTTGGGAGTCTGGGGAGCTCCTGAAAGTAGATGATGTGACAACACCTTCAAGGTAAAAAGGCAATGATTCATCAAGACCAGGGCTGCCACCAGGAATTTCAGGGACACATACTGGCAAAGCCCACTTGAGACTCCACCCAGGCTCCATCCTAGCCCTGCCTCCACCCCTCAAACTTTCCACAGTCCCACCCTCACTCTTGTAAAACCTCTACTTCTGCACCATGTCCTTACCAATCACACATAGAGAGCTCCCATAGAAGGCCAGATCACATACATAGCCATCAGCTTTTGTTTTGGCCAAAAGATTTTTTTAAGCTGCCACCACGACAAGGTAGACTTTTTTGGCAGGGCCATACTCTACTCTAACCTATTAAACATTTCATATACAATACTCTTGTGCCAAAGTATGTACACCATCTCAAAAGCCGCTTTCCCCTGGTCGGCTGGAGGGAGATGACCAGTGTGTGTACATTTGCTCCACCTTTACGTCTCAGTTTACTATTACGACTAAAGTGGTGGTTGGTGGGGAAGATGAGATTATACTGTTTCTGGTGGATAGTGGAGCTGGAGTCAATTTGGTGGCGTCTCGCTTTGTTCAGACCCACGGTCTGTTCTGTAGGATGCTGGCAAGACCCATTTCCATTCATGCAATTGACTCTGTCCCTCTCAGCCAGAGGTGTTTGTCCCAAGTCGTAGACAATATAGACCTCCATATAGGGACTCTTCAGGGAATGCCAACTTCCATAGTCTTAGGCCTTCCTTGGCTGAAGAGACACAATCTGGTCATAGATTGTTGGTCTGGGGAAGTGGTGAGTTGGAACAAGTCTTGTAAGGACCGCTGCCTGGGTGCTCCGGTCTCTACCGACCTTCTTGAATCTACCCCTTCTTCTCTGATGCAGGCAGTTAAGGTGCTACCAGGGAATAGGGGCATGATTCAACCCTCACCACAAGTAAACCCTGAGTCTCAGGGTCCTCTCAGGAGGAGAGATCAGGGGAGGATTGTGGTTCCCCCTGAATGTAGTAAGGGGATAAGTTTGGTGACATAGGGGGACGCCTCTGTTTCTGTTCCTCAAGGGCATTACCTTCTGTTGGCAAACGTACGCATAGAAATAAATGTTCAGGTATGGACCTCCTGTGTGAATGAGTACTCGTGGGTGTCCACTAAACACATCAAGTGGAAGTACGCATCTGGGACCTGGAGTTGTAGGGTGATCGGGCCGTATTGGGTTTCGGCCGTCCTAAGCCTTAGGACCATCCATTTGGAGTTACACCCAATAATGCAGGTACAGAACATATTCCACAGGTCTTCACTCTGGAGATCTGTTGCGCATCGGAAACCTACGCTATTTCTGTCACCATTGGGCTGCGTTTGCCGTAAACCTGAGGATCAGGTGACTGCAGAGGTGGACCCTAGTGGGTTGAGGCGTCCTCACCATATGTCATTTCCGGTGAGGTCCAGTGATCACCAGTGAAATTATACACAGAAGCTCTGTATCTAGTGTCAGTGTACAGGTAATGCAGGGATCACTAGTGAAATTATACACAGGAGCTCTGTATATAGTGTCAGTGTTCAGGTAATGTAGAGATCACCAATGACATTATACACAGAAGCTCTGTATATTGTGTCAGTGTACAGGTAATGCAGGGATCACCAATGACATTATACACAGGAGCTGTGTATATAATGTCAGTGTACAGATAATACAGTGATCACCAGTGACATTATACACAGGAGCGCTGTATATAGTGTCATATAGTGTCAGTGTACAGGTCATTAGAAGAGTTGATGCTTGTGTACTAATCATGCTCCATTGGCCCCTCCGTTGCGGTGATGGTTTCACCTCATTTCATCATTTGCATTTCCCCTTCTCACTTCCGAATTAGCCGTCCCCCTCCTCCCTCACTTCATCATTTGCAGTCCCCCGTCACCCCCCTTACTTCATCATTTTCAGCCCCCTGCGCCTCACTTTATCATTTACTGTCCCGTCCCCCCCTCAGTTCATCATTTGCAGTCCCCCTTACCCCCTTCATCATTTGCAGTTCCCCTTCCCTCACTTCATTTGCAGTCCCCCCTCACTTCATCATTTGCAGTCCCTTCTCACTTCATCATTTGCCGTCCCCCGTCTCCCCACTTCATCATTTGCAGCCCATCTCCCCCAATTCATCATTTGCAGTTCCCTTTCCCCGCTTCATCCTTTGCAGTCCCTCTCCCCCACTTCATCATTTGCAGTCCCCCCTAACTTCATCATTTGCCATCCCATCCCCCCACTTATCCATTTAATTCATTTTATAAAGAAAAGTTTTATACTTTTACTCCACTGACGATCCCCTGCAGATGCAGCTCCCCTTCTGGCTTCCTGGCAACAGCCAGTGGCGCGCATACAAGCCGGTGTGTAGGCATTGACGTCATTGCGTATGCGCCGTCACCAGAAGTCTAGAAGGCCGGAGGAGGCTGGAGCCGCGCAGACAGTTTGTGCAGCTGTGGAGCTCCAGGAAAGCTCTCAGCGCCGAGGTGTGCGTGCGCCGCTGTTCAAGCACTTTTTTTCACCCTTGGGCCCGGTGACCAGAAGGACAAGAGAGGGGGCCCAGAAAAGTATGGTGACCGCAACATAGCATGATGTCCGAACTGTGACCCCCACAATGCGGCCCCACACCTCAGCACAATGTATAATGGCTCCCACTAGTCTCTCCAAACAGTATAATGGCCCCCACATAGCACTCCATAAATTATAAAGGCTCCCACAGAGCCCTCTAAATATTATAATGACCACCAATAGCCTTCCAAATATTTTAAGGGCCCTCACATAGCCCTCCAAATACTATAATGACCACAAGATAGCCCTCCATAGAGTATAATGGGCCTCATAGTCCACCATATAGTATGCTGCACCCCATAATCCTCCATACAGTATACTGCACCCCATGATCCTCCATACAGTATAATTCACTCCTGATAGCCAATCATATAGTATAATGGGCCCCATAGTACTCCATATAGTATACTGCACCCCATAATCCTCCTTACAGTGTACTGTACCCCATGGTCCTCCATATAGTATAATTCACTCCTCATAGTCCTCCATATAATATAATGCACTCCCCATAGGTCTCCATATAGTATAATGCATCCCTCATAGGTCTCCATATAGCATAATGCAGCCCATAGTCCTCTACCCATAGTCGTCCATATAGTATAATGCACTCCACATAGTCCTCCATGCAGTATAATGCACCTCATAGTCATCTATATAGTATAATGAATCCCATAGTCCTCCGTATAGCATAATGCATTCTCCATAGTCCTCCACACAGTATAATGCACTCCATAGTCCTCCATATAGTATAATGTACTCCACATAGTTCTCCATTCATTATAATGCACCCCAGAGTCTTTCAAATAGAGTAAAACATGCATTGATGGGCAGTGGTGCCCCCTGCTGGTGCTTGCATTCGCCCCCCCATCTCATGGGCCCCATAGTGGCCATGTGGCTTGCTACCATTGGAAGGTTGGCAGGATGCCCCTGGCTGGCATGGACCCTAATGGTGGTCATGTTGTTTTTTTTCACCATTTTCTCCAAGCAGAAGAAGACATTTAAGATTCTTAAAGAAGCACTTCCATCAAAACTTGCATCCTTTTAATATATTGCAATTATCGTATTATGTGGCACTTTGCTAATTTTGCTTTCTACCCAGTTAATTCATCTCTTCTCTGCTCTATGTAGAAACAGGAAGTTTCTTTTCCCTGCATATATTTTCCCCTCTTCAACTTCTGACAAAGCTGCTCCCCCTTCCCCCTGCCAAGGACTTTTGCAGTGATGACTCATGCAGGAAAAGGAAATTCCTTTTCTGCATAGAGCTTAGAAGGATTCAGGTACTCTGTTTTTAATCATGTCATAGATCTAATTGAAAAGAGAAGAATTAACTGGGTAGAAAGGCAAAATGAGCAATTGTAATTACACAGTGCTATATAATATGATGACTGCGATATATTAAGAGGATAAAAACTTTGATGGGAGAAGGGCTTCTTTAAGATCTGGACAGAAGACGCTGAGGCAGGGATATACATTTAACAGTAATTTTCTTCAATTTCAGGGAAATCTGCTTATCATTGGCTACTCCTGAAGTAAGAAGCTGGCGGATGACGTTCCATTTTGGAAAAATATTGGGTAAGTTACATTGCTTTAATGTACAGATGGAACAGACTTCACAGCAACATTTAGCTAAGCAGCTTACCAATTAGCCAGATCATTATCGCAGCCTTGTCCTTTAAACTCACTGAATGTAGTCATGACATGCTACAAAATCACGTTACAGCCCAGCAAAATCTGTTCCACATTTATATTATCACTTTACAGCGTTCCTTTGAAAATAGTCCATCGGAACAATTTACTTTGCCAGTTCTTTGCTCTAAACTGAGTCCTTTCAGATGGGAATTTCCTCTTCTGTCAAATTCCAACATTTAATAGACATTAAATTCCACGTTTGTAATCAAATTATGATTTTGCTCCAGTGTATCTAAACTAAAATGGAAAAAAAAAAAAAAATATGAATAAAAATGTACAAATACAACTGTAGCAGCCATCATCTTGGCGGTTGTGGTGTCCGATTATATTGGGGTGGGAATCACCGATAGTGTAGAAGACTCACCACTCTGCCCTCTTATTGTAGCACCATCATGGTGGTGATCGCTAGATCTGTACACTCAATATTAAAAAATTATACAAATTTTTGACATACAGCTCCTGTACATCCCTCTGCACGATGACAGACTACAAGCTAACCTTGTGTAGTCAGGCCCAGCATACCACCCTGCATCCATCACTTCAAGCTCCCTATTCACCGTAACGTCATCTGAAGCTGACGGATGACAACCGGGAGGTAAAAGTGGAGCAAATTAATCTGATCCATTTGTTTTCCTCTGTAAGAAGCTGCCAACAGGGATGGCAGCAGCTTTTTCCTCTCTCCCTATGCTTGTCTACGTGTAAAGTGCAGGGGCTGCAGTTGAACTTGGCCCTGGAGCCTAATTTGCCCCCAAACGCTCCCTTTGGCCCATACGAGGGGACTTATGATAGTTGGTGGCTAGATAGGAATGAGACTTGAATTTTTAAAAATTTGCTTGATTCGTTTGAGTTGGTTGAAAATTTCAATTAAATCCAAATTGATTTGTCACAAACCAAAAGTGCCCTTAAATACATTTATTAGGCTCAGAGGTCTCTGCAGACCCCAAGGTATAAAACATAGGGGATGAAAGACGTTAAAAAGGGGTAAAATATTAAGCTTATCTGACCTGCTACAGTTCCCTAACCCAGTCTTCTGGTGTTGGATTGAATCTTTTGGCCTCTGATCTTTGGGTCTTCTGGTGCCGACGAGGCCTCACCCGGTAACGTGGGTTGCGACACATGTTATTAACTATTCACTGACTAGGCCTCATGTGGACACATGGGCAATAATGTATTTTATTGATTATTCACTGACTAGGCCTCATGTGGACACGTGGGCCGCAATGTATTTTATTGACCATTCACTGACCAGGCCTCATGTGGACATGTGGGCCGCAATGTATTTTATTGACCATTCACTGACCAGGCCTCATGTGGACATGTGGGACACAATGTATTTTATTGACCATTCACTTGTGGCGATTGCAGGTACGCAGGATGCAGTGACGAGTCGCGAGGCAGTTAGGTGCTTTCCATATTAACGTTTGTAAGACCAGAGGGAACTTTCCTCAGTCCCGGCCTGATCACCAAAAGGGGTAACATGGTTCTATACAAGCACACACAAACGGGTAGAACACGACTACTTCTGGCAACAGCCGGTCACTATAGGGCCGCGGTATAGCCGACTATGGGTCCTTAATTATAAAGTCAACATGGCCGTCCAGACATCCCTCGCCGTTCGGGTTGGTGGTCTTTCGGCGTAGTAGTTGCTGGGCAAAGTTGCGATGACGAAGACTTCACGCACTCCGGCGCGCTGATGACACTGGAGCCCCACAGGCTCTGGCGTAGTCCTTGGACGGTTGGGCCTCAGCCCCTGGCCTGGGGCAAGCAGCAGCGATGTATGGTGGCAAATGACAGGCCACCTGCGCAGCTAACCGCTGCGACAGGGAGTCCGCAGTCAGCAGAGGCCCGGCCCCTGCTGCGGACCGGAGCGGGACAGTGGTGGCCGCTGGCGGTACTGTACTTGCCGCGGTCACTGGTGAGAGCAGGGCGGCTGCAGGTGGTGGGGAACAGGCCGCAGCCGTGAGCTGGAGCGAGACCGCAGAGGCCACGGGTGACCGCGGGTAGGCCACAGCCGCGGGCTGAGGGGAGGCGGCAGCGGCCGTGGGTTGAACTGGGGCCGCAGTGGCCGCGGGCTGGAGCGGGGCGGCAATGGCCATGAATGACCGCGGGCAGGCCGCAGCCGCGGGCTGGAAGGCGGCCGCTGGTCGACGCGGGGAAGCGGTTCTCGGACGGTCGTCTCGGCGCCGTCCCACCAGGCCCGGATTGGTAGTATGCCCAACCGGGCATTTTCCCGCTGGGCCGCTGTCATGTGGGTCGCGGGCGGCAGCGCCCGCTCATCTGGCCGCTTGCCAGCTGATGCGGCCACTGGCCTGACTGTTGTTCCCCCCCAACACACCCTATTCTCGCCCTAGCATGAGACCTCCTCCCCCCCTGCAGCCACTCACAGCATCGCTTGCCTGCTCTCTTCTCTGTACACAGGACCTGTGATGAGGTCACAGGAGGGGAGGAGTCAGGGGTCACATGATCAGGAGTCTTTGTCAAGACCCCTGACTCCGCCCCTCCTGTGACCTCATCACAGGTCCTGTGCGCACAGCCCTGCCTCTTGGTGTCTGCAGGATTCTGCTGTGCTGGTTGTCATGGTGCTGGATGAGGGAAGTATGTGTGGGGTCAGGAGGGCTTTACAAGGTAGATGTAGCAGAGCTGTGTGTGTATGAGGTGTACGGAGCGGAGCCCTGTGTGTACGAGGTGTACGGAGCGGAGCCCTGTGTGTACGAGGTGTACGGAGCGGAGCCGGATGTGTACAAGGGGTACATAGTGGAGCCCTGTGTACGAGGTTTATGGAATGGAGCCCTGTGTGTATGAGGTTTACGGAGAGGAGCCGTGTGTGTACGAGGTGTACGGAGCGGAGCCGTGTGTGTACGAGGTGTACGGAGCGGAGCCGCGCGTGTACGAGGTGTACCGAGAGGAGCCGTGTGTGTACGGAGTGGAGCCATATGTGTATGGGATGTACGGAGCGGAGCCAAGTGTGTACGAAGCATACAAAGCGGGCTTTTCCCACGGACACAGGAGTACACGACGGAGCCCCGAGGAGCATTTTAAAACTCACACATGACGTTCCACCGGAAGTGATGTGCTGGAAGCTGACTGGAAATGAGATAATTTCATGAGGAAATTGTGACAGAACTAGGAATGCTTCAGATCCATCACCATGTCCTCCTCCGACAGCGCAGACAGCAGGATCACCTTGGAATCGGGGATGCCGGCCATGTGAGCAGATCATGATATGTCCTGCATCGGGAGGCTCAGGTGAGCACTACAATGGGAGCCGGGCTGCTATAGTATCTTTATAGAATCTTTCTTTCTTTCTCATTCTCTGTTCTGTCTTTCCCTCATTTTCTTTCTCTCTCTCTGTTCTTTCTTTCCCCTCTTTCTTTTTCTTTCCTCTCTTTCTTTCTCTCTGTTCTTTCTTTTCTTTACTTCTTTCTCTCTCTGTTCTTTCTTTCTTTTTCTCTCTGTTCTTTCTTTCTCTCTCGCTCTCCTTTCTTTCTTTCTCTCTCTGTTTTCTTTTTTCTCTCTCTCTGTTTTCTCTCTTCCTTAGTACCAGTCAGTGTGCCCACAGTACCAGCAAATGTGCCCATAATGCCAGCCACTGTGCCCTCAGTACCAGTCAGTGTGATCAGCATGCTATATGGGTGCGGTTGGGCGTGGACATGGGTGTGACTAGTTGCGAAATGGATGTGGCCGAGGCGTGGTCCAAAATTTGCAGCGGCCGCAGTCTTTGTCCCTCTTTCCCTTCTTCAATAGTTGGGAGGTATGATAGGGGCGGCTATGACCAGGGAGTCTGGTTGCCCAATGGATAGCAGTTCTGCCAGGAATTCTGTCACCGTGCGTACAAAAGGGGACAGAGCTTTGGGAGGAGCACTACAACTAAAAGCAATAAATGGGACTGAGCTGAAATACTGGGCACAGCTCTGACTACATGTTATATAGTCGTGTTAATCTCCTCTCACTTCTTGTAACCTACAAGTGTACAAAGATATTATATAGTCACCATGTGACTAGTGGGCCTGTGTAACTTCAAATGCCAGGGCTGAATTTTAGTCCCAGTCCGGCCCTGCGTCCCACTGATGTCGAGGGGAAGTATCCCTCCTGTCTCTGGCCTCCATACCGGCTCTGGTGAGTCGCTCTGGCTCTCAGTCGCTCCCACGATCTCCTGCTCCTTCTGTGTCGTTCTGCTGACTCATTGTCCCGGGAATTCCCCTCTTCCTTTATACTGGTCCCTCCTCCAGCCCATCTGTCTGTCACAACGGTCCGTCCCCGAACTCTGTCCCCCGGAAACAGTTTCCCCCGGAACCCAGGTGACGGTCCCCTTGGTTCCGACCCGGTCACTCGACGGGGACCCTCTCTCCCACACAATGACCAGGCCTCATGTGGATACGTGGGCCACAATATATTTTATTGACCATTTACTGACTAGGCCTCACGTCACTGACTAGGAAAACCTGAAGACTGGAGGCCAGAAAATCCACAGTGAAGGTCAAAGGTAGGGAACTGCGGCATTGTGACAGGTGAAAGGAAGGCCTATGACAGATAATAATCTTTTAGTGTTTACTAACCCTTTTCCAGCTCTCAAAAGAATCTACCAAAATGGGGGCCATCCAGCTGCCATTTAGCTGTATTCCTGCAAATCGACACACAAAAAAAAATTGTGATGAATTTGACTTGTTGGGAATTGATTCACTGATCTCTGTTGAGGACCCCATTTGTAAATTTTCCATTTGGACCTACTGTACATGGTCCATGTTACGCCACTGCTAGGAAAGATGGACCCATCAACTCTTCCTAACCTACTATTATATATGTATGACTACAGGACCTGACTACACAGAATTTGTAGTCTGTAACCACGGAAACATATTAATTCCCATAGGAGCTGTGGACCGAAGAAAATTTTATCAGGAGTTTGCAAAAAAAAAATTGGAAGCACACCATTTAAACATAAATTCTAGTGGGAAAATGATACCGCACCCTCCGTACCATGGTCATATCTCTCAACTATTACTGTTCCTAATGGGACTATTGTGCAAAAATTGGAAATAATAGGAGTTTTTATGAACATTTTTGGGTCCATCAAATATTTCTGGAGGAGACACTGTCACCCATATGAGTATGCAGATGTTGGGAGGTGTACATGAAGCCTTATAACGGGTATACCAGGTATCCTGTATTACTTACTGGATAGATTGTTGACAGAAATTATATATTTTATAATGAAACTAAAAATATTGAGATCTCAAATAAAAAAGAATCTTCTACCTAAAGTAAACATGAAAGTTAGATCTCAACGACTGAGAATTTCATTCCAAGCTTATTGAGTTAGAAATTAACTTTTTAGCTGCTTAATGTCCATCGCTTAAAAAATAAATAAAAAAAAGTTTGCTTCTGAGCGAATAACTTATAGATTGCACATTAAATCCAGAATTGCCCGTGGCTTACTTAGCGGTTCTCCCGCATCTGTAGAATTTTGTGTTTAGTGGAGTTTGGTTTATCTTGGCCCCAGGACCCTGTGAATGTAGGTTAATATCTAAATCTGGATTCTGGCATGAGATTTGTAAAAACGCTGCACAAAATCCACTTACAGACCGGTTTAAAGTTTTTATTTAAAGGGGTTGTCCGACCTTTAACATTGATGTTCTATCCTTAGGCTAGGTCATCAATGTTTGATAGGTGGGGATCCGGAACTTAGCAGTTCAGCTGGTGCCAACACCAAGAGCAGCTGACCGGTGGAGGTGCCGTTTGTTGCATCCCCACCCATCAGCCATTTATGACCTATCCTAAGGCTATGTCATCAGTATTAAACCCCTTAAATGTGTATCTCCCACTATATAAGTTTATCAATAGTGAAAAAGAGTGTCCATGTGGAGACCCCTCTTGTATTTTGAGAATCTGGCCCTTTATTGAATGCACTTTGAAATTGATCCACCTAAAAGTCGCCACGTAAACCCTTTCACTGCATCTAGTTAAATAATTATACCCACGACCTCTCAGTTGCACTCGCATGACCAACGTCTATAACAGGAACATCCCTTTAATTTTCATATTTAATTTGTCAATAAACTGCATAAATTATTAAATAATAAGCTTGAGGAGGCTAATGTACTTACTTTGAAAAAAATCAATGTCTAAATTTCTGTGTAATTCATTGTCAGAGTTTTCCTGCCTGATATTAAAATGAGCATCCTGAAAAAAAAATGTAGATTTTTGATGTGAGTACACCAGCCTCATCAGGTCTGAGGGATCTCTATATATGAATCTATGCAGCTTGTATTGAGAAATCTGGTAATCTGCTTCATTGAATGTTATTTTCAACTCCCTGTCCTCTATGATGCACCATTTTCTCCTAGCTGTACAGTACATCCTACAGGATTTGTCGCCCCTCCAGATATTTCTGTTTCAGTTAATACTTGTAAGGACCTGTATAGGACTCCAGGGACCACTGGTCATGGACCAGACACCAACCCCCAGTAGTTGCCAACACCCATACAAGTCCCTTGCCCGTGCACTATTCGCACTCCCTATTAGGATTTTTCGAGTCCTTTCCACCAGTCCGGTATTGAACCCCTTTTATCCCAAGCTCATGTACTTTATTCTCCTAAAATTATGATATAATAATAGCTTGCCCTTTGACTTTCGAATATATTTTCTTCTTTTTGCCGAAATCAGACACAAAATCTGAAAACTAGAATGTTTATTGTTCTACTAGATATTTTTTTTACTTTTCGTTATATAGCTATTTTATTATTCTATTATCTTAACCCTAAGGCTATGTGCACACGTAGTTTTAGGTGCTGCGGATTTCTCAGCGCGGATTTGGAAAAATCTGCAGGTAAATTCTCAGGTCAAAAGACCTGCGGTTTACCTGCGGATTAGCCTGCGGTTTCACACCTCTACAATGGAGAAGGTGTGAAACCGCTGCAGATTCCGCACAAAGAATTGACATGCTGCGGATTTGAACCCGCAGCAAATCCGCGCGGAAAAATCTGCAGCATGTGCACAGCGTTTTTCAGTTTACCATTGAAAACAATGGTACTGTACAACGCACCTAAATCTGCTGTGGACCCGCAGAGCCTGAAACGCTGCAGATCCGCAGCAGAATCCGCAACGTGTGCACATAGCTTTAACCTAGCACTAGCCCTAAACCTAACCCTAGCCATTGTTATAGCCCTAACCCTAGTCTCAAACCTAACCATAGCCCTTGTTATAGCCGTAATACTAGCCCTAAACCTAACCCAAGCCCTAGACATAGGCCTAACCTGAGTCTTAACCCTAAACTTAACCCAAGCCCAAGACATAGCCCTAACTCTAAACGTAACCCTATCTGTTGCCATAACCCTATGCTAAGACCTAACCCTAAACTTAAGCCAAGCCCAAGACAAGACCCTAACCTTATCCCTAGCCATTATCATAGCCCTAACCCTAGTCTTAAGCCTAACCATAGCCCTTCTTATAGCTGTAATCCTAGCCCTAAACCTAACCCAAGCCCTAGACATAGCCCTAACCTAAGTCTTAACCCTAAACTTAACCCAAGCCCAAGACATAGCCCTAACCTTAATCCTAGCCCTAACCCTAACCATTGTCATAACCCTAACCTAAGACCTAACTGTAAATTTAAGCCAAGCCCAAGACATATCCCTAATCCTAACCCCAATCCTAGCCCTAACCCTAAACCTAACCCTAGCCGTTATCATATCCTAACCTTAGTCTTAAACCTAACCATATCCCTTCTTATAACCAGAATCCTAGTCCGAAACCTAACACAAGCCCTAGACATAGCCCTAACCTAAGTCCTAACCCTAAACTTAAGCCAAGCCCAAGATATAGCCCTAACCCTAATCCTAGCCCTAACCCTAAACCCAGTCCTATTTATTTTTAATAAAAATATGCAAACATTACAGGGCACACAATTTGTTTCCTATATTTGAGACAGCTCTCGCTGCAGGTCCCTGTCTCTCTTTTCACAAAATTACAAGTGAGACAGGGCAGTCACTCAGTGCGGTCAGGTGCCGCGCCAAGAAAAAGTGGCATAAGTGCAGCGGAGCCCTGTAGGATCTGTAGGGGTCCTTATAATAAAATAAATAAAATAAAATAGGGGTATTTGATGGTAGGGGCTGGGGTGGGAAGAGAAATTTTGTGCCTTTGTAGAATTTTGCGAATTGTACAACCGACCATGACTTTTGCCATCCCATGCCATTGCTAAGCCAACTGTACCAGGTACCATGATAGAACCAGTCATTTGGTTATTGGCTGAGAGGTCAAGAAAGTTCTAAAAAAAAAAAAAAAAGTTCTTAAAAAAAAAAAATTAAAAACGTCAGAGAGTTTTCTCCGTGGAAATATGTCTGCATTCTGTCATCGGTCCTCGGCTCGGCAGACAAAGATTTATTGTCATCCGCAGAAAATAAATAACGTTCAAGCTCTGACCTGCGAAGTTTGTCTTTATATAGTCTGTGACGTTCCGTCAGGTCCACTCACATCAGGATAAAGGCTGTCACTGATACGAACAGGACCTGACAGAGCTGTTTGATATATTTCGACACTGTATCAAATGTTTATTGTTTTTTTTTCCTTTCCTCAATATTGATGCAGCCGCGGCAAGAGATGGCGATATGTGGAAAATATGTGCGCGGCGTGTAATGAAACAAACCTGTGACCCCGGCGGAGCCGTATGCAGTTTGTCTTCCTTTTCTTTGTTACCAAGGAGAAAGTGTTGTTTGCGTAACATCTCAAAGTGTCAAAATATTTTTCCGACTTATTAAGGTTTTGACAAGTAGAAACAATACCTGTTCCAGGAAAGTCCACTCACGTGGAGCCGCCCGCTGCATCACTGCCTGGAGAAGAAGTATGCGGAGATTGGAGAGAAATATTGCTTTTGGGCAACTTTTGAGCTCAACGCTAAAAAAGAAATTTTCTTTATGTATGAGATTAGAAATATATGAGATAGAATTTTTATTTTCCTTTTTTGTCCCTAGAAAGAGCGCCAAAATTGTCCTTCGTCTGAGCCGAGTATACAACACATAGACAAGAGTGGCGCTTTTTCTCGGGATCTTGCTAAAGAAAGGTGTTGTAGGGCTCACCTTGAGATGTGGATCCTCTAAGTCCAGGTCCGGGTTGGCATACGGATTGCGGACGTTGATGCAGTAGCAGAAAGGTACGTTTGGAGCGAGGACTAGAAGCACTCAAGGCCGCAGACATATGGAGTAAGATCTTGAGGCCCTGGAGGATGCAGGAAAGCAGAGATTGGTGCAACAGTAAAAGAAACAGAACCAAGGGTCTTAATAACAAGACACAGGTGTATTTCTTGGTGGGCCTTTATAGGCCTAGTCTAACAATCACATGGGCTCACACCATGCCACTTGTAAAACCTGGCGTGGAGCACAGCAGATGGCAGTGGCCATAGGGGAAGGTGATGAAGCACTGCCAAGCCGCACCAAAAGGACATGATAACAACCTGTTCTCCAGAGACCTTTGCTATAACCACCATGGCGCACACGTTTTCAGCACCGAGGCTAATGTACGTGCCATAAATGAACGGCATAAGAATGACGCACTGATTATCAACCACATATAATAGGATGCCTGTCAACTTTACTGTTAATATCACTCTGCAATACTGAATTGCAGTGAATTATATGATTTCACAGTCAAGTCCCCCAGTGGTAGCATAAGACTTGAAAAAAAAATAAAAAAAATAAAAAAAACCTTATTCTATTAAAATTGCTTTACGACAATAAAAAAAATCTAAAAAAAAAAATAAAATAAAATAATGTACAGAATTGATATCTCTGCAACAGTAAAGGACCATGCTAATAAAAAAACTACAAGGATCACCGCTGTTCACAGCCTGTTGTCAAGTATAGCCACAGGACTACCAAGACGAGTTGCATGAAGTTGGGGTAGGACTTTGTCTCCTTCCTTTCCTGTCTAATGCAATGCACACTGACGAACGAGGGCCCCTGTGCAAGTACAGTATATGGGCCCCTCTATGCATCTGTGACAGAACCTGTTTGCTGATTTGAAGGTAAACGTGGGATCCCTGACCTCCTGGGCCCCTGTGAGGCTGCAAACGTTGCACCAATGGTTTTTACGCCCCTGGAATGGCACATAGGTTTATCAGAGAGGAGGGCTTTTAATTCAGGACAGACAGTCATTGGACAGTAGCAGAATCAATGCATGCTGGGAAATGGGGAATAAAAGGTTCAGTACATATAGTGTTTGAATCATAGAATATTAATAGAATATTAAAGTTGGAAGGGACCTCCGGGGTCATTGTGTCCAAACCCCTGCTCAATTCAAGATTCACTAAACCATCTCAAACAGATGTCTGTCCAGCCTCTGTTTGAAGACTTCCATTGAAGGAGAACTCACCACCTCTCATGGCAGCCTGTTCCACTCATTGATCACCCTCACTGCCAAAACATTTTTTCTAATATCTAATCTGTATCTTCTCCCTTTCAGTTTCACTCCATTGCTTCTCGTGCAAATGAGAATAATGATGATCCATCTACACTGACAGCCCATCAGATATTTGTAGACAGCTACTAAGTCTCCACTCAATCTTCTTTTTTACAAGCTAAACATTCCCAAATCCTCTAACCACTCCCTAAAGGACATTGTTTGCAGACCAGTCACCATTCTGGTTGTTCTTCTCTGAACTTGCTCCAGTTTGTTGATTTGTTTTTTACAATGTGGTGCGCAGATAATGACTTCACGTGATCTAGACTCTATACTTCTCTCAATACAGCCTAGAACTGTGTTTGCCTTTTTTTCTGCTGCATTACACTGTTGAATCATGTGCAGTCTCTGATCTATTAGTATACTCAAGTCTTTTTCACATGTGCTGTTGCTTAGCCCAATTCCTCCCATTCTGTGCATGCTTTTTTATTTTATTTTTTGACCAAATGCAGGACTTTCCATTTCCCTTTGTTAAAAACCATTCTGTTAGTTGCTGCCCATTGTTCCAGTCTGTTTAGATCTTTTTGAATCCTCTCTCTTTCTTCTCTAGTATTAGCTATCCCTCCTAGCTTTGTGTCATTAGCTAAATATAATCAGTTTACCCTCAATTCCTACATCTAAATCATTGATAAAGATGTTGAACAACACTGAGGCCAAGACAGAACCTTGTGATATCCCACTTGAGACATTCTTCCAACTGGATATGCCACTATTTATGACCATTCTTTGGGTCCGATCACTGAGCCAGTTATGAATCCACTTAACAGTAGCCTTGTCCATTCCATAGTTTGTCATTTTTTCACTTAAGATAGTATGAGATACCTTGTCAAATGCTTTGGTGAAGTCAAGATATACTATATCACCAGCATTTCCCTGATCCACCCAGTCAGTGATTCTGTCATAGAAGGAAATTAAGTTAGTCTGACATGACTTATTAGTTACAAGCCAATGCTGACTCTGGTTAATCACGTCATTCTCATCCAGGTACTTACATACATGTTGTTTAATAATTTGTTGATCTTACCTGGTATAGAAGTAAGTCTCACTGACCTGTAAATTTCTGGCTCCGTCTTCTATTCTTTTTTGAAGATAGGGACAACGTTTGTCTTTCTCAAATCTTCTGGGACTTCTCCTGTTCTCCAAGAATTTTCAAAGATTATGGAGAGTGGATCAATAATTTCCTTTGCTATCTCCTTCAGTACCCTAGGGGTGTACTTGCTTGCAGAAAGTTACAGAATTTGCATAGCCCCACCCAAAGAGAATGTGTTGACAAGTTACTAAGCTTGAGAATCAGGACAGTTCCTGGACATATTAGATTGATATGTGCACCAAAACATGATTATTAGTATGTTTGTTTTATAGGGGATAAGGGCAGCAAGAATGTTTTTCCACAGATTTATTGTAAAAGGATTGATAATATGAAGCTCCAGTTAGCATCAGGCAACTAAATAAATAGGAAAAGACGTACCAAAGACAATGCTGATGAAGGATTGAGCCAGTGCTGGGCTAATTCCTACTAAAACAGACATTGGGGCTTTATTTGAAATGCAAAAAGTTTTTGGACCACTGAGTGCTTAATTATTATTTTTATCATTATTTATTTAAAGTGCATCTGTCACCTGTTTTGGCCGCTATAAGATGCGGCCGCTGCTTTTCACGGCTTATCTACAGCATTCTATAATGCCGGACCTTCGGACCGCCCCCCCAGGTGAGTATAATAAAACTTATTTTTCTTATCTTTCAGGTCAGACCGGGGGCTTATTTACAGCATTATAGAATGCTGTAGCTAAGCCCTGAAAGGCGATGGCCGCATCTTATAGCAGCTAAAGCAGGTGACAGGTTCCCTTTAAGTAGCACCATTGATTCTGTGGTACTAGTACATGATAAGGGGTTGCATACAAAATATAGCCTAAGGTCAGTACACAGAGCAGCAGTAGGATCTTGAGGATAAGCAGCCGGTGGGAAGGAGCTAGACTAAAGGTTGGGAGTTCAATAATCTCACAAGGAAGGAAGTGCAGGGCCAGGTTTAAGTAGGGTGTTCAGTCAGGAGATCACAGAGTTGATCCAACCAGGGACTCGGGGTGGAGACAATCAAGAACTCAGGTTGGAGTCAATCATGAACCACAAAGATACTAATATCTGGGTTAGAAAAGAACTGTGCAGCGAAGTGAATAGCTCAGAGGGAAGAGCTGCCACCTGATGCACAAGAGCTGCTTGGTTCGAATCCTAACAGTGGCAGAGTGGTCAGTGCAGGCTTTAAGCTTTCTTGAAGAGATGGAAAGCTGCGAGTGTGGTGGATAATCAGATGATCAGAATTCCAGAGGATGGGGGATACTTGGGAGAAGTCTTGGAGGCAATTTGTCAGGACCCGCTGCCCGACGGGGACTCACCGGCGGCAGAGCAGGAGGCTGACCTGGACATCTGGTGTCGGGGGTAAGCCGTGGCACCGGGGAGCAGTGAATGCGAGCAGTACTAGCGGTGCTGAGGCAGCTCTTTGCCCACAGGAGAAGGCAGTGGGCGGAGCCTAGCACCACTGTAAGGGGAGACAGCACAGGGTTGCTGTGGCACCTGCAGTGATGTTAAAGGGGAAGCAGTGATAACAAGAGCCGGCTCAGAGAAAGTGCTGCGCGTCGGTCGGCGACTCGGTGTACAAGCGTCTTCAGGTGTCAGACGCTAGTACACGTGACTCACTTGTTGCTGTAAACTCTGACCGCCGCCGGGCGCCGGCACTTCTGCATGAATGAAGCGCCAGCAACGTGATCAGGTCACATGATCACGCTGCTGACATCATACGCCGGCTCTTCACAGGCGAAGACACAGGGCACAGGCAGTGTTGCAGTTGGTGGTAAGTGCTCCAGCTCCAGACGGGGTAATTGAGCTGAAGACACCGAAGAGCAATGGTGGAAATGTAATGACATGCTCTGGGGGCTAGGAGGGGATGGTTGGGGTCGGGGACGCTATATGGAGTGCATGGGTGGATGGGTGCAGACAGATGCACGTGGTGTAGAAACATGGGGAGAAGGGGACAGAAATCAGGACATTATAGGGGGGATACTTTATGTGAGGGGTGATTTTGAGTGGGGATGAGGGGGTACTTTATGTATGGGGGGATTTGGAGTGGAGATGAGGGGGTACTTTATGTGTGTGGTGGGGTTTGGAGTGGAGATGAGGGAGTACTTTATGTGTGGGGGGGATTTGGAGTGGAGATGAGGGGGTACTTTATGTGTGTGGGGGGGTTTGGAGTGGAGATGAGGGGGTACTTTATGTATGGGGGGATTTGGAGTGGAGATGAGGGGGTACTTTATGTGTGGGGGGGTTTGGAGTGGAGAGGAGGGGGTACTTTATGTATGGGGGGATTTGGAGTGGAGATGAGGGGGTACTTTATGTGTGGAGAGATTTGGAGTGGAGATGAGGGGGTACTTTATGTGCGGGGGATTTGGAGAGGGGATGAAGGGGTACTTTATGTGTGTGGGGATTTGGAGTGGAGATGAGTGGATACTTTATGTATGGGGGGATTTGGAGTGGAGATGAGGGGGTACTTTTTGTGTGGGGAGATTTGGAGTGGAGATGAAGGGGTATTTTATGTGTGGGGAGATTTGGAGTGGAGATGATGGGGTACTTTATGTGGGGGGATTTGGAGAGGGGATGAGGGGGTACTTTTTGTGGGGGGGAATTGGAGTGTAGATGAAGGGGTACTTTATGTGTGGGGGGATTTGGAGTGGGGATGAGGGGGTACTTTATGTGTGGGGGGATTTGGAGTGGGGATGAGGGGGTAATTTATGTGTGGGGGGATTTGGAGAGGGGATGAGGGGGTACTTTTTGTGTGGGGGGATTTGGAGTGGAGATGATGGGATACTTTACGTATGGGGGGATTTGGAGTGGAGATGAGGGGGTACTTTTTGTGTGGGGAGATTTGGAGTGGAGATGAAGGGGTATTTTATGTGGGGGGGATTTGGAGAGGGGATGAGGGGGTACTTTTTGTTGGGGGGGATTGGAGTGTAGATGAGGGGGTACTTTATGTGTGGGGGATTTGGAGTGGGGATGAGGGGGTACTTTATGTGGGGGGATTTGGAGTGGGGATGAGGGGGTAATTTATGTGTGGGGGGATTTGGAGTGGGGATTAGGGGGTAATTTATGTAGGGGGATTTGGAGTGGGGATTAGGGGGTAATTTATGTGTGGGGGATTTGGAGAGGGGATGAGGGGGTACTTTTTGTGTGGGGGGATTTGGAGTGGGGATGGGGGATTTAATGTGTGGGGAGATTTGAGGACACAACGAATAGTATATATGTATGAGGGCATGTATGAGGAAACAGTATGGGGGATGGGTGCAGACAGTATAGGGAGCGAACAGGTAAATATATGTGGACACAGTTAGTAGCGATGGGAAAAATGTATGGGGAGTCAGAGGTATGTGTGAGCAGACAGTATAGAGCAGTGATTGCGAACCTTTCTGAGACAGAGTGCCCAAATTGCAACCTAAAACCCAATTATTTATGACGAAGTGCCAACACATGTCAAATGCCCCGTCATTGTCCCCTTCATGTAGAAATATGCCCCATCATGATCCCCTTCATGCAGAAATATGCCCCATCATGATCCCCTTCATGTAGAAATATGCCCCATCATGATCCCCTTCATGCAGAAATTGCCCATTCCACCACCTCCATCATTTCCTCCACCCCATCACCCCATCATTGTCCCTCTCCCCATCACTCCCATCACTGGCCCTCTCCCCATCACTGGCCTTCTCCCCATCACTGGCCCTCTCCCCATCACTGGCCTTCTCCCCATCACTGGCCCTCTCCCCATCACTCCCATCATTGGCCCTCTCCACATCACTGACAAACACACACAAACACCACAGCGGCCACACTCACCACACACAAACACACACACACACCACAGTGGCCACACTCGCCAAACACACACATCACAGCGGCCACACACACACCAGTGGCCACACTCACCTCTCCGCGCACCGTGTGAGAAGCAGGAAGTGCAGCTCCGGATCAGTGAGGCAAGGCCGCGTGCCAGCTGAGAGGGCTCTGCGTGCCCTCTCTGCACGCGTGCCATAGGTTCGCCATCACTGGTATAGAGAGTGAGGGGGTAAATATATGAGGAGACAGTATGGTGAACAGAGAGATGTTTTCTCAGTTTTGAGAAAGAACAAGCTATTGTTCGAAACGCGTAATCTACTACTTGTTACTCATGTGAACACACCATTTTTTGCTCTGTTTTGGACTTGTTTTTAACAATAAATTGGACTTGAATTTGCAAAGCTGGACCTTTATTCTTTTTTTTTAGATGTTAGGTGTTAGAGGAGACAGTATGAGGAGGGGGAATAGTGTGTGGTGACAGTATATTGCAGACATTTTTATTTAGGAGCATTATAATGACACTTCTATCTTTAAGGGCATCGTGTGGAGATTTGCTGCAGAAGACCGGAGAAGATGGAAGTCTGCAGAGACGAGATGTGGATGAGAAAACTCATCATGGGGTCAGGACAAGAAGAAGAAAAAAAGAACGACTCCAGAGACGACGTCATAGAATCATAGAATCATAGAATCATAGAATCGTAGAGTTGGAAGGGACCTCCTGGGCCATCTGGTCCAACCCCCTGCTCAAAGCAGGATTCGCTAAATCATCCCAGTCAGATGTCTGTCCAGCCTCTGTTTGAAGACGTCCATTGAAGGAGAACTCACCACTTCTCGTGGCAGCCTGTTCCACTCATTGATCACTCTAACTGTCAAAAAGTTTTTTCTAATATCTAATCTGTGTCTCCTCCCATTCAGCTTCATCCCATTGCTTCTAGTCTTTCCTTGTGCAAATGAGAATAAAGTTGATCCTTCTACAATGTGACAGCCCTTTAGATATTTGTAGACAGCAATTAAGTCTCCTCTCAGTCTTCTCTTTTGCAAACTAAACATTCCCAAATCCTGCAACCTTTCCTCATAAGACAGGGTTTGCAGACCGGTCACCATTCTGGTCGCTCTTTTCTGAACTTGCTCCAGTTTGTTGATGTCTTTTTTAAAATGTGGTGCCCAAAACTGGACACAATATTCCAGATGAGGTCTGACCAAAGAGGAGTAGAGGGAAATAATGACTTCACGTGATCTAGACTGTATGCTTCTGTTAATACATCCTAGAATTGCATTTGCCTTTTTTGCTGCTGCATCACACTGTTGACTCATATTCAGTCTGTGATCTATTAGTATACCCAAGTCTTTTTCACATGTGCTGTCACTTAGCCCTATTCCTCCCATTCTATATATGCTTTTTTCATTTTTATTGCCCAGATGTAGTACTTTGCATTTCTCCCTGTTAAAAACCATTCTGTTAGTTACTGCCCACTTCTCCAGTTTATTTAAATCTTTTTGAATCCTCTCTCTCTCTTCTCTAGTATTAGCTATCCCTCCTAGCTTTGTGTCATCAGCAAATTTAATCAGTTTACCCTCAATTCCTTCATCTAAATCGTTGATAAAGATGTTGAACAATACAGGGCCCAGGACAGAGCCCTGTGGTACCCCACTTGAGACATTCTTCCAACTGGATGTGCAGCCATTTACGACCACTCTTTGGGTCCGATCACTAAGCCAGCTATGAATCCACCTAACAGTTGCCTTGTCCATTCCATACTTAGTCATTTTTTCAATAAGGATTGTATGAGAGACTTTGTCAAATGCTTTGCTGAAGTCAAGATATACTATATCTACAGCATTTCCTTGATCCACCCAATCAGTGATACCGTCATAGAAGGAAATTAAGTTAGTCTGACATGACTTATTAGTTACAAACCCATGCTGACTCTGTTTGATCACTTCATTCTTATCCAGGTATTGACTTAAATGTTGTTTAATAATTTGTTCAAAGATCTTTCCTGGTATAGAAGTCAGACTCACCGGCCTATAGTTGCCTGGGTCCACCTTCTTCCCCTTTTTGAAGATAGGAACAACATTTGCTCTTCTCCAGTCTTCTGGCACTTCTCCTGTTCTCCAAGAATTTTCAAAGATTATGGAGAGTGGTTCAGAAATTTCTTCTGCTATCTCCTTCAGTACTCTGGGGTGTAATTCATCTGGACCTGGAGACTTGAATTCATTTAGGTTAGCTAAGTGTTTCCTCACTATCTTTCTGTTTATAGATATCCTGGATTCTTCTATTCCCTCAATAGGACAGTGAATAACAGTTGGTGTTACATTTCCTTTCTGAGAGAAAACAGATGCAAAATAGGAATTTAAAAGTTCAGCCTTCTCAACATCCTGTCTTACCATTTCATCATTTTCATCCTGTAAAAATCCTATAGCATCTTTTATATCATTTATAAGGTACCTGGATGTAAATGTTATTTGTGATACTGACTAATTCTCATGTTTTTATTTGTTAGGAACATTAAAGGGGTTGTCCAGGTTTGTGCTGAGTCTGCAGTCATTCTATGTGACTGCAGACTTCTGAATTCTCACAGTGCTCACTGAACGCTGTCAGGATTCTCTCGTGCCGGTAATTTACATACAGGCGGTCACATGCTGACTAGACGTGTGTGGCCTCACTCAATGAAAATGAACAGAGCGAGGTCGGGCACGTCTAGTCGGAGTGTGGCCAGAAGTATATAAAATCATACATGTGCTGATATATGACCGTGTACTCTTGCCACTGGTACGGGAGAATCCTACAAGTGTGTAGTGCATTCGTTGTGAGAATTCAGAAGCTGCAATGTCAGGGATCAGCTCTGCCGGTTCCAGTAGTCATCACACGGACACTTCACTCATATGAGACTTTCATACTTATGGTCCTGTGACAACGAGCTTCTCTTCCTGCTTCTCGCAGTTTTTCACTGAACATTAGGAAGAGCAGCTCGTGGGTACAGGACTAAGTGTGCAAATCGCGTGTGTGTGTGTGTGTGTGTGGGGGGGGGCGCCGGACCAAATTCTTGCCCCGGGTGCCAGAAAGCCTAGATACACCTCTGGGCCACATTACAACTAGACGTGCCCTGCCTCGCTCTGTTCATTCATTGAGTGAGGCCAAACATGTCTAGTCAGCATGTGACCGCATGTATGTAAATTACCTGCACAAGAGAATACTGATAGCGTTCAGTGAGCACTGTGAGAATTCAGAAGTCTGCAGTCACATAGAATGACTGCAGACTCAGCACAAACCTGGACAACCCCTTTAATGTTCCTAACAAATAAAAACATGAGAATTAGTATCACAAATAATATTTACATCCAGGTACCTTATAGATGACGTCGTCTCTGGAGTCGTTCTCCTTTTCTTCTTCTTGTCCAGGTCTCATGATGAGTTTTCTCATCCACAGCCGTCTCTGCAGACTTCCATCTTCTCCGGTCTTCTGCAGCAAATCTCTACACAACGCCCTTAAAGATAGAAGTGTCATTATAATGCTCCTAAATAAAAATGTCTGCAATATACTGTCGCCTCACACTATTCCACTCCCTCCTCTAACATCCCACCTGTTCACCATACTGTCTCCTCATATATTTACCCCCTCACTCTCTATACTGTCTGCTCACACATACCCCCGACTCCCCATACTGTGTCTGTGGGTCGCCCTCCCAGGGCCGTGGGGTACTCGGTACCGGGCCGGCTTCGGCGGGATGTGTCACAACAGCGGTGACCCGGTCCGTGGCCCTGGGCGCCCATTTAACAGGGGAAGTTTGAATGGTGGAATGTAATTAATGGAATAGTTTGTGACGCCACCTGTGGTGTTCGGCAAGTGAGATGTTGAGCCGACGCTGTGTGCAGAACCTCTGGGGCTGGTGGTGTGTTGCAGCCAAGTTGGTGAAGCTCCCCACAGGTGGAGCTGTAGCCCCAGGGCAGTGTAGATGTAGGGGTAGAGGAGAGGCACAAGTGGTGTAGAAACTGGTACCCAGATGTAGCGGTGCTGGGTGTGTTGGCGCAAGAATCAATCGACGACACCAGGCTTGTAGTTCCAAAGCTTTACTCACAGTCAGTAGTACACATACAGGTGCCCGCCTCCGTGCTGTGTCCTCCGGGTCAGGGACTCAATCAACCTCCAGGCCAGATGGAATGCTCCCTTCCAACGCTCCGCCAACATGTGCCTTTCTGAACGTCTCCTCGTATAGCGCCTTTAAGTGTGAAGTACTCCCAGTACTGAGTTACACTGGAGTGCCTCCTGACAGATGTTCTCAAGAACTGTACTTGTACGGCAGACAGCTGTAGCCTGCTTCGGGGACTCCTTACTCCTGAGTCCCGGCTCACTATCAAGGTTGCTGTTGTGCCCCCAAGTCTTAGATGGTAGTAGTGCATTTACAGCCCACTACTCCACCGGTGTCTGTTGTAGGACCATTAGTATCCATACAACCTCGGGGACCGGGCCCCGGCCTTGCGCTTAGAACTTCTAGGCAGGGTTCTTCCTCTAACGCACATCCTCTGTTCCCGTTTACTCCTACGTTCCGTACTAGTCTTTCCTTCTTATGGAAGATCAGGTTTCAGTTCAATGTATTTCTCCTTCTTTCCTTTCCCGTGCCAGCAGACCCAGGTCACTGAGATCTGCTGCAGCACCTCCTTCCTCCATCCCTCTCTCAGGGATCTTCTTTCCTCCTCACCGAGTGACTCTCTGACTGACTGACCTCTAATCCTAAACCTTCCCGCTCTTTTATGTATTTTAACTCCACCCGCCTCCCAGCACGTTTCGTGTTCCAAGCAGGGAGCCACCAAAGGTGCTCTGCTACACTCCAAGCAGGGAGCCGAAATGTGGCTTTGCTGAACGACCGTGTTGTGTGGGATGCAGGCGTTGGAGCGTGGCGAGGAGCCTCCATCTTACCTGGATGGTGGGGCACCACACCTCAGGAGGAGGTGCAGTACCTCTGTGGCGACTGAGCCTCAGGGGCGCCTCATCTGCACACATCCCATCACCCTCACTCCCCATACTGTGTCCACATACATTAACCCGTTCACTCCCCATACTGTCTGCACCCATCCCCCATACTGTTTCCTCATACATACTCTTCATTTTGTGTCCTCAAATCTCCCCACACACATTAAATCCCCCATCCCCACTCCAAATGCTCCATCCCTCACACACATTAAATAACCCCCCTCCCCACTCCAAATCCCCACACACATTAAATCCCCCATCCCCACTCCAAATCCCTCACACACATTAAATAACCCCCATCCCCACTCCAAATCCCCCCACACATTAAATAACCCCCCATCCCCTCTCCAAATCCCTCACACACATTAAATAACCCCCCATCCCCACTCCAAATCCTCCCCACACATTAAATAACCCCCCATCCCCACTCCAAATCCCCCAATACATTAAATAACCCCCAACCCCACTCCAAATCCCCCCACATATTAAATAACCCCCATCCCCACTCCAAATCCCACCACACATTAAATAATCCCCCATCCCCACTCCAAATCCCTCACACACATAAAATAACCCCCCATCCCCACTCCAAATCCCCCCACACATTAAATAACCCCCCATCCCCACCCCAAATCCCTCACACACATAAAATAACCCCCATCCCCACTCCAAATCCCCCCACACATTAAATAACCCCCATCCCCACTCCAAATCCCCCATACATTAAAAAACCCCCAACCCCACTCCAAATCCCCCCAAACATTAAATAACCCCCCATCCCCACTCCAAATCCCCCCACACATTAACCCCATCCCCACTCCAAATCCCCCCACACATTAAGTATCCCCCATCTCCACTCATTAACTCCCCCCACACATTAACCCCCATCCCCACTCATTAACCCCCCACACACATTAACCCCCACACATTAACCCCCATTCCCACTCATTAACCCCCCCACATTAACCCCTATCCCCACTCATTAACCCCCCCACACATAACCCCCCACAAATTAACCCCCATCCCCTCATTAACCCCCCCACACATTAACCCCCATCCCCACTCATTAACCCCCCCACACATTAACCCACATCCCCACTCATTAACCCCCCTCACATTAACCCCCCACAAATTATCCCCCATCCCCACTCATTAACCCCCCACACATTAACCCCCATCCCCACTCATTAACCCCCTCACACATTAACCCCCATCCCCACTCACTAACCCCAAAAAATTAACCCCATCCACTCATTAACCCCCCACACATTAACCCCTATACCCACTCATTAACCCCCCATCCCCACTCATTATCCCCACCACACATTAACCCCTCCACACATTAACCCCCATCCCCACTCATTAAACCCCCCACACATTAACCCCCCCACACATTAACCCCCATCCCCACTCATTAACCCCCCACACATTAACCCACATCGCCACTCATTAACCCCCCCACTCATTAACCCCCTTTCCCCACATTAACCCCCATCCCCACTCATTAACCCCCCACTCATTAACCCCCTTCCTCACATTAACACCCCCCATCTTTGGTGTCTTCAGCTCCACAGTGGAGCACTTACCACCAGCGTTCGCTCTGGGCGCCGGGGAGTGACGTCAGCAGCGTGATCACATGACCTGATCATGCTGTTGACATCGCTTTGGCCCGGCGGTCAGAGCTTCAATTGTACTGGTGTCTGTATAGACACCAGTACAATTGTTCCCTGGGAGCCGGCACACGCACCTTCTCTGCTCCAGCTGTCAGCTTGACAGCTGACACAGAGAACCGCCGACACTCAGGCCGGGGGGGCGGCAAAACGCAGCCGCCAGGGAGGACACTGCGGACCGCTGCATTAGGTGCCCAACTGCGCCCCCTGCCAGCTGCGCCCGGGGCAACTGCCCCGGCTGCCCCCCCTAGAAACGCCCCTGCTCCTGATGGCAATAGTCACATCTCATAGGCCAAAAATGAGGTGACAGATTCCCTTTAAGAGCTCGGATCTGTGGTGTGAAGGATGGGACAGAGTCAAGGGTTACTCCGAGGCAGCGGACTTCTAGTATTGAAGAGCGTGGTGTCCTTAATTGTGATAGAAGATATATAGATCTGGTAGGGAAGTTCGGTGAGAGATGGAGGGAAGATTATGAGTTCTCAGTTTTGTCCACATTGAGCCTTAGGAAGCAAGTGGAGAAGAAGGAGGATATGGCTGATGGACACTCTGAGCTTCTGGACAGCAGAGAGGTGACATCTGGGTTTTGAGAGGTAGATCGGAGTATTATCAGCGTATAGGTGATACCCTAAGCCATGGGACTTTATCACTTGTCTCATCCCAAAGGTATCAAACTTTTACTGTGGTTTTGCATAAATCCTATTAATTTGGAAATGAATATCAATTTCAATTACTTCTTTTTACTTCCATTTCTCACAGAAATACCCATGTCCCGTTTGTCACTGTCTCATACGAGAACATTTGATTTTCTCATCACCTCTTGCAACATTTTATTTAATTTAAGCCATTTATGGGGAACGACACTAATGAAGGACCAGCGTTCCTGGAAAAGTGTTTAACACCACGTTGAATGTTCCCACCCACTCATCTGTACCTTAGCAGATCCGTTCATTGAAAAGCGAACGTCAAGGCTGCCCGTCACAAAATGTTGATGGCTTGATTGGATTCTGCAGCCGATTGAGGAAACACGGGGCAGGAAATGAGGGAACTTTGCAAAACTTTAAATGTGCAAGGGAAGTGTACAACGGCCTCCAAGATTATGTATTAAGAGTTATTTCCTGTTGCATAAAAAAGGGGTCGCGGGAAATTATTCTCATGCCAAGAACTGAAGATGCTCGTTAGATAAAAGATAAATTACATTTATTTCATATTATTTCTGCACTAAATGCCAAAAAGGAATATCCTTATCATGTAACTGTGATTGCGTATTGTGCGATAGTTTAACTCCTGATTGGATATTCATGGACATATCCATATTTAGAGGATTCATGTTGTAATTTACATTTCGGATATATGGAGTTCAAGGCTGTTTCCTGCAGCATCGCACATATGATATACAGCTGCAATCATAATTATTCGCAGGGGGTTTATTAGCAAAATTTGGTTTATTGGTAAATTTTACAAATTCAGCACAACATTACTCTTTTACTGACTACTGCAGCCTCAGAATTATCCTCCCCCCACTTCTTCATAACAAACAGCTATAGTAATTATTAGAGCCCCTCCGGCTGTTATGACCTGCTGCAAATGTGATGCATAGCCAGATATTAGCTCCTGGCAGCTTTCCTGAGGAATCTTAGCCCGTTTCTCATGGGAAATGGTCTCTGGTTCATTAATATTTCTTGGGTTGTCAAGAAAGTAGTCCAAAATGTTAAAAGAAGATAAGGAAAAGGATGCAAAAAGATACAAAGGTATGGAATGTTCCTAGAGATACAGATGGAAGCAGAGTTCGGAATCGCAAAGTTAATGGATACACAGTCTACTGGAAGTGGCAGAACAAGAAAACTATCACCGGTGTTACCAGATTCCTGCGGAGGCCAGTGGTCAAAAATCTTCACGTGTTTGCAAAAGACATTCAGCAAGATTTGGTGGTGGTGGACACTGAGGTTTCACTTTGCACCAAAAGGTGCAAACTAAAGCACTGGTGGACACAGACAGAAGAGGGCCCACATAACAAAATGCAAAGTGAAAGAACAAAAGAGAAATCTGTATCAAACATCTTGGGGAACTAACCACAAATCTTTTGAGGATGCCATTTGTGCAAAGGAGTTCTGGAAGTGATGATCCAGCCCCCACAGAGCCGTGATCTCACATCATCCAGTCTGTCTGGGATCACATGAAGAGACAGAAGGATCCGCACAAGCCTCATACACAGAAGATCTGGGGTCAGTTCTCCAAGATGTTAGGAACAATCTTCTTCAAAAACTGTGTGCAAGTACAAGTGTATCTAGAAGAACTGATGAAGGAAAAGGGCGATCACCAATTATTGATTTAATTTAGATTTATTTTTTGCTCATTCACTTTGCATTTTGTTAATTAATAATAATAAACTATTAGCACTTCTATGTTTGAAAAATTCTTACTGTGCAGATTTTTTCTTCATTTGGAAACATCATTGCAATATGGAGGCCAGATCCAAATTTTGTCCTGAGGTCCATAGGACTCTAGTTACGCCACTGGGCTCTACTAAGAAATTAGGTGGTTGTCATGAAGGGGTGATTAATTCTGACACTGCAGTCAGAGGTGTAACGACTGGGCCCGGTGGGTGAGGGGCCTGCCGACGCCAGCCCCTACTTCAGCTGGATGTGCATCCTCGGACACACATTCATGTGAAGTGTATTGCAGCACACAGATCCATTGGTCCGTTCGCTGGAATACACCCTGCCGGTCAATTAGAGGCCACCAGCTGATGTCGGCTTGCATATGACCGACATCATGCACTGTTTAGCTTCCGGCTTCAGAGGAGAACGACACCCAGCTGGGGAGTGGATGGGAGGTGAGGTGGCCATACCACATGAATGACTATGGGCTGTGTCTGTGCCTTATACTAAATGTATGACTGGGTTGTGCATTATACTACAAGGATGACTATGGGGTGTGCATTATACTACCTGTATGACTATGTGCTGTGCATTATACTACATGGACGACAATGGGCTGTGCATTATACTGCATGGATGACTATGGGCTGTGCATTATACTACATGTGTGATGGGATGTATATTATACTACATGCATGACTATGGGCTGTGCAATATACTACATGGATGACTATGAGCTGTGCAATATACTACATGGATGACTATGGCCTGTGCATTATACTACATGGATGACTATGGCCTGTGCATTATACTACATGTATGACTACTGGCCGTATATTATACTGCATGTGTGACTATGGGTTGTACATTATACTGTATGGAGGACTATGGGCTGTGCATTATACTACCTGTATGACTATGGGCTGTGCATTATACTACATGGATCACTTTGGGCTGTGCATTTTACTACCTGTATGTCTAGGGGCTGTGCATTATGCTACATGTATGACTATTGGCCGTGTATTATACTACATGTGTGACTATGGGCTGTACATTATACTGTATGGAGGACTATGGTTTGTGCATTAGACTATATGGATGACTATGGGCTGTGTAATATACTACATGGATGACTGTGGTGTGTGCATTATACTACATGGATGACTATGGTCTGTCTCAAATACTACATGTGTGACTATGGCTGTGCATTATATTACATGTATGAATATGGACTGTGCATTATACCACATGGATCACTATGGGCTGTATATTATACTACATGTATGATTATGGGCTGTGCATTATACTACATGTACGACTATGGGCTGTGGATTATACTATAAGGAGGACTATGGGGAGGGCATTATACTTCTGCTATGGGGCCCCATAAGTTTTATGTTCACCCCTGGTGAGTATAATGGTTTATTTTTTTTCTACATTAAAGAATAGTGGAGCATATACCAGGCTGGGACTCAAGATAAGGGACATAAAGCAGGATAGGGGATATATATATATATACCGGGATGGGGGATGTATATATTAGAGTGGGGGCCAGGATAAGGGACATATACAGTATATAACAGGTTGGGATATATATATATCAGAATGGGACCAGGATGTGGGACATAAATACCAGAATGGGGACATGTAGATAGAAAGACCACAATGGCATATGATGGAAGTATCAAAGGAGAAAACTAGTCATGAAAAATTACACCTATCATCCATGGGGGGGTGATTAGTACTGTAGATGCACACAGATAAGGTTTGTATAAGGTGCCAGTCACACAGTTGCATGTGGTGCCCAACTAAAATTCACTATTTTCTTAAAAAAAAAAGTCCAGATAATGCTGTTCTATCGTTGCCACATATTGTTCCATGTCCAAATAATACCAGAGCGCACTGTGGGGTAATACTGGGTGGTTTCTGATCTGGAGATTCTTAAGAGGATCCTGCTATTGATTTAAGCCCCGTCACACACAGCGATCTCACCAGCGAGATTGCTGTGTGTGACACTGACCAGCGACCGGCCCCCCTGCCGGGTATCGCTGATCGTCCTGGAATGGCCAGGACATTTTTTTGATTGCTGGTCTCCCGCTGGCCAGCACGCAGCGCTGTGTGTGGCAGGCGGGAGACCAGCGATCAGCGAGATGGAACTGGTAACCAAGGTAAACATAGGGCTTCTAAGTGCCGCGCGGCGCTTAGAAACCTGATGTGTACCTTGGTTACCAGCTCCCTTCACCAGCGCGCTGGTAACTAAGGTACACAGTGGGTAACTAAGCGACGTGCGTCGCTTGTTACCTGCGTGTCGCTGTCCTGATTGCTGGTGAAGCTGCCTGTTTGGCAGCTGAAGGCAACTGAAGTGTGACCCCCTGGTTTGGTGACCAACATGAATCCCCGTGATGAGCCCCCATGATTAGGTATTTATCCTATGGATAGCTGATAACTAAATGCATCCATTCATTTATTTTACTCACGCTGCGGTCACACAACCGTAATTTCTCTCATCCAAGAGAATTGTCTCGAATATTGTTCAGAGTGTGATCTGATTTTCTTAGATGAGAGGAGAATAGAAAAACAGAATTACTAAATCTTCTCCATTCTGTCAGTCCGTGAAAATCGAACTGCACTCAGATATCGTCTGAGTGCAGTCCGATGTTCTCCACAAACTCAATGGGTACACATAATAAAAAACAAGTACAGCAATCTTAAACAATACAAGTCCCGACTAGTACAGGAGGAGAGAGGACCCTGCCCGCGAGGACTCACAATGTCTTTGGTATGTGGAAGGAAACCCACGGAGAACATAAATCTTCTCCTTGATGGGATATGAACCCAAGACCCCAGCGCTGCAAGACAATAGACTTATTTCAAAGTCAACAACTTCCATACACTTACAGTAGATTACTTTGCCTTTAAATAATTCTGGACTGCCGATATGATGATGTCATATGTTTGGAAGCTTCGGGTAGTTTTTTTTATCAACATCTGAGTTAATTAGAGACACACCTGTGGATGTATTTTAATACGCACCTGAAACACACTGCTTCTTTATGTAGCATCATAGAAAGTCTAAAGAAATCAGCCAAGATATCAGGAAGAGAATTGTTGACTTGCACAAGTCTGGGTCATCCTCGGGTACAATTTCAAGATACCTGTAGGTGCCTCGTTCTTCTGTACAAACAATTATACGCAAGTACAAACAAGATGGGAATGTCAAGCCATCATACCGCTCAGGAAGGAGATGGGTTCTGTGTCCCAGAGATGAACGTACTTTGATCCGACATGTACATATCAACCCAAGGACAAAAGCAAAATACCTTGTGAAGATGGTGGTGGAAGCTGGTAAGATTGTGTCAATATCCACAGTGAAACGAGTACTGTATCAACATAGAATGAAAGGCCACTCTGCCAGGAACAAGCCATTACTCCAAAAGAAACATAAAAAAGCCAGATCAATGTTTGCAAATGCACACAGGAACACAGACGTTAATTTCAGGATACATGTCCTGTGGTCTGATTAAACTAAAACTTAATTTTTTTGGGCATTTTTGAAGGAAAAAAGGGAGAAGCTTGGAAGCCTAAGAACACCATCCCACCTGTTAAACAAGGGGGAGGAAGCATCATGTTGTGGGGTTGTTTTGCTGCAGGAGGGCCTGGTGCACTTCACAAAATAGATGGCATCATGAGAAAAGAAGATTATGTGGCAATACTGAAGCAACATCTCAAGGCATCAGCCAAGAAGTTAAAGCTTGGGTGGAAATGGGTCTTCCAAATGGACAAAAATGGTAAAATGCCAAAATGGTAACAAAGTAGTTTAAAGATAACAAAGTCAATGTTTTGGAGTGTCCATCACAAAGTCCCGATCTCAATGCAATTGAAAATGTATGATCAAAGCTGAAAAGGCCGGTGCGAGCAAGGCGACCTACAAATCTGGATCAGTTACACCAGTTTTGTCAGGAGGAATGGGCCCAAATTCCGACCAGAGAAGCTTATGGAAGGAAATCCCAAATGTTTCACCCAAGTCATTCAGTTTAATCTATTATCTATCTATCTATCTATCTATCTATCTATCTATCTATCTATCTATCTATCTATCATCATCTATCTATCTATTATCGATATCGTCTATCTATCTATCTATCTATCTATCTATCATCTATCTATATATCTATTATCTATCTATATATCTATTATCTATCTATTATCTATATCTATCTATCTATCTATCTATCTATCTATTATCTACCTAGCTATATATCTCATTCTATCTTTCTATCTAGCTATCTATCTATCTCGCTATCTATACATTATCAAATTATCTTTCTGTGTTATATACTGTATATATGATTGCATAGTAATCTCATTTCTCGTGGTCAGTGCTGCCACACTCTGGGCTCCTCACAACGTTTCATTCTGTTATGTAATATAAGATAGGACTGGACTCTGGAGATAATGATATCGTCTTCCTCATGTGTTTCTTCACTTTTCTGCTGTTTCATAACAAAACATTCAAGTATAAAGTTGAGACATCCTGGCAGCTGCTCAAGATATAATCGCTGCTTCTTATTATTATTCATTATACATAGAAGAAGTCATGTGCTTGCCTTATCCGCACATAAAAAGATGATTAGCTAATGAATACAGATGAGCTGGTTCTGCAGAATTTAAAACACACTACTCCAGTGCAGATCCTGCCTCCGAAAACACACAAACATGGGCTGACACCTGAAAGACCCCCTAAAAGTCAGTGGGATCCATCAAAATATAATAGAATCTATTTGAAAATGGAATCGTCATTTACAGCAACTCTTAACTACTTTTAAGGGGTCTCAAGGACAGAGGGGTTTTCGTCACACCGGAATAGCAAAAGTAATACAGACACCAGCAAAAGTTCAAGTGAATTTTACACAGATTCAACAAGTTCGATGATTCCAATGTCTCTTTAAGAGGTAACAAGCCTAAATAGAGGTGGAAATGTGCTTTACAGCAATAATCTAACGCTGGTAACACTTTGCACTTACTTGCGACAGACTGCTGGCAAACAATTCAGCAGCACTTCCTTCACACAGGAACAATCTCTTTGTCGCTTTCACAGTTCAGCACAGAGCACATCTAGAGAGCTACGGCACCTTCTCATGAGCAGCTCTCTTAGTATGTGTACCCTGAAGTAATTCTTGTATGACAATTTGCAATTTTGTGGCCTACTAACTCAGGTACTGGATAACAAAAACACTCATGTCTAATTGTCTCTAATGTGGCAAACCTTCTTCTCTATCTAATCTTCACTTGTAAGGTGGCTAAGGGGTACTTCACACATAGCGAGATCGTTAGCGAGATCGCGGAAACGTCACAGGTTTTGTGACGCAACAGCGACCTCGCCAGCGATCTCGCTACGTGTGACACATGGTCCCCCGCTGCAATATCGCTGATCGTGCTCGAATGTCCTAGGCCATTTTTTGATCATTGGTGTCCCGCTGGCCAGCATGCATCGCTGTGTTTGACACCATAACAACGACAAGCGACCTCGTTGGCGACTCAGAAGCATGCCTGTCGAGGTCTGAGTCGTCAGAATAGCTGCTGTGTGACAAGGTCCCAACGACCGCCGAGGTCATACAGATTGCCGAATCGTTGCGTCGTTGAGTAGATCTGCCTGTTTGACAGCTTACCAGCGACCATGTAGCGACGTACCAGCAATCCTTACCGGGTCGTATCGTTGTCGGGATCACTGGAGTGTCGCTATGTGTAACGGGACCCTTACTTTGCCCTATCAGCGGAAACTCTGACATGAAAAAAAATTCTTTCCTTCCCTTTCTTGTAGCAATCACTACCTGCTATCTTTAATGGCAGCTCTCTCATCCAGGGGGATTATTTCTTCCTCCTGGAACAGGCTACTGTGGCGCCCCTGAGGCTCAGTCACCACAGAGGTACTGCACCTTCTCCTAAGGTGTGGTGCCCCACCGTCTGGGTAAGTTGGGAACTCCTTTCCACGCTCCAACACTCACACCCCACACAACAGGGTAGTTCTGCACAACCACATTTCTGCTCAGTGCTTAGAGAGTAGCAGAGCACCTCTGGTGGTTCCCTGCTTGGAACACTGGATGTGTTGGGAGGTGGGTGGAGTTTAGATTCATATAAAAGGTTGGGAAGGTTTAGAATTACAGGTCAGTCCCTTAGGGGGCAGTCTGACAGAAGGTCGGTGGAGTAGGAAGTCACTCAGAGAGGAGTGAGGATCCCTGGAAGAAGGGATGGAGGAAGGAGTGCTTCAGCTGCCTAAGTGAACTGAGCCAGCTGGCACGGGAAAGGAGAGAAAGGAGAAAGACGTAGAACTGTAACCTAAGCATCCATAAGAAAGAGAGTCAAGTACGGAACGAAGGAGTAGAGAACAGAGAGGAGAAGTGGGTTGGAAGAGGAACCCTGCCTATAGGTTCTCAGCGCAAGGCCGGGGCCCGGTCCCCGAGGTTGTATGGACACTTATGGTTCTGCAGCAGACACCGGTGGAGTAGTTGGCTGTAAATGCATTACTCCCATCCAAGACTTGAGGCACAACAGCAACACAGATAGAGAGCCGGGAGTGAGGCATCCCCGAAGCAGGCTACAGCTATCTGCCGTGCAAGTAGAGTTCTAGGAACATCTCTTAGGAGGCATTCCAGGGTTACTAAGTACTGGAGTGCTTCACACCACAAGGCGCATTGGCGGAGTCGTTCAGGAAGGTACATGTTGGCGGAGTGTTGGAGAGGAGAGCCCTGACTTGCCCAGGAGGTTAGTTGAGTCTTTGCCCCGGAGGACACGGCGCGGAGGCAGGCACCAGTGTGTACCACGAACTGTGAGTAAAGCTTTGAAACTGCAAGTTCTGGTGTCCTTCATTTATTTGTGTGCTAACACCTTCAGCACCGCTACATCTGAGTACCAGCATCTATACCATCCTGCGCCTCTCCAGATCCTTAGCACCTACACTGCCCTGGGACTACAGCTCCACCTGTGGGGAGCTACACCATCTTTGCTGCACCCAATGGCTGATCTTAATAGGGGCGGATGGGGCGGTCGCCCCGGGCCCAAGGTTTTTTGGGGGCCCAGGGCAGTGGCGTATCCAGGGGGGCGCAGTCGAGCCGCCTGGCCGCCTAATGCAGCGGTCCGCACTCGCAGTATGCCAGTATCTCCCTCCCCCCCCCCCGGCGGCTGTGTTCTGCCGCTACCAGTCCTGGGAGTCGGCGGTTCTCTGTGTCGGCTGTCAAGCTGACAGCCGAAGCAGAGAAGGAGGCCGCGCCGACTCCCAGGCAGCAATTGTACTTGGCGTCTATAGACGCCAGTACAATTGAAGCTCTGACCGCCGGGTCAGAGCGACGTCAGCAGCGTGATCAGGTCATATGATCACGCTGCTGACGTCACTCCCGGCGCCCAGAGCGAAAGCTGGTGGTAAGTGTGCTCCTCTGTGGAGCTGAAGAACCACCGAAGATGGGGATGGGGGTTAATGAGCGGAGATGGGGGGTTAATGAGTGGAGAGGGGGGTTAATGTGGGGGTGGGGGTTAATGAGTGGAGATGGGGGTTAATGAGTGGAGAGGGGGGTTAATGAGTGGAGATGGGGTTAATGAGTGGAGAGGGGGGTTAATGTGGGGGTGGGGGTTAATGAGTGGAGATGGGGGTTAATGAGTGGAGAGGGGGGTTAATGAGTGGAGATGGGGTTAATGAGTGGAGATGGGGGTTAATGAGTGGAGAGGGGGGTTAATGTGGGGGTGGGGGTTAATGAGTGGAGATGGGGGTTAATGAGTGGAGATGGGGATTAATGTGCGGGGGTTAATGCGTGGAGATGGGATTAATTTGGGGATGGGGGTTAATGAGTGGAGATGGGGGTTAATGAGTGGAGATGGGGGTTAATGAGTGGAGATGGGATTAATGTGGGGATGGGGGTTAATGAGTGGAGATGGGGGTTAATGTGTGGAGATGGGGGTTAATGAGTGGAGATGGGATTAATGTGGGGGGTTAATGTGGGGATTGGGGTTAATGAGTGGAGATGGGGGTTAATGAGTGGAGATGGGGGTTAATGAGTGGAGAGGGGGGTTAATGTGGGGGTGGGGGTTAATGAGTGGAGATGGGGGTTAATGAGTGGAGATGGGGGTTAATGAGTGGAGAGGGGGGTTAATGAGTGGAGATGGGGGTTAATGTGGGGGTGGGGGTTAATGAGTGGAGATGGGGGTTAATGAGTGGAGAGGGGGGTTAATGAGTGGAGATGGGGGTTAATGAGTGGAGAGGGGGGTTAATGAGTGGAGATGGGGGTTAATGTGGGGGTGGGGGTTAATGAGTGGAGATGGGGGTTAATGAGTGGAGAGGGGGGTTAATGTGGGGGTGGGGGTTAATGAGTGGAGATGGAGGTTAATGAGTGGAGATGGGGGTTAATGAGTGGAGATGGGGGTTAATGAGTGGAGATGGGATTAATGTGGGGATGGGGGTTAATGAGTGGAGATGGGGGTTAATGTGTGGAGATGGGGGTTAATGAGTGGAGATGGGATTAATGTGGGGGGTTAATGTGGGGATTGGGGTTAATGAGTGGAGATGGGGGTTAATGAGTGGAGATGGGGGATTAATGAGTGGAGATGGGGGTTAATGTGTGGAGGGGTTAATGAGTGGGGATGGGGGTTAATGTGTGGGGGGGATTTGGAGTGGGGGTACATAATGTGTGGGGGGATTTGGAGTGGGGGTACATAATGTGTGGGGGGATTTGGAGTGGGGGTACATAATGTGTGGGGGGATTTGGAGTGGGGGTACATAATGTGTGGGGGGATTTGGGAGTAGGGACGAGGGGTTATTGAGTGGGGATGGGGGGTACTTAATGTGTGTGGGGGATTGGGGATGGGGGGGATTTGGAGTGGGGATGGTATTTAATGTATGTGGAGAGATTTGAGGACACAAAATGAAGAGTATGTATGAGGGCATGTATGAGGAAACAGTATGGGGGATGGGTGCAGACAGTAAGTGGTGCGAACGGGTGAATGCATGTGGACACAGTATGGGGAGTCGGGGATATGTGTGAGCAGACAGTATAGAGAGTGAGGGGGTAAATATATGAGGAGACAGTATGAGGAGGGAGGGGAATAGTGTGAGGAGACAGTATATTGCAGATATTTGTATTTAGGGGCATTATAATGACACTTCTATCTTTAAGGGGATCGTGTGGAGATTTGCTGCAGAAGACCGGAGAAGATGGAAGTCTGCAGAGACGAGATGTGGATGAGCAAACTCATCATGGGGTCTGGACAAGAAGAAGAAAAGGAGAACGACTCCAGAGATGACGTCATCTATAAGGTACCTGGATGTAAATATTATTTGTGATATTGACTAATTCTCATGTTTTTTATTTATGTCAGGAGCATTACAGGGGTTGTCCAGGTCTGTGCTGAGTCTGCAGACATTCTATGTGACTGCAGATTTCTGAATTCTCACAGTGTTCACTGAATGCTGTCAGGATTCTCTCGTGCTGGTAATTTACATACATGCAGTCACATGCTGACTAGACATGTGTGGCCTCACTCAATGAAAGTGAACGGAGCGAGGCCGGGCACGTCTAGTTGGAATGTGGCCAGAAGTATACAAATCACATACTTGTGTTGACATGACTGTATATCGGCAAGGGAGAATCCTAAATGTGTGCAGTGCATTCGTTGTGAGAATTCAGAAGCTGCAATGTCAGGATTCAGCTCTGCAGGTTCCAGTACTCATCACATGGACACCTCACTCATATGCGATTTTCATAGTTATGGTCCTGTGACAACGAGCTTCTCTTCCTGCTTTCAGTTTTTTACTGAACATTGAGAGCATTAGGGAGAGCAGCTCGTGGGTACATGACTAACTGTGCAAGTCGCATATGTACTTGGGGGGGGGGGGGCGCCCGCGTCACATTCTATGAGGGGCCGGGAGCTGTGCACGGCCGTCACCTTTACGGCTGCTCAGCTCCAGCTGTACTTCCGGGTCAGATGTCGGGCGTGCGCGATGACGTCATCGTGCACGCGCCGACATGTCCCGGAGGATGCTGAAAGCAGAGGCGCTGCTGGGGAGCGAGCCGGCTGTGAGGTAAGTATGGGGAACTTTTTTTATTTATAAAATGAATTAAATGGGGGAGGGGGTGAGTGGGGGCTGTACACAATGAAGGGGGGGTGACTGGGGCCTGTATATGATGAAGGAGGGGTGACTGGGGCCTGTATATGATGAAGGGGGGTGACTGGGGGCTGTATATGATGAAGGGGGGGTGACTGGGGCCTGTATATGATGAAGGGGGGGTGACTGGGGCCTGTATATGATGAAGGGGGGGTGACTGGGGCCTGTATATGATGAAGGGGGGGTGACTGGGGGCTGTATATGATGAAGGGGGGGTGACTGGGGCCTGTATATGATGAAGGGGGGGTGACTGGGGCCTGTATATGATGAAGGAGGGGTGACTGGGGCCTGTATATGATGAAGGAGGGGTGACTGGGGCCTGTATATGATGAAGGGGGGGTGACTGGGGGCTGTATATGATGACGGGGGGGTGACTGGGGGCTGTATATGATGAAGGGGGTGACTGGGGGCTGTATATGATGAAGGGGGGTGACTGGGGCCTGTATATGATGAAGGGGGGGTGACTGGGGGCTGTATATGATGAAGGGGGGGTGACTGGGGTTGTACAGGATGAAGGGGGTGAGTGGGGGCTTCACAGGATGAAGGGGGGATGAGTGGGGGCTTCACATGATGAAGGGGGGTGAGTGGGGCTGCACATGATGAAGGGGGGGTGAGTGGGGCTGCATATGATGAAGGGGGGGTGAGTGGGGCTGCACATGATGAATTGGGGGTAAGGGGGACTGCACATGATGTGGGGGTAAAATTAACTGCACATGATGATGGGGTAGTGGGGCTGCACATGAAGTTGGGGGGGAAGGGGACTGCACATGATAAAATGGAAGGGGGGATAAGGGGCTGCAAATGATGAAGCGGCACTGCAGATGAAGTGAGTGGGTGATAGGGGACTGCAATGGATGAAGTAAGGGGACTTCAAATTAAAGTGGGGACATTAAAGTGGATCCCCTATGGCCAGGATCACGTTGGGCGATTTTGTGCGTATTGGCCGTAGGCCTACAGCTTATGTGCAACGTCTTTTTAGGCCATGTCCACACGTGGTGGAATGGTGGCGGGTTTTCCGTATGGACCCGCAGCAAACCAAGTGCTGCGGTCCGTACGGCTGTCAATTCCCGCACGGGGACCGCAGCGCTCAGGTGGGAAGGGGGGTACAGGGGCCCAGGTTTTATGAACAGCCCCGGGCCCATAGTCCACTTAATCCGCCACTGGCTGCACAACACCATCAGTCCCAGCGGATCTGCATGCAGTGTCGGCTTAACACCTCCCTTGCTGAACACCACAGGTGGTGTCACAAACTATTCACATAAACTACATTAAAAACCACCATTGATTTGGGAGCCCAGGGCCACGGACCCGGTCACCGCCGCTGTGACACATCCCCCCGACACCGGCTGCTGCAATGCAGAATGGAGCTTCTTCCATGTTCCTCTGCAGCCCTAACAAGTTTTCTCGGCTGGAATACCAATCGGTAACGGTTTCTCATCCCTTACTTATTACCTGGGCTTCTTGCTTTTGCCATCAAACTACTTCTGAACACAAACAACCCATTTCTGAGCACAAATAACTCCGTAAAAGTCAAGGTGTCTTGGGCAGATATGGTAATGCTGTCCCCACACTCTCAATGACTCAGAATCTTACACAGCAGCTCAGTGTGTTAACTTTTTATGACCTGCATTCACCACTTCAGAATCACTCTTGCTGTTCTTTGCCTTCCTACTTGGGATTGTTAGTGCCAGGGCATACATCTTACAAAATATATATACTTCAAACCACATATCCAAACCCTTTCCACTTCCTGCCGACTTCAACTCAAAAATATTTCACGAATCCGTTCATTCCTCACCCAAGAATCTGCAAAAACCCTAGTCCATGCCCTCATCATCTCTCGCCTTGACTACTGCAACCTCATGCTCTGTGGCCTCCCCTCAAACACTCTCGCACCCCTCCAATCTATTCTAAACTCTGCTGCCCGTCTAATCCACCTGTCCCCCCGCTATTCCCCAGCTTCTCCCCTCTGTCAATCCCTTCACTGGCTCCCAATTGCCCAGAGACTCCATTACAAAACCCTAACCATGACATGCAAAGCCATCCACAACTTGTCTCCTCCATACATCTGTGACCTCGTCTCCCGGTACTTTCCCGCACGCAACCTCCGATCCTCACAAGATCTCCTTCTCTACTCCCGTCTTATCTCCTCTTCCCACAATCGCATACAAGATTTCTCTCGCGCATCACCCCTACTCTGGAACTCTCTACCACAACATATCAGACTCTCACCTACCATTGAAACCTTCAAAAAGAGCCTGAAGACCTACCTCTTCCGACAAGCCTACAACCTGCAGTAACCACCGATCGACCAAACCGCTGCACGACCAGCTCTACCCTCGCCTACTGTATTATCACCCATCCCTTGAAGATTGTGAGCCCTCGCGGGCAGGGTCCTCTCTCCTCCTGTACCAGTTATGACTTGTATTGTTTAAGATTATTGTACTTGTTTTTATGTATACCGCTCCTCACATGTAAAGCGCCATGGAATAAATGGCGCTATAACAATAAATAATAATAATAATAATAATAATAATATATTGATACACATAACATCAATCCCTTGCATCACACATGTGGCACTTCACAGAATCTCTCCATAGTTGTCTCAGATTAGATACAAGGCATAGTATAAAATATTGTATTATGCATCAATACTCTTACAGAATTCAGGTGTTGTTTATACTGCATCTGTGTGATGGACCTTCTTTTATATTGGGCCAGTACGTAGTATCAAGTACAACGTATGAAGGATGCTAATGGTGCCCAACTGGTCCCATTGATGGTGCCTGCCATTTTGACGGGACTTCATTCATCGCTGTTCTTCAAGTCAAATCTGAGGCTAAATATTTGCAAATAGACATAGTCTCAGACAAATTGATATCTGTAGAGAATTGTGTCCAAGTTATGGATGGAAAAACTATGAAGGAGGCAGGAAAAAACTTTACCCTTAGGTATGTGAATCGGTACGACGTAAGAGTAGGAGCTTAGGCAAATTTTTGGCAAAAAAAGGATTTTGTGATTATTTTGGGGTTACACATATGAAATGGAGATTTTTTTTTTACAAAGCAGCCATGTTTTGTGAGCCATGTACAACCAACTTCAATTGTCCCATCGGCAGGTGTATCTTAGAGGTTTTTAATCAAATGAATAAATTGTATTGCCCTGAGCTCTGGGTTGATGACTGTGTGATGGGCCCCAGGTGACCTAATTACCGTCATTTTTTTGGCATCATTTAGCTACGCCAACTACAGTAGACTGCAATAAATAGTATGTTTCCCGTAATGACTCTATACAGTCATGCTCTCAATTGTGACTCCCACAACCTTTTGTCGTAATTTGCCGCTTTAATGGATCTTTATTAAATAGCTAAAAAAAAGACGTAATTAAGAAAACAATATGACAATTTTCATCAACATTTCTACAGGTTACAGGCGTCTCACGTAGAATCATTTAACACGGTGATGGATTGTCATCATATTTCATTGACATTTAAAGCCACAGGAAACAATTGGACTATTGAGAAACCGCTTCAGTCATTGATTCCGCGTCTGAGGGGAAGGACGAATGTGTGAGACATTGTCCTTGATCCACATTAAGAAATATTCTGCGTATTTGCGGTTTTCACATAAATGAGAACAAAATTGGCAAACAATAAGAAATCCGTAAACATCGGATATATGGATTTTGAATTACTCTCCTGTCATAGTCATGTAGGGAGTGGAGCAACCCTGGACTGAGCTCCAGCACAAAAGTGTCCACACTTTGTTCCCTGCACCCCTCTGAATCTCCTGCATACCCTGTCCATGTCCTCAAATATGGAATAATGGACCCTATTTTCATTGACTTGGTGATTGCCGCTTTCTGTATTCTCTTGCCAGCAGTGTTATTTAGCCATAAACTTACGCAATTTGGGTTAGAACCCGTTATTCATAGTTGTTCGATTTGCTAACCTGAAACGCGTGAGATTATGGAACCTTAATTTTTTTTATCTTTATAATACAAGAGGTTTTCACACTGAATTGTCCTCCCTGGAAAATGAGATGATTACCTTTTTTTTTCCTTCCCATGAGTACTGGCTCATTACTAGGTAGGGAGGAACAGATGGACATGTGTGAGCACTGCAAGCAAGGTTTACCGCAACCCCTTGTCTGTCCAACAGTGACATTGACAGCTGTTCACCAGCTCCCTGGGTCAGTAGAACTGGGGACATTTATAAGGAATGGTGTCATTCTAGAAGAACTGTGGATTACTTTACCTTCCAGTGGTGTGCAAAGAAGTAGACCCAGGTGGTCCTGTTGGTTGTATTAGGGGACCAAAAGAGAGGCTATCCAGGTGGAAGAGAGAATATTCCCATCTTGTTCCCAAGGGATGCAGATGAAGAACCAAAGGCAGCCCCAAAGTGCCTGTTTAGCAGATGAAGATCCAAGGCACACTCCACCTTTGAAAAAAGGCAAAAGTGAGATGCTCCACCAGAGATTCCTTGGATGAAATAATGCAAGACCACCAGTGCAATGGTCATCATGACTGTGGTCACTATGGCTGCACAAGTAGCCACTGAGTATCAGGCCAGGAGAGATTGGCCAATGTGGATGCTGCAGTAAAACAAATGAGACATCATGTATGAAGAAATGGTGTCTTCACCAAGGATCCAGCCATCCGAAAGAGGCCAACACAGATAGCCATGACAGGTCCAGCAGCAGAGGAAAAAGATACTGCATGGGTGAAAAGGGAAGCCTTCCTCCTCTAAGGAATTACCTCCAATGATCCAGTCGATTAAGGAAGACTGAAGTTGATGGCAAAGATTGCTACTGCGACACAGCAGTGATATGGTGGGTAGGAGGTGAGGGAATCTCTTTCCTCTTGGGTACCATTGCCTCTGTGACATAGAAGTCCCCTGCGGGGCTATAGACACTAACCTAGTAGACTGTAAATATGGTCATTACAATTAGTGGCTGAATTTGGGGCAGACAACCTCCATCTTGGCCATGCATCCTACTCCATCTGTCTAAGATGGTTTTCGACTGGAGTGGACTAGACCTGGATCCTACTGACCCTGAGTTTATTTTATAGCTCTAAAGCCGGGAGGGAAATGTCTTTTATTTTAGGGTCCCATCCCATCTCCTGATTTGAACCAACTTTACGCTAAGAACCTCCCTTAACATTTTATATCCACACATTGTGTATATATATTTTTTATTCCTAAGAATTTGGACACCCCCTTTAAAAATCTCAGTTTGACTTGGTAGTTTTATGTAACCATTAACTGTAGCTAGAAATGATGATTAATGAAGTTCTGAAATTCTCTTTTGAAGCATTAGATACACGATTTTGAAGATTAAAAGGATTGAGTCATCCTATTATGCAGACATCAGCGCCGTGGGTCAATAAGGTCTCGGCCACTACGACGTTAAGCCGAAATCATTCTTTTTATTCCATTATGATTTTTTTTGTGGTCACACAGAAGAAACTAAAAAACAGTATGCTGAACTAAATTACTTAAGGTTAATGTAATGTAAGAATTGGATATTGCAAATCTCTTTAATCCCAGTAACTTCAGTAACAATTATTTCCCATCACTACTTTCCCATGGTTAATGAGAAACTGAAAAGATACCACCAGTCCATGGCTACAAGAACATTAGTAAATACAAGAAGGGGTATTCAGAGGGTCAAAACAATGGGGGCACCTTAAGGTATAAGCACTGAAATGGGACCTCCTATTTGAAAATAAGGAGGCGGGTCATAATAAAAAAAAAGTAGCAAACAGAGCTGTAGGGGAGGGCTCCTGCTGATGTTAGTTTGCTTACAGCTAGAAACAGGGCAGGTCTGAGATTTATGAGAAGGAGGAAAGCATTGATGTCTGATATGAGACACATACCGAATAGAGGTTTTTTTTTAATACTATTTCTATAACAGTTTTGCTTGTAAAATTAGATTGAATAACATTAAAGGAAAGAAGGAAATTAAAAGATTATTCCTAAAATAAAAAGTTATAATAACACGGTAAAAGCTGGGGTCATAGAATCATAGCATGGTAGAGTTGGAAGGGACCTCCTGGGCCATCTGGTCCAACCCCCTGCTCAAAGCAGGATTCACTAAATCATCCCAGACAGATGTCTGTCCAGCCTCTGTTCGAAGACTTCCATTGAAGGAGGACTCACCTCCTCTCGTGGCATCCTCTTCCACTCATTGACCACCCTCACTGTCAAAATTTTTTTCTAATACCTAATCTGTTTCTCCTCCCATTCAGTTTCATCCCATTGCTTAGTTTCAGAGCCATGATCAGGACTCCCCAGAACAGTGCTCTGTGGCCCCATCCTGAATGACCGGAATGGAGGTCAACCATCTTCACTTCTTTCAAGACCCTTATCTCCTATCGTATAGATAGCATATAACGTGTGATTTTTTTGAATAACCATTTAAAAGGACCTTTCATTGTATTTTTTTTTTACTTAAACCGAGTACCTCCTCTAATTGGTCTTTCTCAACTGATTCTAGAACAGTTTTTCATTTTCTTCTGTGCCCCTCTCTTCCAATGTTATACCCCCTGATAAAAAAGGTGCAAATTTTGCCTTCAATCAACTGGGCGTATACCACGGAACATCTCTGTGGGCACAACTGCGTTTGGACTGTTCGGCCCCGGAAGAGAAAATGCCCACAGAGATGTTCTGTGGTATACACCGAGATGGTTGAAGAGAAAATTTGCACCTTTTTTTTTTCATAGGTTCATAACTTTGTAATGGAGGGGCACAAAAGAAAATGAAAAACTTTTCCAGAATCAGTAGAGCAGCACCAATGGGAGGCGGTTAGCCAGCGGGGGACCGTGAATCAATCAGCATGATGTTGGTAGTGACATCCTGTGAAAAAACCCCAGAAGATTAGGAGCTGCTGTCATGATCCAGACCGGGTTTTGAGTCCTGTTTTCCCTTTTTCCTGGTCTGGTCATGTCAAGAGTTAACCTTTCCCAGTCTCAGTCAGGGTTCAAGTTGGCTATTTACCGCCACCGCTTCCTGCAGGCGATGTCAGTTATACTTTTTGCCTAGGGCTGCTGTAGCTGACTCTGGTTGCTGTGATTTGTCCTGCTGCGTTTGCTTTCTGAACCTGTGTCTCTGTTTTCCCCTATTCCCGTCTTGACTCAGTGTTTCCCTTTAGTGTGCTGACTTCCTGGTTTTGACTTGGCTTGCATCCTGACATGCTTCAGTCTTTTGTCTTATCCGCTCCTGACCGTTACTGATTTCCTGGCTTGTCTCTGACCGTGGGTTTGCTTATTCCTTTGGTACTGCGATACAGTCTAGGATTTGACCCAGCTTGTTTGAGTATTCTGCTGCCACCCGTGGTAGCCTCACTGCTGCACTGCAGGCCAGCTCTGTTTAGGTGCAGTCCTGCTTTCACTCTACTGCCATCTATTGGAGCCTGCACCTACCTGCAATGCAGCAGCGTGACAGCTGCTTTGTTGACTTGACATTTGTTCATTTGACATCGCTGGAAGCAGGAAAATCACATGCAGGAGCAGTCTATGATGGCTCTGAGCAAGAACAGATCGTTGCATGACAGCACAGGCCGGTAATTAGCATGATAGTTGTGGTCAATGTTGAAAATTTTGCATTGGGGTCTTCGAGCTTCAGATCCCTCCTTTGTGCAGGTTCCAAGGCCATAAATGCAAGTCATCGATGCGTTAAGGTTACCCTTGCTATAATTGAACCCTGACCGGTGTCATCACAAAGTCTGTAACTCAATATCATTTCTGGTGTCCTAGATTTTCAGAAAAGAATATCGATTTCACGATTTCAGGAATAGACTGTAAACTTTTATAGTTTCCCTTTATTTCCACTAATATCTTACAACTTCTGCCCCCCAGGTTTTCGGCATACCCATTATGTATATGATATATTGTAGACATGATCAGCCGTACTATAGAAAGATAGCAAAATGTTCTCAAATGTTTCCAGCTGTCTGTCTTAGCCCAGAAGAAATGATTGCACTTAAATCACTAGATTCAGGAGTAAAATGCACCTTAATATCATTCTTCTCCAGGTCTCCGTGCATCTCCCAGAGCGGCTTATGTATGTCAGACTATTATGTAAATCAACCTCATCTGGGATCAGTGTAAAAGACATTATCGTTGGCCCTTTGCCCAATCTAGCAATATGGTTAAAATCAACGTGTCTCCTGACATTTGCTTTCCAGAATTGTGCTGTGGCTAGAAGTATTTCCTCATTCATTTGCAGGGTATAATTAGGTTGGCCAAAACCCAAAAATTGGCTAATTTTACTCACCACGTTGGTCCACAAAGTACCTGTCATCCCAAAAATAGGTCAGGAACAAAGAGCCGGTAGTTCAGGCATGAATCTTTACTTCACGTGGATGGATTTAGGGGACGATAGCTGGAAAACGAAATCTAATGAAGCAGAATAGCGCTCCTACGTAATTAAATGATTGAAATAAAACCACAGAAAACATTGGAATTTGGGAAAAATAATTAGTTTTGCATACCATACTAGGGAGTAGGTGGTCCCAACATTTTTTCAGTTGATGCTTTTATTTATAAAAGAATTTTGGTGCTTTAAACAAAGCTAATTTTCAAAAAAGTTTCAAAATTTTCAATGTTTTCTACAATCACCACGCTGTCAGTGATTGCCATGGAAGAGAGAAAAAATGGTAGTGATGGGAAAGAGCCGGATGGCTGTTTGAATTTATGGTCCTTGGGAATGGTGGAAAAGTGATGTGTCTTACAGAGGGGACAGGTCTTGACCCTGTGGTCATGAGTCCCACCATTCCAAAGAGGAGATGGAGTGTGGTATAAAAACGCTTGGTGCCCCACTATTGGCCAGACTGGGCATGTGCCTGTAAAGGGTGCATCTCCTGTGACCATTGCAGTAAGGAAAACATAAGAAGGCACAGTAAGAGAGCTAAAAAAGTGCTTCTGGATGCAAATGTATGCGGATGCCTGCGCATGCGTCGTTTTGACGCTGTGCCGACCCCAACAAAATGCAACATGTTGCGTTCGGCGCAGCGTCAAAACGACACATGCACAGTCATCCGCATACATTCTCATGGCCTGTGTACCCAATGTTAAAGAAGGGTACGCAGGACGCATGCCAACGTAGGCGAAGCTGAATGGAAGAGGTGCCGCAGAGGGTGGGGCTTAATGGAGGAAGAAAGGAGGAAATACGCAGCCCTCCGCAGCCCTGCCGAATGCTAGTGTGAAACTAGCCTAAATCAGCTGAGAGTTTAACATCTCCAGGTATGGAACAAAGTATATAGTGTTCATTATGTCTAGCAATCATGTACATGAAGTGTATCAAATGTTATATAAAGAAATTAATAGTTGAAAAATAAAACATGAAAGCAAATATATATCCAATAATAATGAAACCGAAAATCCTCCTATTAATGTAGAAACTTATCTTACATCCTATTCAATCCAAGCGGAAATCTTGTGTTCATTTTAAAGATCCAATATGCCTCCTGACTAAATAGCTTGCAACGATGATCACCACCTCCGATCGATGGGTTCACGCTCTAAATCCCCTGTTGGGTCCAGAGTTATGAACAAATGTAAAATTAAGAGAAATGGCAGAAACTTTCTGAGCTTTACTGCCAATGTCTGACAGGTGTCGTCTAGTTCTAATTTTAAGGGGTCCAATGGTGCACACTATATATTGTAATCTGCAAATATCGCAGGAAGCCAAAAAAGTGGTGTTACAATTGATGTATATTATAATTTTTACAATCAGAAAATGAGGAAAAAGTTTTAGAATTTTGCTTAACTCATCAGCCATGTCTCATAAGATTGGCACAGTAATGAACACTCGTTGGAAGTTTCGAGATATTGCCTGGGGGGCTTTTATAGCCATCCAGATTGGTGACCCCAAAATTAAAGCCATGGGCCAATTAGTTTGAGATGCAGAAGTTCCTCCAGGGGTGGTAACCCTGGAATGCTTGGACCAGTATATGGCACATTTCGCACAGAAGTTCAAACTTCCTTCCTTTTGAGCACACATCCTTATACTGGGCCCTTTGGCTAGGATGAGAAATTTTTAAGGCCCGATTAGCACTTACATTGAGAAAATCTTCATTGTTTATTTTGATTGTTTCACTGTGTATCACTAGAGATGGTTCAAAATGATTTGAAGGACCTGGTCCAGCTGCCAAGTCACTAATCTGTGGCCGTCAGACAAGAGCTCTGGGAAATGCCTCCTACCTCCCATCATCTACCTCTCTTCTTTTGATTAGCCAGCCTGGCGTGGCATGATATATGTATCATATCGTAATGATGACATTGCACCAGGCTGGCTAATCAATAGAGCATTCGGGGGTGGCCTCTGATAAAAGGCAGTTCTGAGGGCTTCCATCTGATGACCACAGATCACTGACCATTGGACCAGGTCAAGCAAGTCCATTTACACCATCTCTATGTGTCAACTTTTTCAAGTGTCTTGACACAAGGATTTTTTGGGATGAGTTGCCCTAATAGGTTCCTTACTAATCTGTCTAGGGGGAAGTGTTTGGCCATCAGGTTGCCACAAACTCCATGTTCTTCTTTTCTGGGATGACCCCTGATTCTTCTACTCTTGGAAGAGAGTTGACCTCAACTGAGCTCCAAGTTCTACTAGGTTGACAACCCAGATAGATGATGAGCATACAACCAACTCAGCTGAGGGGAGGCCTCCAGTTCCTGGCCCTTACTGTGGCCCTTTCAAAGACTGCATCCTTATGCACTTTTGTATGGAACTGTTCATTTTGTTAAGTGCACTTAGATGGAGTTCACAATCTCGGGCTCTTAAAAAATACCTCCCCTTTTCCCAGATAAGTCACTGACAGAAACTTCTCCTCTGTGGGTGAATCAAGCATTCATGTGTCGGGAAAAATAACCGTCAGATTATTCTGCCAACAGTTCTCCGATGTGTATGGCTGCCTTAAAGGGAACCTGTTACCCCCCCAGGCATTTTTTAATCGTCAGCTCATCACTAATTCCTATAACGCTGCACAGTAGGAAACATGCGGAGGGATTTGAGGGAGAGCCGCAGAGAACTACTGCGCATGCCCAAGATTCCCAGCCCTGAAATGTGAATAAATCAGAAGAGACTGCAGGGAGGGATCTCTGGCCGCGCGTCCACGCAGGCGCGATAGGAAGGACATGATGTGATGTCAGAGCACGGGCAGCGCTAACTGCGCATGCCCAAGAAAATATAGTACAGCGCAGGCGCCAGGATTTGAAATGAACGCTGGGGAGGCGGAGCAAAGACTGAAGGAGGAAATGACTGATGGATGTGAGGCGTCTGTGTCCGAGGGGGAAAGACCTGCCCACCGGACAAACTTCAGGTATGTCTGACAAATTTTAAAAACGCTTATTTCTGTGGTTGAAGGGACGCTAAATAAAAGAGCCACCTTGACAGAATGCAGCATTAGTGCTGCACAAGGTGGCTCTTTTACTTAAAACCGCCTGGGGGGATGACAGGTTCCCTTTAAAGACTAGGACCAGCAGAGTACCTCAAATCTAAGTATCTCAAACTCAAAGTATGCTACTCAGTTGATCATTTAGAACCAGGTCATTACAAGATACATAGCAAATAAACAAACTAAAGGTCATTCTAACAGATCCTTACATTAGAAAATGTACGATTCCTCATGTTCTGGATCTCACAGCTGAAAAATGTGTCCAGATTATTTCCAGTTTGCGTTATCTCAGTGACTACTACTTTAGACAACATTTAAAGGTTCTTGCCGAATTTTTCTGGCATATGAAACTTTTTTTGCTCAATCTTAGATGCATGTAGAAACAAATAAGAAAGCCTAGTGTGTATGATGTCATTGTTTGTCACAGGTGTACTCTCAGGATAAATAAGTCGCTGGGCAGGTGCGCTCGAAGACTTGATCCAAGATTTCCAACATCAAATGATGCCGTAGCTGCCCAAAATATACTCATCCAGCAGTTTCTTAAGTTGTTTACTTTGGACATTAGCGTATTGAAGATTAGCCAGAAACCTGACAGGATGGCCTGCAGCAAGACTCTGGATACTTCGCTTGATCCTAAGTAAAGAGCCGAAGAACTGCGCATTAATGACCACCAGAGGATAATGAAAACCATTCTTAGAAAGGATTTCGTAATATATGGCTTTAGACGAGACACTTGAGTCAAATTTTTGAAAATAAGGACACTTTATGATAATTTTAGGAATTAAAAATTAGGTGTGGATGGTCTAAAACTGCAGTCACCGCTCTATGTAAGGAACCTCGGGGTAGAACTAGATCTTGTGAAGCCTAGAACCAGGTCCTCCTTCACTCTCCTAAATGTTCATCAGACCCAATATCTTCGGCATTGACCGCAGTATGGACTTTTGTTTAGCTGTTGTGATTTATTGGTTGTGATTGATTGGTTGGTTCCACCTTATTGTGGTTGGTCCCAGCTACGCTACTCTTCCTCCCGGTTCTGCAGAAACCTGAGTGCAATACCGAGAAAGAACGCTCTGAATTATGTATTTCTGAGGGCTTAAAGGGGTATTCTCAGGTTTGGAAGTTCTGCGCTATCCATGTGATAGGGGATAACATCTCGATCACTGGCAGTTTGACCACTGGGAACCCCAGCTAATCTGAGAACTAGGGTTCTGAAGAACCCTTTTGCTTGATTCCATTCTTCGTTCTTGGGATCGGTGAAGGTTCCAGTGGTCAGACTCCCAACAATCAAGAATTTATCCATTATCCCATGGATAGTATATAACTATCAAACTTGTGAATACCTCTTTAACATGATTCTTTTAGGTCCAAATGCAATCTGTAGCAGGACCCTCACCTTCCTACCATGTGCTAAATCTGGAGTCATGTAATGGATCGAAGGGGAATGAAGGCCGAGGTGTAATAGCTCTACACTCTCTATAATTACAACCCTACTTAAAATATGGCATGCCTCATCACATACAGCAAAACAAAGGCCTTACAGGTATGTGATATATACCAGTAGAGAAACCATGTAACTCCACACAAGAGTTTTTCTCAACTTTGCATAAATCTTTATGGCTGCCCACTGATTTGCAGAACAGTTTTGCAAAATAAGCGATGGTCGGTGGAGAAAAGTCATTTCTAAAAAAAAATATGTTTTCATCTTTCATTCTTTAGTACTTGCACTTCAAAGTATGACAGTGTGGAGAAGGGCTCGCCGGAGTAAACAGTAATGTAAGAAATATAAGTAATTATATGTTATAAAATACCAGCTAAGCTTAGCATATATCATCTCTGTAGCCTATAGCCAGACTCTGATCAACAACTCAAGGTCACACAATTATATTCCCAGCGAAAGAATAATTTTTTTCTTAAAAAAAAAAACTGAGACCTGAAAAACTAAATGGCAGATCAGGTTGCATAAAACCCGAACGGAATGTAAGTACTCCGTCTCTGCCGTACAGTTTTTCATATTCATCTATATATATAAAATTGAATGTGTGTATGTGTGTATCACCAACCAATCATTAAGCATCTTTCATTTCACCAGAGCTGTTTAAAAGAAGCTGAGCTGTGATTGGTTGCTATGAGCAACAGTTTTCCTTGCAACCAATCACAAAGGATCTTTCATTTCACCAGAGCTGTTGTGCGATATTATAGTGAATGTGGCTATGCGGAGTGGGGGGGGGGGGGGGGCTATATACTCAGCTTTATATATGTATATAGATATAATCATTATAATTTGTTATAACTAACCGTAGTTAGTTACTATGCCCGGGCAGCGCTGGGCTCTTCAGCTAGTAGTTAGTAAATAAGAGATCCAATGGACAGCAGGGTCCTACAGAAACCAATAGGAGCCATTGGCGTTTTTTCGTTCAGAGCTGTAAAAACATTTGCGTGCATGAGGCACAAAGGTTACCGTAGCTTATCAAGAGATCTGCTAATGTCCGTTCCAAATATAGTCCCTAAGATGGACATTTTTCTCTACTTTCTGTTGATAATTCCTGGTAAGAACACTAAATTAGTTTCTTGCTAACCTGAAACAGATGATAACAGGGAAAACATTGATTAAAGAAACAGATTACAGACTACTGTACATGTGGAGGAAAGACCTGGGCCGCAAATGATCATGAGGTTCATATTTATTTTTTTTTAGTATTAGCTATTGTCAAACTCTTGCTATTTTCAGACTGGCAACTGGAGCTTTTTTAGACTCTAACTTCCTGTTGTTTCAGGAAACAGCACATGCACATTAACCACAATTAACAGATTGAAGCTCTATCTTTTGTATTGAAGCAACTAATGAGCGTGTGCAAAGGGAGGGGGAACAGAGTCAACTATGACATTGTCCATTGTGAGTGGTGGATCCTGTGTTATGGACTATGCATGTTTTTATCAACCAGTTTCCAAATTTTCTGACATCTCCACTGCTTTTTTCCCCATATAATCAAAATTATGTACATAACTTACGGCATTTTTTCTGCTCGCAATTTGGAATTTTTTTTTTACTAGGTAAATATTGCATCCCATTAGCTCAGCTAAAACGAGAGAGACTTGTTTGACTTCATTTGGCAGCGAACTGCCTTTTTTGCAAAAAAAAAAAAAAAAATAGAATTGACATGAACGTTATTTTTGGAACATTTGATGTGGTTTCAGATCACTTCCAGGAGGCCCCCATCCCACCGTCTGCAGTCAAAAGTGCAGAACTGCTCTTGCTTCATTCTAAGATATGGGTTGTCTTACTAATCAAATTCTAATTTTCTCACCTTTGCATTCACTTTAGCAAAATATCTACACTCTGCTAACCGGACAGAGTAACCGTTCATCTAAAGTGTCTGATTCATGCCAAGAACTTGGATTCCGGAACGTACGGTAAGTAGTAAATAGTGGTAAATGGTACCAGTAGCTCTGTAAAAATGCACATAAGACCTCCAAGCCCAAAGCATTGTATGGGAGCCCTACTGTATCTCCATGTGCCAATTTTACATAAAATTCCTGAAAAAAAAATCTATTGGATTCCTTCATTGGTTCTGTACTGAGTAGTGATGAGCGACTTTACCTTTTTTAGGGTTGAGTCGGGTTTCATGAAACCCGACTTTCTCAAAAGTCGAGTCGAACGAAATCGTCCGACTATCGGGAAAAGTCCAACTGAAACACGAAACCCAATGCAAGTCAATGGGGAAGCAAAGTCGGCAGGGAGTGGAGGACAGTAAACACACCTACATGCCGGACCGCTTTTTTAAATTGCGCGAAATCTCTCTCCTTCGCTCTCTCTCTCCCCGGACGCTGCACATGTCATCTCGCTGCCCACAGGCTACGTCCTTCCTCAGTGGCTGAAAAAAGTCACGTGCAAGCATTCTGGGAAATCCGACTTTGGCGCTCGTTTTGACGACCGCATGGCCGACTTCACGCTGTGGTCGGGTTTCGGTCGGCGAAACCCGACTTTGCCATAAGTCGGCGACTTATGAATCTGGCCGACCTGTTTCGCTCAACTCTAGTACTGAGGGTTCTTTCCAATGAACATTGATTCTATTCGATGCTGTATGGAGGCTCATCATATGGCGGCTCATAAAATGGCTTTAACAACACAGTACAGTGGTAAAGGGACTTCCATGATATTACTTACACCATGTGCATAAAAAAAAATATTAATCCTCTCTCCACAGCATAGATGGATAAATGTAAGATTGCTGGGGGGTCTGGCAATGATTCCAAAAATGATGGGCTCAAAGTCCGCCATGTAAATGGAAATTTAGTGAGATTGTGCGACCACCACAGTGAATAGGACAGTGGTCGCACATGCTCATTGTAGCTTAGTGAATAGGACAATGGTCGCACATGCTCACTATAGCTTAGTGAATAGGACAGTGGTCACACATGCTCACTATAACTTCAATGTTAAAAGAGAGTTTGAGACCTCTATCATGTGATTGGTGAGTGTCCTAGCAGTGGGACCTCAAGTGTACCTACATTTACTGCATCACTTAGATGATCTATGTTCTTTGTAGGTCAATTCATTTAGTATGGATCTATTTCTTGTAAAATAAGCATAAATACTTTGACTATTCGAAGTCTCTCAAGACAGATCTACTTACCACTAGAATTTGTGCAAATTGATTGGCAGGACCCAGTCCTTCAGTGAGTAATCTGTGGCTGCTGACTGTAGTCATGAAAGCCACCTCCTACCTGACAGCATCTACAGCTTTTCTTTTGACTTGCTGGACTGTCGCGAAGTCACATACATGTCACGCCTAAACGATGATGTTGCACCAGGCCGGCTGATCAAAGCAAGAGCTGCGGATGCCAGAAGGTAGGAGGCAGATCTCAGGGCTTACATCCGGCGCCCACAGATTACTGACATGGTCGATGGAATTGAATGGGACCAACTCTACTTACCAACATTTGTAAACTAAATCACAGGACATTTAAGACCCTGCATCAATGAAGTTGTGAAGTATAGCGTGGCACTGCTGCAGGGTGCACAAGTAGGTTACCCAAACCAAGAAGTGATAATGAAAATAACTTGGCACTCAACTTCTAGTATTCATGAGATTGGAGAAGAATTTTATTTAGGCAGTTTGCAAAAACGTTTCGGCCAACAACCTGGCCTTCTTCAGTCCGACTGCTTAAGTGTCACGCGGGGCTTAGGTCAACTAAGGCTGAAATACCCGGGGCCCCTGTGGTGTCCCTTTAACTAGGGGAAACCCTGTCTGACCCTCAACCCAGGGTTTTTGCTGATGGTGCAAATGCCTGAGCCTCCAACCTTTCCTTATCTCCTGCTCAGCCCTAAGCTTAACCCTCCACCCAGTGAGGAGACAAACCACCAAAGCCCCACACAATAATGACAGACAGGGAGAACTTAAACTGCACCGCGCCGCATACACACAGGACTATACAGTAATGTGAACAGGGCACAACAAAACACAAATATGGGAAGGTGAAAAGGTAACAATGGATCATACGCCACCAGATACGAATCTCTCTCTCTCCAACACCTCCACTTCAGACCAGAACCACTTGGTATGAAACACAAGCTATAATCGGCAACGCCCATAGGCCAGCACGACTATTTAAAGACCGTGGGCGTGACCAAACATCCAACCTGATCTCCAGCTAGATTAACCCCCGATAGCCTGAGAAAATCAAGCCGGCGCCACTGAGGCTATAGTGGACGGAGGTGGAACTACCTCTGCCTGCCGGATGCTGTGGTGTGAATAGCGTCCGACATGACAAGTGGACGGAGGTGAAACTACCTCTGCCTGCCGGACGCTGTGGTGTGAATAGCGTCCGACATGACAGTACCCCGTCTTCTACGAGGGACCCCAGGACTCTCAAGACTCATAGGACCCGGCTTGTCCGGAAGACGACGGTGAAAGAACTGACCAGCCGATCCGCATGTATGTCCGAGGCTGGTTCCCAAGACCTCTCCTCCGGACCATACCCCCGCCAGTGTACCAAATACTGAAGAGTACGGCGCACTACTCGAGAGTTCACTACCTTGGAGACCTCAAACTCTAAATCGCCATCCACCATGACCGGAGGTGGCATCGGCGTCGTGTCCACAGAGCCTACCACCTTTTTCAATAAAGCCCTGTGAAACACGTTGTGTATCTTGTATACCGCCGGAAGTTCCAACCGATAAGCAACTGGGTTAATGATGGCAGCAATCTTAAAAGGCCCAATAAACCTTGGACCCAATTTTAAAGATGGAATTTTGAGTTTTATGTTTTTAGTCGCTAACCACACCCATTCACCCACACACAGGTCCGGACCTGGCACGCGTCTACTGTCAGCCACCCGTTTGTACCTCGCACTCATGCTCAACAATTGCTGTTTCACCCTCCTCCAGACCGATGATAATTGAGCTCCTAGCTGGTCCTCCTCCGGGACGCCCCCCAAGTCACCCTGACGTAAGGTACAAAATTGAGGATGTTGACAGTAAACACAAAAGAACGGAGACTCTCCCGATGACTTTTGGCGGTGATTATTTAATGCGAACTCGGCCAGAGGAAAGAAAGTAGACCACTCCTCTTGGTTGTCGGACACAAAGCATCGTAAATACTGCTCCAGATTTTGGTTCATACGCTCAGTTTGACCATTTGACTGTGGATGAAACGCCGATGAATGTGACAACTTGATCCCCAAACGTGAGCAAAAAGCTTTCCAAAACCTCGCCACAAATTGAGTTCCCCTATCAGATACTATGTCCGATGGAACTCTGTGGAGTCTGACCACCTCCTGCACAAACACCTGAGCCAACGTCTTTGCATTGGGCAAGGAAGGCAACGACACAAAATGCGCCATCTTTGAAAATCGGTCAACCACCACCAGGATGACCGTGTTCCCCGCCGAGGCTGGCAAGTCAGTGATAAAATCCATGGAGATTTCTGTCCATGGCCTATTAGGTACCCCCAGAGGCTGTAGCGTGCCAGCAGGACGGGCTTGGGACGACTTGGCCCTAGCGCACGTGATGCAAGCTGCCACGTACGAGACCACGTCCTGCCGGATTTTGGGCCACCAGAAACGACGCGATACCAGCTCTAAGGTGCCCTTAACCCCTGGATGACCAGCCAGTACTGAGTCGTGGTGTTCCCTCAACACCTTAAGACGAAGATGAAGGGGTACAAATGATTTGTTGGCGAGAAGTCCTGGCGGTACCTCCTCTTGGGCCTCGGCAATCTCCGCCTCTACCTCAGTCGTGAGAGCCGAGACCACTACACCTTCCTGGAGGATGGGTACCGGCTCTTCCCGAGGTTCTCCCCCGGAAAACACCTAGACAAGGCATCCGCCTTGGTGTTTTTAGCCCCGGGACGGTAAGTCACCAGAAAATTGAAACGTGTAAAAAACAATGCCCAGCGAGCCTGCCTAGGAGACAGACGCTTGGCCGACTCCAGGATAGAGCAGGTTCTTATGGTCGGTGATGACTGTGACCTGGTGAGCCGCCCCCTCCAAGAAGTGTCGCCATTCCTCAAAAGCCAATTTGATGGCCAACAACTCCCTGTTTCCGATATCATAATTCCGTTCGGCCGGCGACAGCTTCTTGGAGAAGTAGGCGCATGGATGCATATCGCTCAAGGACGAGCCTTGTGACAGTACTGCCCCCACTCCCACCTCAGACGCATCAACCTCCACCACAAAAGGTTTAGACACGTCCAGTTGCATCAGAATGGGGGCTGAAGCAAAACTGTTCTTCAGACGCTCAAATGCACGTATCGCCACCTCAGACCAGCTAGCCAGATCGGTACCTTTTTTTGTCATGTCCGTGAGCGGTTTGGCTATAGTAGAAAAGTGTTTTATAAATTTCCTATAACAATTAGCAAACCCAAGGAACCGCTGGAGCGCTTTCAGATTATCAGGCCTTTCCCATTGCTGCACCGCTTGCACCTTCGCGGTGTCCATTTTAAACCCTGCAACAGACACAATATATCCCAAAAAAGGCAACTCCTGAACAAAAAATAAGCATTTTTCCAGCTTAGCGTAGAGCTTATTCTCCCGGAGCAACTGTAACACCTGCCTGACATGCTCTAAATGAGTGTCCCGGTTGCTCGAATAAATGAGGATATCATCCAGGTATACAATCACAAATTTCCCCAGGACATGAGCAAATACATCATTAATAAAATGTTGGAAAACAGCAGGCGCGGTTGTCAACCCAAATGTATCATGATACAGCAACGTGACTAGTGGTGGAAACCACGTCTGGATCCCTACACACCAGCGCCTAAATAGGACCTGTTGTATTGACAGACCCATGTAAAAGAAAGTGCTCATTGCTATAACAAGCCAGCTGTACTACTTTCTACACTCTTGCATATAACAGGATTTTGGCTTTCCATGCGCATATCATACAGGCAACTCCATTGTAAGTAAAGATTTTTTTTGCCTAAACAGTGAATTGGATATTTCTTTATATGAGACTATTACAGAGAACCTCACCTTAATAGTGAGCTGGATGGCTCACCATCACAGTCCTCACAAAAGGAATTGACACATCCTTTACTACACTACCGCCTTACCTAATTATCTTAAGCAGTCGGACTGACGAAGGCCATGTTGTTGGCCGAAACGTTTTTGCAGACTGCCTAAATAAAATTCTTCTCCAATCTCATGAATAGTAGAAGTTGAGTGCCAAGTTATTTTCATTATTACCTGCATCAATGAAGACCATACCCAATTTGGCAATAAACACCCAATCTTAGAAGAAATTGCATAAAGTCCATCCTTTGGTGGCCACTTCCCTATACCGTCCCATGAAATTCAGAGATGATAGAAAATAGGCACATCAACAACAAGTGTGATCAACTGTTAGAAAAAGCTGTCTAAAGATAACTTTTCAGTCACAGAAGAAATGTACTGTAGCTGACTACATACCTTCTGGACCTCAAAGGGGGATCAATGTTTTTGCAAACATTTCATTGAGGCTTTAGTGGACACTCTGGGTGGATCAAAGGTGAGGATTCAACAGTGATGTAACTTGAAGCTTGTGGGCTTCAAAGCAAATTCTTCAACATGGCGGATGAAATATCATGGATCTTTAGTAGAGATGAGAAAATTGTTTTGCACTGTCCTGGTTCAGTATTAAAGTCTAGTACTCCATTGCAGTCAGTCTTCACTTCTGAGGTGGGCATCCTTGGCCCAGCATCCTAGACATGTGAGAATTAGTCACTAGGCCAAATGAGGCTCAGAGGTGCCCAGATGCCAGAATATGGATGCCAGAAGGAGAAGTGAAGACCAGCTGTCATGGAAGATCTGATTGGATGTCAGACCAGGGTAGCCCAAATCAAATTCTTTGATATTATTGGTCTTCTCTTACAGGCCAAAGAGACTTTTTACGGAGGTTTTCAGTCTATTCGATTAGTCTTGGGTGTGACTGCAGCTTCTGCACCCACTATAGTTACACCTCTAAACTTCAAATGGGGAATTACTTGCTGGGAGGTATATAGGCTATAGGATACAAAGATGGGCCAAGTTGACCAAAGCTAGAACATTGTTTTATTAGCGGCTCTCTGCTTTAATTTACTGAGGGTGTCCTAATGAAGGCATCCCTTTAGGGCCTTCTGTATGGATAGGAGTGGTGATGATAGGACATATTTCAATCCACCTCGTAAAGGATATAGACATCCAATGCTAACTCTGGGACAGTTTGTCTTGCCCTCCCCTGTTCATTGTCATAATGTCTGAACTATTGCAATATATTCTCTCTTTCTTTGCATTTATTTATGCCCCCTTCACAGTAATCCAGATGTCATCATTATCACTGGTTAAATGCGGAACCTTCAAAAGTTCTTAATCCGGTTGAGCCCAAATCCAAACATTCCTTCCGAGAGCAGAGTTAGGAGAAGGACTCAGCTGGCCGAAGAATAACATTTACTTTTGTTTGTATGAAATTCCCTAATCATAAAGCTTTGTGTTTCTAAGAGGTGAAAGGGAGAGGCCTCTGATGTTCTCCCGCCTGTAGATCATGTTTAATCATCTACATCCTGCTGCAAATTTAGGCATCAGTTCTAACAAATCTCTCCCGGTTTTACCTGATTGCTCGCTGCTGAGTTCCTTTCCTTTAATTATTGGAATAATATAATGTTTACATTTCTGTAGAAATCAAAGTCAGCAATCAGCGGGAGGTTTTATGTTGCGCTCATACCTTCATATCCAGGTATAGTTACTAATTATTCCAAGGGGAGACCTGACCTAGCTTGTGGTGTTCAGTTACAGTAGATACATACGGCAATTTCTGTTTTCCAGGATTGTGTTGCTCCGAGGTGTGCTCAACCGTGCTGCGATGGACAGCACATTAGGGAGATGTACAGTAAATTCTGAAAAGTTATTCACTGTTTAGCACAATGTCGACAGGTCTCATGGGTCCGAAAAATGTTGGCCATATGCAGCAGTGTAACTTGAAGCTTCTTAGCCCCAATGTAATATCTTCAACAAAACCCCAACTATCTTTTTTCTTTCTTTAATTTTCCTTCTGCTTGATCTTGAGCCATGGTGACTTGATGGATGAAAGTTCTGTAGGAAGATCGATCTTGTGCAAGCCTAGATAGGTCCACCAGGGTCTTCTACACAGTCATCTTGATAGTATCAAGCCTTGTTTCTTCTTTTCTTCCGACCATGATGACCTTCTCCAGTGATTGCTCTCTTTGTATGATGTGTCCAAAGTAGGCTAGTTGTAGCTTGGTGATCCTCTCTTACAGTGACATGTCTATTCCAAGATTGATTTATTTTTTCTTTTGACCATCCACGGTATTGAAAACATCCTTCTCCTACACTGCGTTTTGCAGGTGTTAATTCTTCTTCTGTCTCATTTCCTTATTGTCCAACTACTATTCTTAATGGCGTTGGTCTTCTCATATGGGCTAACAGGAGCTTTGGGCCCCTTTTACACCAGGTTGCAAACCCAACACCTGCACCAACTATTGTTATGACCATGGTCACATATGGTTTAAGTATTTGGCCGTTGCTTATAGGATGTATAATAGTTGTCATATAGAGCCTCCCCTTTTTGGCCTGATCTCCTACGAGCGAAGATGAATGCAACCACAGGATGGTTAACCCTTAACTCATCCCCAATTACCGTATATACCTTGAAGGATTTTGGCCCCAATGCAAAATTTCCAAAAGGACCTCAAACTATCATGGGGGTCTTTAAAAGTACTGGACTTGTGGTGTGGTCCAATGGGAACTTTTAAACCCCTTTAGGCTCCAATTCCTAGGTGCAACTGCAACCTCTGCACCCACTATAGTTATACCTCTGGTCTCTCCTGTTCCACTTGATTAGCTAATTGATTCCAAATTAAAAGGAATTGCCCCAGATGAGACAACCCCTATTAACAAATATACATTAGGGAAGTTTTGCTCCTGGCTTCAGAGACCCCTTTAATAAAATAGCGTCATGGGAAAATAATCTATTTACCCATCCATCTATCTATCCATCCAACATCCATCCATCCATCCATCCATCCATCATCCCATTCATCCATCATCCATCCATCCAACCATTATCCATCCATCCATCCATCCATCATCCATCCATCGATCATCCATCCAGCATTCATCCATCCATCCATCCATCCATCCATCCATCCATCATCCATCCATCATCCATCCATCCATCCATCATCCATCCATCCATCATCCATCCTTCCATCCATTATTTTCTAGCTTCGTAGCGTATTACGGGCTAATTGTAGATTTCTTGCACATCTCTGTTCTCTGAATCCAGTTGTCTTGGTGTCTGTATAGAGGAGCATTTATCTTGTATAGAGGAATATTTCTGCTTCCTGCACCTTCTGTCCTGAGTCAATAAGAAGCATTAGTCAATCGGTATCTAAGATAAATGTGAGGAAAATGCAACCCTGGGGCAAAGGATGAGCATTCGCAAACTCCAGACCATTGTTGGCTGAAACCTAAACATCTGGCATTAAGCAGTTTGCAGATATGGTTACTACCCACGAGTGCTTCCTCCACAGCTCAGTCCAAGGTTTTTCTGCTCCCGTTACAACTATATTAGGACATTATCAAGATTGCTGCAGGGTAAAAAAAAGAAAACGAAGGATTTACTGAGATCGCAGCAGTCAGGGTAATATGCGCTACAGACATCCTAAAATGCAATATTTCCGGTTATTTTCATGTAGACTATGGCTGGGTTCACACAAGGACACTGAATCTGGAAGAACAATTCACCAAGTATTACGTCTGCAAAAATACACAAAATCTGCATGTTTAACCCCTTCGCTTCATGGCTGAATTGCCTTTTTTTACCAATCCCCTCTGAAACCCTACCTGTAGAGTGCAAAGATGGCAGACACTGCCGCTTTCATTAGCCGCCTGCTGCCGTGATATCCCATTGGCATTCCAAGGCCATATAACTAAACCCTTAGATGCTATTGACTGTGGCATCTAAGGGGTTAAACTGTCATGATTGGCGCAAGCAGTGATCACAGAAATTTCAGGCGGGTGTCAGCTGTATAACAAAGTCGTTTGTTGGAGCCACCTACTTGGAAGTGATAGTGGCCCCCTTCTTGGAAGTGATAGTGGCCCCCTCCACAGGTTGCACCAATGATATGTCCACCCCTGGTGATGACAGGTTTTCTTTCTATTTTGCAAAGCTTTATAAGACTCCAAATATTAGCAGTCTGCTTGTTTTGTAAATGTAACTAATAAAGTCGGAAAATATAACAAATGAAAGATAGAAATATCTATTGTCTGCAGAACAAAGAGCTGTGGAAATAAGAATCGGGCTTATCTGCGTGATCGAAATTGTATTACGATTTGCATTAATTGAAAAAATGGAAAACAAATCAAGAAACAGAAGATTCTGAGAATTATTCCGATTTAACTTCCAGCAAAACACTCGATAAAGAGAAAGACAAAAGGACTCAACGTCCGTTAAAGATGAGCGGTTGCATTTGCAGAACCCTGGTCTACTGACCACGTCAGCCTCCGAACGGGGGTCCTGCGAGCCGCATCCTGATTAAGGCTCGGTGCGATGTCATCGTTGGAGCGAAATACTCACATGATGTCACACTGAGCCTACCAGTCAGAAGAGGCATCGGGGAATGCAGCAGGTAGGAGGTCGTTTGCTAGACTCCCGTTCAGGAGGGTCCTGCAAATCAATTTGCTGATCTCTACTGGTCAAATTTGGAGTTTCAAAACTACCACCGCTAGCCTGCTATACATATTGAATTTTACTTTTTTTTTTATTTTAAAGAGATTATGCCATAAAGAACACTGGTGGAGTCTTCCAGATGGGCCCCCATCTTTCTGAAGCCTGGAGCCTAGAGGGCCCAAAAGGACCCTTTGGCCTATATGGCAAGACCATTACTATTAAACACTTGCAATAGTTGGAAGCCCCGTTGGAGCCTTTGCATTGGGGCGCACGAGCTTCAAGTTACTCCACTGCTACATGGGCTCTTAGATATACTATGTACCTCTTGCGGAACATCTCTGAGGCTCCCATAAAAAAGGAGAAGCCTTTGTCTTTGAGTCAGAAAGTCTCCTAGTCTTGACCGAAACCACCCAAAATGTCCAAGAACCAAGCGATTCCGGAAGATTTCTTGCGCCCCGGCATTCAGACTCACATTTGGGAAAGCAGAAACCAGGTCATGGAGGAAACATGGAACGGGCTTGGATGGATGTGGCTCTTCAAAGGTCAGGTCTCTTTTTGTAGCAGGTGGGCTTACAAAATTGGATACAAATGTTGGCTAAGAACCTCAGAATACTAGGTATATTAAATATTCTTACTCCCCTCTCCCCATTCAGAACACATGTTAGCACATAAGAACATTGTTTTCTATTGAATTGTCGGGAAAGATAACTATTGACCGAACGAATGTTTAGCTGACAGCACCTTGACAGCATCATAGAAAGAAATATTAGATGATATAAATTTGATCTCATACTATCCACCTTTCATTGGGAATATATTAAGCAGAGCGACATCTTTAACCTTTGTGTAAAAACTATAAAGTTGTAAAGTTTGGGGTTGCAATGCAAAACATGCAAGTCTTCCAAAAACGCTGTTTTTCCTTAGTGTTCGGTGACTACCGGGAGGTTTACAAACTCTTCCAGAAGTCCATTACTCTTCCTTTTTCTCCTACTGTACGTTTGGGCAAAGTTAGAAAGTTATGACTTCTTCTGTATAAAATCTCTTAAGCTTTTTAAACTTTAAAAATGAAAAAAAAAATAAGGTTTTATTTAAAGAATATAAATTTAAGAATAAAATTATTAAAGAGAATTTTTTCCACTGAACATAATAAAAGCAGCAGCTCAGATATTGTGGTCGGGCATTAGCCAGCAGGAAGGTCGCTCTGCTTTTAGTCAAGAGAATGTCACAGAATGTCATCTTGTGAATGGCTGCGGTTACATCTTGTATCGGTCATTGGAGAGTTCACGGCAGCTGAGAACACATTATGAGACTCATTTCATTTTTTTTTTGTTTTTGTCTTGCAGTATTGATTGATTCTTTTTTTTTTTGTTTTTTTGCGCCAAATTCTTCAAAGCAGCGAATGCCGTTCATGAATTTTTGGTGCAATACACAGTCCATATAATACAATAATACTGCCATATACTTCCCATATAATGATGCCATTCAATTTCTGAATAATTCCTTCATACACAAAATTTATGGACAACTTTTAAATAAAAAAAAAGATTCTGACATATATTGGTGGTTACTAGAGTTGAGCGATACCAGCCGATACTTGAAAATATCGGATCGGAATGGATCGGCCGATCTTAAAAAAAAGTATCGGTATCGCCGATTCCGATACCGCTAACCAATGCAAGTCAATGGGGCCAAAATATCGGAATTAAAAAAAACCCTTTCTTTCCTTGTAGGTTAATTCTACATGAAGAAAAACAACTAAGAATAATGTAGAATGTATTGTGGGAGGTGGAGGAGACATTAAAGCCATAGAGGTTTAGCCCAATCAAATGGAATAGCAGGAATTAAACTTTTTTTTTAAAGATGTTAGGAGTTACAAAGATATTGACTATGTTAGCCTCATTTATATTTTGCCAGACATGTATGTCTTCTTCTTCTTTCTTCTTTCTTCTTCTTCTTCTTCTACTTCCTTTTTTTACATTCTTCTTCTTCTTCTTCTACTTCCTTTTTTTACATTCTTCTTCTTCTTCTTCTACTTCCTTTTTTTACATTCTTCTTCTTCTTCTACTTCCTTTTTTTACATTCTTCTTCTTATTCCTTTTTTTACATTCTTCTTCTTCTTCTTCTTCTACTTCCTTTTTTTACATTCTTCTTCTTCTTCTTCTTCTTCTTCTTCTTCTTCTTCTTCTTCCTTTTCTTACATTCTTAATATTCTTCTTATTCAACAATTATTATTCTACATATTCAGCTTCTTCATCTTCTTCCTATTCTTCTTCATCATATTCTTGTTTGTGTCAGGCATTCCTGTAGTTGTTATCTAGAAAAGTTAGAAGTTTACACCTTCCGTTCTGCCTGTCACAAAAGATTTACAACAGGATTTGTCCGCGTTCAGTTTGGCCTGCAGCAGCAGGCCTTTTCCAGGGGCACCACGAGGAGGAACGGACTCACCCCCATACACTGCTTAGTCTTCTTCTGCTTATAAATAAGATAATATCATTTGCTCAGAGTATTAGTCTTATGCTTAATGTTCTTCTGCTTTGTTTTTTTTATGCTTCTTTGTCTTCTCTCTCTTGTTGTTCTGCATCTTGGTGGTTGTCTTCCTGTTCTTTGTCCTCTTGAACCAGCTGACGGTACTGGCACCCGGAGGGGCAGCAGAAGGAACAAGAGCCAATGGCACTACCGAGGACCAGCTGACGGTGCTGGAACCCGGTTACTAAGCAGGAGGTACCTGTGCTACAAAGCACTACCAAGGACCAGCAGACATTGCCGGAACTCGGATACCGAGATGGAGGCACCTAGGCCAAAGGCTCTGATGAGAACCAGCTGACGGTGCTGGAACCCGGAGGGGTATCAGAAGTTACCCCTGAAAAGCAAAGTTGGCATGCCGCAAGCTGGCCGCAGTTACCGAATCACACAGTCCTACAGGGGGTGCTTGTCCTACTGGCACTATGGAACAAACCTTTCTTACCAGAACCCGCAGTCCACATAGGAAGCACCTAAACTGCTGGCACCCTAGCCTCGGCTAACCCAACCGCAACACGACATGGCAACTTGGGGTGGCAAACTGACATTGACACTTCCCGGAAACAGCAGGCAGGGCTGGAACCAAGCTGGGCAGGAGGGAGTACCCGTGCCAAAGTCAGTTATGAGCAGCAACTGGCGATGTTGGAGCCCAGGACAAGCACTTAGCAGGCTGAGGCCTGATGTGCTGTCAATTGGGAGGCAGCAGGACAGATTGCCATCAAAACAGCAGGGGAACAGCTGACGTTACTGAACCCCACAAACACAGGAGCTAGTGTTTTACTCTGTGAAGACGGCACTTCCGAGCAACAACTGGCTGTGTTGAAGCCCAGGGACAAGCACGGAGCAGGCTGAGGCTGAATTGAAGAAATTTTAAGATCGGTTGTAGACTACTAATTTGAACCAAGCTCCACTTAGGCCTGTGGCTTCACTGATTTTCGTATTTCCCCTGTCCTCCAACCCCGCCAGTTACAGCTCCGAAGTGGCGTCTGCACAATCCACACTTGTTCCTGTGTTACAGGTGTTCAGTCCGGTCAGTTAATCCCCTGATGTGTGTCCGGCAATGTCGCCTGCTCTGTCCACATTCCCATAATGGGAATGTGGACAGAGCAGGCGACATTGCCGGACACACATCAGGGGATTAACTGACCGGACTGAACACCTGTAACACAGGAACAAGTGTGGATTGTGCAGACGCCACTTCGGAGCTGTAACTGGCAGGGTTGGAGGACAGGGGAAATACGAGAGACAGTGGAGCCACAGGCCTAATTGGAGCACGGTTAAAAATCAGTAGTGGTACGACTGTGTAGGCAGCAGGAGACTTTGCCATCCACACAGCAGGGGATCAGCTGACATTACTGAACCCCACTGAGACACGGGAGCAAGTATCTCTTTCCGTTTGGACGGCACTTCCGAACTACAACTGGCTGTGTTGAAGCCCAGGAAATAGGAGGGTGTAGGCAGAGGCCTACTGTATTTTGAATGAGGTGACAGCAGGAGAGACTGCCATCCACACAGCAGGGGATCAGCTGACATTACTGAACCCCACTGAGACACGGGAGCAAGTATCTCTTTCCGTGTGGACGGCACTTCCGAACTACAACTGGCTGTGTTGAAGCCCAGGAAATAGGAGGGTGTAGGCAGAGGCCTACTGTATTTTGAATGAGGTGACAGCAGGAGAGACTGCCATCCACACAGCAGGGGATCAGCTGACGTTACTGAACCCCACTGAGACACGGGAGCAAGTATCTCTTTCCGTGTGGACGGCACTTCCGAACTACAACTGGCTGTGTTGAAGCCCAGGAAATAGGAGGGTGTAGGCAGAGGCCTACTGTATTTTGAATGAGGTGACAGCAGGAGAGACTGCCATCCACACAGCAGGGGATCAGCTGACATTACTGAACCCCACTGAGACACGGGAGCAAGTATCTCTTTCCGTGTGGACGGCACTTCCGAACTACAACTGGCTGTGTTGAAGCCCAGGAAATAGGAGGGTGTAGGCAGAGGCCTACTGTATTTTGAATGAGGTGACAGCAGGAGAGACTGCCATCCACACAGCAGGGGATCAGCTGACATTACTGAACCCCACTGAGACACGGGAGCAAGTATCTCTTTCCGTGTGGACGGCACTTCCGAACTACAACTGGCTGTGTTGAAGCCCAGGAAATAGGAGGGTGTAGGTAGAGGCCTACTGTATTTTGAATGAGGTGACAGCAGGAGAGACTGCCATCCACACAGCAGGGGATCAGCTGACATTACTGAACCCCACTGAGACACGGGAGCAAGTATCTCTTTCCGTGTGGACGGCACTTCCGAACTACAACTGGCTGTGTTGAAGCCCAGGAAATAGGAGGGTGTAGGCAGAGGCCTACTGTATTTTGAATGAGGTGACAGCAGGAGAGACTGCCATCCACACAGCAGGGGATCAGCTGACATTACTGAACCCCACTGAGACACGGGAGCAAGTATCTCTTTCCGTGTGGACGGCACTTCCGAACTACAACTGGCTGTGTTGAAGCCCAGGAAATAGGAGGGTGTAGGCAGAGGCCTACTGTATTTTGAATGAGGTGACAGCAGGAGAGACTGCCATCCACACAGCAGGGGATCAGCTGACATTACTGAACCCCACTGAGACACGGGAGCAAGTATCTCTTTCCGTGTGGACGGCACTTCCGAACTACAACTGGCTGTGTTGAAGCCCAGGAAATAGGAGGGTGTAGGCAGAGGCCTACTGTATTTTGAATGAGGTGACAGCAGGAGAGACTGCCATCCACACAGCAGGGGATCAGCTGACATTACTGAACCCCACTGAGACACGGGAGCAAGTATCTCTTTCCGTGTGGACGGCACTTCCGAACTACAACTGGCTGTGTTGAAGCCCAGGAAATAGGAGGGTGTAGGCAGAGGCCTACTGTATTTTGAATGAGGTGACAGCAGGACAGACTGCCATCCACACAGCAGGGGATCAGCTGACATTACTGAACCCCACTGAGACACGGGAGCAAGTATCTCTTTCCGTGTGGACGGCACTTCCGAACTACAACTGGCTGTGTTGAAGCCCAGGAAATAGGAGGGTGTAGGCAGAGGCCTACTGTATTTTGAATGAGGTGACAGCAGGAGAGACTGCCATCCACACAGCAGGGGATCAGCTGACATTACTGAACCCCACTGAGACACGGGAGCAAGTATCTCTTTCCGTGTGGATGGCACTTCCGAACTACAACTGGCTGTGTTGAAGCCCAGGAAATAGGAGGGTGTAGGCAGAGGCCTACTGTATTTTGAATGAGGTGACAGCAGGAGAGACTGCCATCCACACAGCAGGGGATCAGCTGACATTACTGAACCCCACTGAGACACGGGAGCAAGTATCTCTTTCCGTGTGGACGGCACTTCCGAACTACAACTGGCTGTGTTGAAGCCCAGGAAATAGGAGGGTGTAGGCAGAGGCCTACTGTATTTTGAATGAGGTGACAGCAGGAGAGACTGCCATCCACACAGCAGGGGATCAGCTGACATTACTGAACCCCACTGAGACACGGGAGCAAGTATCTCTTTCCGTGTGGACGGCACTTCCGAACTACAACTGGCTGTGTTGAAGCCCAGGAAATAGGAGGGTGTAGGCAGAGGCCTACTGTATTTTGAATGAGGTGACAGCAGGAGAGACTGCCATCCACACAGCAGGGGATCAGCTGACATTACTGAACCCCACTGAGACACGGGAGCAAGTATCTCTTTCCGTGTGGACGGCACTTCCGAACTACAACTGGCTGTGTTGAAGCCCAGGAAATAGGAGGGTGTAGGCAGAGGCCTACTGTATTTTGAATGAGGTGACAGCAGGAGAGACTGCCATCCACACAGCAGGGGATCAGCTGACATTACTGAACCCCACTGAGACACGGGAGCAAGTATCTCTTTCCGTGTGGACGGCACTTCCGAACTACAACTGGCTGTGTTGAAGCCCAGGAAATAGGAGGGTGTAGGCAGAGGCCTACTGTATTTTGAATGAGGTGACAGCAGGAGAGACTGCCATCCACACAGCAGGGGATCAGCTGACATTACTGAACCCCACTGAGACACGGGAGCAAGTATCTCTTTCCGTGTGGACGGCACTTCCGAACTACAACTGGCTGTGTTGAAGCCCAGGAAATAGGAGGGTGTAGGCAGAGGCCTACTGTATTTTGAATGAGGTGACAGCAGGAGAGACTGCCATCCACACAGCAGGGGATCAGCTGACATTACTGAACCCCACTGAGACACGGGAGCAAGTATCTCTTTCCGTGTGGACGGCACTTCCGAACTACAACTGGCTGTGTTGAAGCCCAGGAAATAGGAGGGTGTAGGCAGAGGCCTACTGTATTTTGAATGAGGTGACAGCAGGAGAGACTGCCATCCACACAGCAGGGGATCAGCTGACGTTACTGAACCCCACTGAGACACGGGAGCAAGTATCTCTTTCCGTGTGGACGGCACTTCCGAACTACAACTGGCTGTGTTGAAGCCCAGGAAATAGGAGGGTGTAGGCAGAGGCCTACTGTATTTTGAATGAGGTGACAGCAGGAGAGACTGCCATCCACACAGCAGGGGATCAGCTGACGTTACTGAACCCCACTGAGACACGGGAGCAAGTATCTCTTTCCGTGTGGACGGCACTTCCGAACTACAACTGGCTGTGTTGAAGCCCAGGAAATAGGAGGGTATAGGCAGAGGCCTACTGTATTTTGAATGAGGTGACAGCAGAAGAGACTGCCATCCACACAGCAGGGGATCAGCTGACATTACTGAACCCCACTGAGACACGGGAGCAAGTATCTCTTTCCGTGTGGACGGCACTTCCGAACTACAACTGGCTGTGTTGAAGCCCAGGAAATAGGAGGGTGTAGGCAGAGGCCTACTGTCTTTGTAATGCGGAGACAGCAGGAGAGACTGCCATCTCCACAGCAGGGGATCAGCTGGCAATGATGAACCCCACTAACACTTGAACGAATGTGTTTGGCTCTGTGGAGACGACACTTCTGAACACCAACTGACGCTGTTGGAGCCCAGGATTAGGCGAGGAGCAGGCTGTGGCCTACTGGATTTTGGCAGGTGAAGGCAGCAGGAGACTTGCCATCTCCACAGCAGGGGAACAGCTGGCAGTGCTGAACCCCACTAACACTCTAACGAAGGTGTTTGGCTCTGTGGAGACGACACTTCTGAACACCAACTGACGCTGTTGGAGCCCAGGATTAGGCGAGGAGCAGGCTGGGGCCTACTGGATTTTGGCAGGTGAAGGCAGCAGGAGACTTGCCATCTCCACAGCAGGGGAACAGCTGGCAGTGCTGAACCCCACTAACACTCTAACGAATGTGTTTGGCTCTGTGGAGACGACACTTCTGAACACCAACTGACGCTGTTGGAGCCCAGGATTAGGCGAGGAGCAGGCTGTGGCCTACTGGATTTTGGCAGGTGAAGGCAGCAGGAGACTTGCCATCTCCACAGCAGGGGAACAGCTGGCAGTGCTGAACCCCACTAACACTCTAACGAATGTGTTTGGCTCTGTGGAGACGACACTTCTGAACACCAACTGACGCTGTTGGAGCCCAGGATTAGGCGAGGAGCAGGCTGGGGCCTACTGGATTTTGGCAGGTGAAGGCAGCAGGAGACTTGCCATCTCCACAGCAGGGGAACAGCTGGCAGTGCTGAACCCCACTAACACTCTAACGAAGGTGTTTGGCTCTGTGGAGACGACACTTCTGAACACCAACTGACGCTGTTGGAGCCCAGGATTAGGCGAGGAGCAGGCTGTGGCCTACTGGATTTTGGCAGGTGAAGGCAGCAGGAGACTTGCCATCTCCACAGCAGGGGAACAGCTGGCAGTGCTGAACCCCACTAACACTCTAACGAAGGTGTTTGGCTCTGTGGAGACGACACTTCTGAACACCAACTGACGCTGTTGGAGCCCAGGATTAGGCGAGGAGCAGGCTGTGGCCTACTGGATTTTGGCAGGTGAAGGCAGCAGGAGACTTGCCATCTCCACAGCAGGGGAACAGCTGGCAGTGCTGAACCCCACTAACACTCTAACGAAGGTGTTTGGCTCTGTGGAGACGACACTTCTGAACACCAACTGACGCTGTTGGAGCCCAGGATTAGGCGAGGAGCAGGCTGGGGCCTACTGGATTTTGGCAGGTGAAGGCAGCAGGAGACTTGCCATCTCCACAGCAGGGGAACAGCTGGCAGTGCTGAACCCCACTAACACTCTAACGAAGGTGTTTGGCTCTGTGGAGACGACACTTCTGAACACCAACTGACGCTGTTGGAGCCCAGGATTAGGCGAGGAGCAGGCTGGGGCCTACTGGATTTTGGCAGGTGAAGGCAGCAGGAGACTTGCCATCTCCACAGCAGGGGAACAGCTGGCAGTGCTGAACCCCACTAACACTCTAACGAAGGTGTTTGGCTCTGTGGAGACGACACTTCTGAACACCAACTGACGCTGTTGGAGCCCAGGATTAGGCGAGGAGCAGGCTGGGGCCTACTGGATTTTGGCAGGTGAAGGCAGCAGGAGACTTGCCATCTCCACAGCAGGGGAACAGCTGGCAGTGCTGAACCCCACTAACACTCTAACGAATGTGTTTGGCTCTGTGGAGACGACACTTCTGAACACCAACTGAAGCTGTTGGAGCCCAGGATTACGCATGCCGCATGCAGAGGCCAATGGGCAGCGGTTTTTATGGAGGTTGTGGACTACTACTGATTCTAACCATGCTCCACTTAGGCCTCTGGCTCCACTGTCTCTACTATTTACCCTGGCCTCCAACCCCGCCAGCTACATCTCTGAAGTGGCGTCAGCACAATCTACACTTGTTCCTGTGTTACTGGTGCTCAGTCCCGTCAGTTGATCCCCTGATGTTTGTCCGGCAAGTTCGCCAGCTCTGTCCTCATTCCCACTACTGGTTATGGGAATGTGGACAGAGCAGGAGACCTTGCCGGACACACATCAGGGGATAAACTGATGGGACTGAGCCACAGGAACACAGGAACAAGTGTAGATTGTGCTGACGCCACTTCAGAGATGTAGATGGCGGGGTTGGAGGTCAGGGGAAATAGTAGAGGCAGTGGAGCCAGAGACCTAAGTTGGGCACGGTTAAAAATCAGTAGTGGTTTGAATGTTGATGGAGCTGGTGACTTTGCCGTCCACACAGCAGGGGATCAGCTGGCATTACTGAACCCCACTAACACAGGAGCTAGTGTGTTTCTCTGTGCAGACGACACATCTGAGCGACAACTGGCTGTGTTGAAGCAAAGGGATTATAGTTCAGGTGGTAGAAAAATGAACACACCAGCAGACCTGGATACAGTTGCCAACCACTAATTTAGTCTGTAAGAGGAATGGCAAAGTCTTTGGAGATCCAGGCCTTGTTCATTTTCAGAAAAGTCAGCCGGTCAACATTATCGGAAGATAGTCGCGTGCGACGGTCTGTTAGTACACCACCTGCGGCACTAAAGACACGTTCCGATAATACACTGGCAGCAGGGCAAGCCAGCACCTCCAATGCATACTGGCTAAGCTCTGGCCATGTATCCAGCTTAGAGACCCAAAACTTGAAGGGGGAAGAGCCATCTGGGAGTACAGCGACTGGGCAAGACATGTAGTCTGACACCATCTGACGGAAGCGTTGCCTCCTGCTGACTCGAGGCGTCGCTGATGGTGTAGACAATTGTGGTGGACACACAAAACTTTGCCACATTTGGGCCATAGTGGTCTTGCCTTGTGCTGCGGCGCTGCCTCTGCTCCCTCTTTGTGCAGAGTTTCCTCCACTGCCTCGACGCACAGAGCTGCTTTGTAAAGCACTAGCAACAATGCTGTCGGGTGGAATGGAAAACATTATGGACTGCACCAGTGACTCTTCGTACTCCCGCATTTTACGCTCCCGGTTCAACGTTGGTATGAGCCTTTGTACGCTGTCCCGGTAGCGAGGATCTAGGAGGGTGTACACCCAATAATCAGCCGAGACGAGAATGTGGGCGATGCGGCGGTCGTTTCTCAGGCACTGCAGCATGAAATCAACCATGTGCTGCAGACTCCCAACTGCCAAAGAACCGCTGTCCCCTGTTTGAGGCGTGACCTCGGCCTGCTCTGCATCACCCCACCCTCGCTGTACATACTGAGTAGAGGTTTGTGTACCTCCCTCCTCTGGAGAGATGTCTTCCTCCTCCATCGACTCCTCCTCATCCTCCTCACAAAGTGTCCCCTGCCTAGGCCTTTGTGAGGAAACACGTAGCGCAGACTGTCCAGAAGCAGATGGCATTTGGGACTCCTCATCCTCCACCTCTTCTGAAATCTCATCCCTTAGTGCTTGCAGTGTTTGTTGAAGCAGGCAGATAAGGGGGACAGTCATGCTGACTAGTGCATCATCTGCACTCGCCATCCGCGTGGATTCATCGAAGGCACGCAAAACGAGGCAGATGTCCTTCATAGAGGCCCACTCAATGGTGCTGAAGTGTGAACGGCGCACAGTGCGACTTGTTTGCGCCTGATGCAGCTGGTACTCCATGACTGCTGCCTGCTGCTCACACAACCGCTCCAACATATGTAACGTTGAATTCCACCGGGTGGGTAGGTCACATATGATGCGATGTTCCGGAAGGCCAAATCGTCGCTGCAGAGCAGCGAGGCGCGATCTTGCCGTGCTGGAACGTCGCAAGTGAGCGCACTCTATGCGGACCTTGTGCAACAGTGCAGCAAGATCCGGATAGTCCCTCAGAAAGCTCTGCACGACCAAGTTAAGAACATGTGCCAGACATGGGATGTGTGTGAGGTTGCCTAGGCCAAGAGCTGCCACCAGATTTCGGCCATTGTCACACACTACCAAGCCCGGCTGGAGATTCGCTGGCCCAAACCACACATCGCTCTCCAGCTTGATAGCATTCCAGAGCTCCTGCGCTGTGTGGCTTCGATTCCCCAAAGAAATTAATTTGAGTACAGCCTGTTGACGTTTGGCCACGGCTGTGCTCATATCGGTCGTAACAGGCTCCTGCTCTGCTGTTTCTGAGGAACTTGAGTAGGTGGAGGAGTCTATGTGTACAGACTGGAGTCCTGCAATCCGTGGCGTTGGAAGAACACGTACAGCGCCACTCTCCAGATCCGTACCCGGCTCCACAACATTGACCCAGTGGGCAGTGAGGGAAAGGTATCGTCCCTGTCCATGGTTACTGGTCCACGCATCGGTGGTCAGGTGGACCTTGCTACTAACGGCGTTTAGTAGCGCATGTTTTATTTTGCTCTCAACATGTTTCTGCAGGGCAGGGACGGCTCGCCTGCTGAAATAAAAGCGGCTGGGCACGTTGTATTGGGGGACTGCCAATGCCATTAAGTCCCGGAAGGTGTCAGTGTCCACCAGCCTGAATGACAGCATTTCAACTGCCAGAAGTTTGGCAATGCCAGCATTCAGAGACTGTGCTCGGGGATGGTTTGCCGAGTAAGGGCGCCTTTTATCCCATGCCTGTGCTACCGATGGCTGTGATGGATGGGAACGTGCTGCTATGGGTGTAATCTGACAGGGTCTCCGGACAACAGTGGCAGAGGTTCTTCCTTGGCGATCCTGTGAGGAAGCCGAACCAGCAGTGTGTGAGCTGGAGGAAGAGGGCCCAACACGAACTGAAGAGGTGGTAGGTGGTGCTGTACGTTGGCCTACGTCTTCAGGGTGTCTCTGCAACTCCAACTCGTGCTTGGTGCGCACATGTTTCCACATATTTGTGGTATTGAGGTTGCTGACATTTCTCCCTCTTTTGACTCTCTGATGACACAGCTTGCATTTGACAAAGCAAATGTCATCTGCAACTGTGTCAAAAAAGGACCACGCACTGCAACTCTTGTGAGCGCCCGGTTTGCCTTTGGAAGGAGGAATGCTCCTAACGGGTGCCGAAGTGGAGGGTACAGGCAACCAAGTCTTCCCCCTCCCTCTGCCTCCTGTTTTGGCCGGTAGGGGAATCTCTTCCTCCGAGCTGCTCCCACCACCTTCCTGTTGCTCACGCCATGATGGGTCAAGGACCTCATCATCTTCCCTCCCCTCTTCAAACAGCTGCTTCTCCGGGGTTGTCTCGCCAGCACCGTACGCACCAGAAAGTGGCAACTGAGTCTCGTCATCATCTGATGCGTACTGAGGTGTGCTGACCATAGGCACTGGCCCACTCGCCTCTTCAGATTCAGAGGGACAAAGAAGTTGCGCATCACTGCATACTCCCTCTTCTTCACATTCAGGAATGCTGCTTGGCTGGCCCCCTCTTTCCAAGCCAACAGATTCCGAGAACAGAAGTAGAGACTGTGATGGCTCCTGTCCATGTCTCTCTGACTGCCTGGGCACTTTGGCAGGTGGTGAAGAGACAGATGGTTGCTCTTCGGTGCTCTGACCCTGAGAGGATGCGGAAGTAATTGAAGTCGATGCGTTAGCTGCCATCCATCCGACAACGGCTTCAATTTGTTCCTCCCGCAGCAGTGGGGTACGTTGAGGTCCTACAAAGCTGCGCATAAAGGACTGTTGCCTGCTAAAACTGGGGGATGCTGATCCACTGGTGCCCGCAGCAGGCCCAGAATCCCCACGTCCTCTACCTGTAGAATCCCCACGTCCTCTCCCTGCAGAATCCCCACGTCCTCTCCCTGCTGAAACTCCACGCCCACGCCCACGCGCCTTACTCCCTGCCTTCTTCATCTTGCAAGACTGCTTAAGATAGGCAAAAAAGTACAAAGGGGGGCCTTAGTGTGCTTATTCCTGAACAGCTGGTTACAGGTACAAGAAACACTAATTTTATGAAGTGTGTGTGTGTGTGGACTAGGCTTTAATAGGAGCTGATGTGGCCTACACAAGTTCAAAATGTAGTGTTTGGTGAACTTTTTTTGTGGTTTCTTTGTTGGAAACAAACTCAAAGTATGTGAACAAAGAATTGAAACTGATAGTATCACCAACTTTTTGGAGCTATTACAATGCAGGCAGGTAACCTACAATGCAAAAGATGAGGCTCCAAAAAAATTGGGTAATACTAATCTGGCTGCGCCGGCAGGGCACAAGCCAGAAAAAAAGGCTCCTCTATCTACTCCTATATAGTGTTTGCAACCAACCAATGTTGATGGATACGGATGGATGCACACTAATAGGAGAAGAAAAAATGAGCTGCACTCAAAGACAAATATGTGTGAGGCAGTGACGCACGTTGAGCGTCCTACAACCAGACGTAGCTGCAGGACACTCTACTCAGCGTGAGCTGCACTCACACACAGTCAGAGGCCTCTCAGACAGCCGTCAACAGTGCAGCTAAGTGGGCACTGGCACTGACAGGCTGCAGAAAGGCTCCGCTGTGTACTCCTTTATAGTGTTTGCAACCACCGTAGATGGAGACGGATGGATGCACACTAATAGAAGAAAAAATGAGCTGCACTCAAATAAAAATATGTGTGAGGCACTGACGCACGCTGAGCGTCCTACAGCCAGACGTAGCTGCAGGACACACTACTCAGCGTGAGCTGCACTCACACACAGTCAGAGACCTCTCAGACAGCCGTGAACAGTGCAGCAAAGTGGACACTAGCACTGAAAGGCTGCAGAAAGGCTCCGCTGTCTACTACTAGTGTTTGCAACCAACGTATATGGATACGGATGGAAGCACACTAGATTGAAATTATGTAAAAAATGCAGCTCAAAAAATAAAAGATGTATGAGGCAGCAGTGATCACACTGGGTGGCCTACAGCCTGACGTGGCTGCAGGACCCACTCCACAGCGTGAGCTGCACTCACACAGCCCTTGCAGACAGCTGTGAACACTGCTGCTAGGGCAAAGAAGGCTACAGTGGTGGTTTATGTAGCCTGGGTAAAGCACTAGATGTTTGGTGGAATCGCTATTTCTAACTGTCCCTCACAGTCTTCTACAGCAGCCTGTCCCTAACTGAATTCACAGCAGAGTGACCAGAAATGGCGGCTGCGGTGGCTTTTATAGTGCATCATGACATCATTTCGGCAGCCAATCACAGCCATGCCAATAGTTAACATGCCTACATGCCTAACAGGATGTGCCCACACTTCGGAGGATTCCCATTGGCTTAATCAAAGCAAGCAGGCTCATAGCATGATGGGAACTTCCTATTCCGATTCCGATTCCGGAATCCGATATGACAAAAGTATCGGAACTAAGTATCGGAATTCCGATACCGCTAATATCGGCCGATACCCGATACTTGCGGTATCGGAATGCTCAACACTAGTGGTTACCTTTAGATAATAAAATTGCTTGAGGTATAGGTCTGCAATTTTCATGTCTTCATTCACTTTCAGTCCCCCTTTACATGCAGTTTGCAGCCTGATCATAGGGTCAGGGTGTTGGGGAAGTTTTTCTCCCAGTAATATAGGCTGGATGTGCTATATCAGTACAGCTTCTATTCTGCACATATTTCCTCTTTATGAGCACTCTTCCTTATCTATAGCCTGTTCGCTCTGCCCTCTCTGACACTGTACATACTTTCTCCCCTCTCCACAACCCCTTTGCTGCTGCTATCTCTAACACTGAGAAAAGGAAAAGCAGGAGAGAGCAGAAAGAGCTGTCAGCACCATCAACGGAAACTCTGATGGATTTGTAACATTTTTGTGCAAAACCATTATCAACAATCTGCAGCAGCCAAAATGTTAGAATTTTTTTTTAAGAACAAATATTTATCATTGCATTCAGGTAACAAGTAAACAATGGGTCTTTGGTTCTTCCCCTGCTGAGGCCACTGCAGTCAAGTAGGGAGGCAATACATGTGCTTGACCAGGGGGACCAAGTGAATCATCGGGAGAGGTGATAAGGTGACGGTCGAGCGTCTAGGACAGGTGAGTAACTTTTATTTAACTTTACTTGATTTGGGCCAAAACATATCCGATTTGAGCGAATCTGCCCAAAATGAATTTCGGGAGCTTTCTCCATCTCTACAAATGTTTCTGTTCTCAGGCCATCCCCTTATAACCAGTAACAGGCAAATTCCAATTTGAGGGATCCCTGGTGCGGATTTTTAAACAGGGCCTGAATTTTCAAGGTATGAGTCTGTCTTTTCGTATGGGTGGAAAGCCTTTATCGATCTTAGTCCTTTATAATGGGGACCATGCATAAAAAGTCATGGGGGTTCCTACGTTGTTTCGCTATATTTATAAACACCAGTAAATGCACACGGAATGGAATTTGCCCTTTAATAAGTCTAATAACTGTACAAAAAAAAAATTCTAAAATTAAAAATAATATCAGTGTTTGATGATTTATTTAGCATGTACAAACAATGACGGAAGCGGAGATGAAGCTGCGGATTTAGGCAGCGCTGTCCTGTAAATGATTTGATTGTCATGGGCCACTGGAATATTAAAATAATATTTCACAGCTCAGGCATATAAAATTACCCCCGAGCAAAACAGGTATGATTATGGTAATGCCGCTGATTATTATAATGTATTTCCCCAGTTGAGCAGAGTCAGGTTTTCAGCCGTGTTTCAAATCGTCTTTTATTCAATTCAGCTTGTAGATTTGCATCCCCAGTTGCTTCCAGATGCACGTCGGCTTCAAAAATGCTGTTTCTTTCCGCTATGTTACAACTCCTTTATTTTATTCCTCTTCCTGACTGCAATCTTAAAATGGAAGTTCACCTTGGACTCACGTCGAAGACTGTTGTATATGTTGCGGAATTGCATAAATAATAACGCCCTCAAGCCAGTTCCAGAGGGCTGCAATTTGCCGCTTAGCCTCCACATTACAGCCACTTATCTTATATAGGGATCACCCTACATCCCTTTAATAGTGATGTGCATCCACCTACATGCATGGACCCACAGTTTCCTTGGCCCAATCATATACGATGGGACCACCCCTGTCTCTCTCTTGAACTGAACTCCTTGTGTTTCCTCTCTACACTAACCTACCTATGCCCGATATTGCCATTTCTGTGTGTGGTTCCACCATTACTCCCCAGCAACATGCCCGCTGTCTAGGGGTTACTCTTGACTCAAAAAGTTCCTTCACCCCCTACATCCAATCATTCCCTCGCTCATGTCACCTACACCTCAAAAATATTTCTAGAATTCAACCTTTTCTCACATGTGACTTGGCAAAAACTCTTACTCTAGCTCTTATCCTTTCTCGGCTGGACTATTGTAACTCTCTACTGATCGGTCTCCCATTCAGTAAACTCTCCCCACTCCAAAGAAATAAAAATTATCATTATTATTGTGTAAGGGGTCAACAGAAGGTGTTATACCGTATTCACACGCCCATGTATAATAGTGTAAGCATGGATCATGAGGCTTGGACAGTCCAAGGTTCTCCTTACCTGAACTTGATAGACTTATAGGCATATATGATGCTGTCTAATTCGAGTCAGGAGACACGTGGTCAGTCTGTGCCTCATGATCCATGCTCAGACTGTGACACATGGGTGTGTGAAGGCGACATTCTTGTGACCCAAGTATTAGGGAAAGGTTATAAAGCTTTATCCATTGCCTTCATACCATGATGTCATGCTCTTATACCCACCCTCATGTGTCTCCTATCTCCCGGTCATGTCTACAACTTCTTGTCTCTTAAGGAGTCAATAGCATCAAAAGTATTGACCATTCTCTAAATTTGGTTGTCTTCTGCTAGGCTTTTGTGGTCCATTATTGAGTTAGAGCCTGAGCCCACCAATGGATCCCCTGGAGGGCAAGTCTGACCGTAGTGGTAAAAATTTTGTAGGCCATAAACATTCATCCATTGTCTTCAAACTTTATTGCTATGATCTCTTTCTGCTAGCCACATTGATTTCTTGCCTCATGTTACCCAATTTTCAACTACCCTTGGCTTCATAAGGAAGCCACCCCATAGCTCTGTGCTGGAACAATATGGCTCCATGGTACTCTGGAAAGATATTTTTAAATTCCATATTCTCTTGACTTGACCCAACTTGTTTAACGACTACCACTTTTTGGTCTGCTGCCCACCCTTGACCATTGATTGTCTACTGCTATGTTAGAACTCCAACTGACAGAATTTCAGCCTTAATGGCCACACCTTTCATCTGCCGCCTTGGTGCCATGAAATTTAGTGCTTTGCCCATCAGAGAACAAGTTGATTACTAACGAAAGCTACTACGGGGGTTAGGAACCTCGTGACAAAGTTCTCGTGAAGAGCACAAACCTCTTCGATTCCTCTCTCTAGTTTAGCCTACCACAAAACCAATAGTTACCTAGTCGGTCCACATAGTCTAGCATGTCACATACGTGGTATGCCTTAAGCATTATAGATGAAGCCTCACCGACATGAGTTGATATAGAGATGTAGCAAAGATAATCTCATCTTGATCCCAGTTTTCTCACTCAGAGGATTAATGGAACAGCATTGACTGACCAATGTCAAGTTAGGCGTTGAGTTACAGTTTTTTGTGCCATGATATCCCAGTGCCATGTTATCTGAATCAAGGTAACCTTCGCTATATCTGTAAAACTTATACATTTGAGAACACACTTTTGCCTGCGCCATTGATTTCCTTGGGGAAAATAGGAGTCGGCACATCAAAATTTTCCATCTGATATCTGTCTAGAATATCTCCCGCCTTCCTTCTTCTTACGTACCTGCTCCCGGAGAGTGTCTCGAGACGCTTCAGATGGGATCAGACAAAACATGAGAAAAACATTTGCTTTGAAAGTAACCTCTGTTTGGAAATAACATCCACCTTCTGAGTATTTTCTACATTAGACGAAACTTGGTATAAACAAAAGACAGACATTCGTGCAATTAGTTCCCAATCCAGAGGCATCCGTGGCGGAAAATGCATGCTAAGGGAATTCTCCACGACAAAGACTGGAAACACTTCCATTTTGAATTCTTTACCCGTACTGCATTTAACTCTTAAATCACCCAAGAGTGTTCGGGTTTCATACATGTTGGATCTCGTGGCTTCCGGGAGCATAAGTGTTAAGGTCTCTATGACATTCGAGGAGGAATAGCTTACAGTTTATTACCACAACATTCTCGAAAAGGGCCGCATTTGGGTTTGATTATGATGAATTGACTGGTGCAGTCTGTGTAGCTCCAGTATGTCTTAGTTATGTTGTCGTTCGGCCACCTAAATTACATGTCTGGTAATTAGCCCTGTGTGATTTTATTATACAAATCCTCGGCGGCTCGAACAGAATGTTCCATCAGCCGCGAGGAACTATATGAAGATATATTATATCTGCTAAACCGTATCACTGAATGAAACACATTCTACCAGACTGCATTTATACATACAGTAGCTGTATGATGGAGTAAGTTAGATAGATATGAGACCGCAGCGCCAGAGACAGTGGGGTGAAAACTAGATAATTGCCCCAGCCCAACATCCACAAAAGTGGTCCCTATTGAGACCTTACACAGCTGCAATTTCCATGGGTCATTCAGTCTGTAGCCATCTGCTTTTATATACCAGAAACTGCACTGATAATGTCAATGCTGCATTATCAGTGCAGTTGCCGAAGTTAGAAGTGTAGGACCTTCAGTGACAACTTGTTCATGTGACCAAAGGTCCTACACCCTGCGGAGTGTAGAGGAACTGAAGAGGAGGCCAGAGCCTGGCATGTTCTCTACAGCGTGTGTCCTTGTGTAACCGTGTATCTTTGTATGTAGTATGTAGGGCGTTTTCTAACTTCTACACCCTGATTCATCAAGACCAGCATTGTTCACATCGGTCTTGACGAGGAGGCACGCTGGAGTATGCCTCTCAAGAAGTCAGGAGCATCGGACGAGTGGCGTTCACCTTTGTATGTAACTCACCACAAATCCTACTCTAGGCCCTGCTGGTAAGATTTGTTGGAAAGCGAATTCTGCCACTCATCAAATTCATGACTTTTGATGAACAGAAGTTGTCACGTGCCTGACCCATACCACTCCTTCCACTTTGTCAGAGCTGGGTGAAAATGACATGAGAACATCAAAGGTTGCAAAATTTTAGCCCAGTCTCTACTGTATATAGTCAATCAATGTACAGGAGGAGTGGGTGAGCTGTGACATAACTTAATGTGAATAGTGGATCTTGTGTTATCTACTATATATAGAGGTGTTATAAGTCATTGTACAGGAGGAGGAGGTGAGCTGTGACATCACCTATTGTGAATGGTGGATCCTGTGTTATCTACTGTATATAGAGGCATTATCAGTCATTGTAAAGAATGGGAGGAGGTGAGCTGTGACATCACCTACTGTGAATGGCGGATCCTGCATTATCTACTGAATATAGAGGTGTAGCCTTTCAATTAAATCCTGGCTGTGATGATAATGAGGCTGATGAAAAGTATTCTGTACATGATAGGATGCATGGGTCTAGTATGAGGGCTAGTGGCCTGTGTTCCTGCACGATTTCTGTTTTTATATATATATACATATATAAACTGGATACTAGAAAATTGAAAATAAAAACATCAAAAATGTTTAAAACTTAATGTCACGGGTTTTCCGTGACAGAGAGGAGCCAGAAGACAGCAGCATCTGGTTTCTCCTACTCCTGCACTGGTTAGAAGCACTTCACCTTCATATTAAACAGTGTAAGTTTGTTTTAGCAGTGCAGGCAGTTAATCTGCTCAGTTGAGAGCTCCTGGAGTGTTAAGACTCTCCTGTGCACTGTTAGCCTCTCCCATCTCCTATATAATCTGGGCCCTGGCTAGCGCTCATTGTCAGAGTAGCTTATACTGCATGGCTGGAGGTTGTTGTTGATGATTATTATAGAAGAAGGCATTTGGTGGATTTATATGTGACTTTTGCTAGTTTTAGAGTGTGTGATAATTCCTTTTTTCCTTCTCTGATTTTACCCCATCCTCCACTCCCCGGTGCATTCTTCTGTTGCATGTGTGAGTATATTTGTATGTTTGATATTTTTCGTTACCCTTGTTCATATTACGTTGTTAGTCTGGTTGGTGTATTTTGGTACGCTACTACTCCCCTCTTCCCTAGGTGCGGGAAGGGTACAGACTGAGGGCAGATTCAGGAGCTAAGGCAAGGTACGTGGCCCCAGCGTCTTCACCATCAGAAGTAATCTGGGCTACAGGGCAAGCTAGGCCGCCCCTATTGTTAGGGACAGGGAAGAAGTCCCTGGCCCCGGGATACCCGACAGCAGAGTCGTGACACTTAATTTATACATCAACCTAATTTAAACATTAGGTAATTGTTTTAATGACATATTCCCTTAAAACACTATTAATGGAATATTTGATTAATAGCAGAAACCTGACGCTATCCAGAGTAGCTGTTTTGCAGCAGACAGAAAGCCAAATGTTGGTGTCCGCAGTTCTTGGTTGCCACTTCATCCTTGGTTGCTCCCAATGCATTTTGTAGACTCCTAAATATTTCAATGTGCTAGAAAGTCAATTTCTACTGTATGTAACCTGAGCAGTAGGAAGTCATTAGGACCCTGGCAGACGGAGATTTACTACATATGCTCTTTACATTTTGTGTTTTGCCTGAACCTACTTGTCCAGTATTTCCGGAGATCAATTATAGCTATAACTTCTTTCTTTAACCCTCAACTTTGGATGAGACCACATGAGCTGAATCCCCTACATAAGAGTCCAGTACAATTGCTTCTGTAGCGGATAAATCCCTGATTAAAGGTTACTGCTTTGTAGGTGAAATCAGGAGGCATCAGGACAATGGCTGTTGTCAGTGAGTTAAGGGAATAAGTTGTCAAATGTTCAAATCTCTCCGTGCCCTGTCTGTTTGCCTTTTCTGGCTTCTTTGGTTTGAGGTGTCACCTAAATTTTTCTGTCAACCCATTACCAATAAACATATGTGACTCAACGCTATTGAAAAAGTTGCCCAGCCTTTAAAAAAGGATGTAGCCACCATGGAAGGTGCCACCTGCAACTGGTATTGGCAAAGGTAGCAAAAGTCTTCGAGACTGATTGGGCCCAAACGCCTTTTAGGTATGGGCACTGTAATACACTTTTTGTTTGGACCTAAGCAGGAGCTTTGGCGCTTCAGATTTAAGATATGGTTGGCCTCTTCCTTCAAAACTTGTGAGAAAAGATGTAGAATTGGGGTAGCATTGGCATTAGAACCTTAGGGATTCAGAGGTGCCTAACAGGGCCAAAAGGTCCCTCTGACAAATAGTAGACGTGGGGAGTGGCTTCTCTATATGGATTCTGTTAGGATGTAAAAGCTTCAGGTTTAAGTTCTGGTTGGCCTCTTCCCTTTTCAAAGCTTGTAAGAAAAGATGGGGAATTGGTGTAGCATTGGCATTAATACCTTAGGGGTTCAGAGGTGTCAAGTAGGTCCAAAAGGACCAATCTGACACATAAAAGATAGCACATGGTTGGTGTGAGGAGGGGCTCTGTTATATATTTTCTCTTAGAGCCAAAGAACTTCAGGTTTAAGTTCTAGTTGGCCTTTTCGTTTTTCAAGTTTTGTAAGAATGGATGTAGAATTGGTATAGCATTGACACTGGGAACCTAACGGTTCAAAGGTGTCTATTAGGGCCCAATGATCCCTCTGTATCATGCACCAGGATTGAGATATGGCAGTGATAGATATCTTGTGTCATGACCCAAGAGCTTCAAGTTAAACTCCAGTTGGCCTCCTCTTTTTTCCCCAGGCTTTATCTGTCAATAGACATAAGGAAGAAGAAGAAATTAAATCTAACAGTCATGCAAATCATGGTGCTGTGGAATGGAGTTCGGAAATTGCACGCCCTTTTCAACGGTACCCAGGGTGGCTGTCTATTCTGCCCAAACTGATTCTGAAAAGAAAGGTAAGAAGGTCAAACTTCCGGCTCCACAGTCCTGGGAGAATATATTAGCATAGTGTATCCGAGTTATGGAATTGTGCGTAGATTGCAACCATCCTTCATTACGAAACCACAAAGACCTGGCCGACGCACGGATAATATTTGACTTCTAATTCTTCTAAATGATGTTCACTCCTTTTTATAATTTGGAAGGCATTAAGGTTTTTATTTAATTACACCACTTTTCAAATTACGTGCCCTCACAAGCCAACGCACACATGTCCTTTCCTCCATTTAACTACTTTGCCCTTCTTATAACATTCTGACAAGCTTTCAAATCACAAACAACCATCAATCTTTCCCGGGAATGTGTTGACTTTAAGGAAATCAATTAAAAATCCTAAGCGGTATATAAACAACAAATCCATACGGCTAAAACCATCTGAATTCATGTCACAGAATGGATTCACCTCTTGCCCCTCTTATACGAGAATTCCCAGGAATGTCAAATGCAGCCAGCTGTTTGTAGAAGGGAAAAAAAGAAGAAAAAAATCACTAGGGGATCTGATTTCCACCAGTGTAACCTAGAAGTGTTTTCTGATGTAATCTCGGGTTATGCCAGGCATTTTTAGAAATATTCATAGACATTCCAGTGAATTTTTTATGTAGTTTACTTTATGTGCAGCTGAAGCCCCGGCTGATTATGTTAGGAGCCCAAACAAAGACATATATTATTAAGCACGAGAGACCTGGGAGATGACGCTCAGAAAGAAATCTTGGAGAAATTTCCTGGCCCCATATATTAAATGTTATTAAGGCAATCAGAGCTTAGCGGGGGATAAATCGAAAAAAAATTACAGAGACGTGCAGCATGGCAACAATTGAAGGGACAAATTACAATAGTTTGCAATGTTTATCATGGAGAAGAATATATCTGGAAATTAGGTCACACTCCTGTCTTAGTGCTAAAGGGTGTTGGGTTGAGGTTCAGTTCCTGCAACCCCATTAATCAGCTGGTTGAAGAGTTTGTGGTTCTCTCGAAGGTGCTTCATCTTCTTTATCCTTTCCAAGGCACGGTTCCGTGAATATTGGAACTGACTATACCTGGTCCTACAGTTCACTCTTTTTACTTGAGCCATAGTCACTAAAGAATGTATAATTCTGTGCCTGAAAACAATGAAGGAGATGCGATACCCTATTTAATAGCCAATCACTGGGACATTGGAAGTTGGGTGTTCAACGATGGCCTCTGATTCTTTTGCACTCTATTGTGCCATTACATTTTTTGTGAAAATCAGACTTTAAAAGATTATTGTTCTTTAAATAAAACAGGTTGTCCACTCACACCTGGTCCTCATTGACCTGGTTTACCTGGTGAGGTGGATCCTCCAAGCTCAAGGTCTGAGTGGACACATGGGTCACGGGCGTCGGTGCTGTAGGCAAGTGAGGCATGCATTGCAGACGTACTGGAAGCCACAGACAGATAGAGGTACTGGAAGCCGCAAGCAGATAGCAGAGATACTGGAAGTTGCAAACAGAATGGTAGCTGAGGAACTGGAAGCCACAGGAAAAGAGGTAGCTGAGGCACTGGAAGCTGCAGACAGACAGGTAGCTGTGGCACTGGAAGCTGCAGGTGGACAGGTAGCTCAGTCACTGGAAGCTGAAGACAGACAGGTAGATCAGTCACTGGAAGCTGCAGACAGACAGGTAGCTCAGTCACTGGAAGCTGCAGACAGACAGGTAGATCAGTCACTGGAAGCTGCAGACAGACAGGTAGCTCAGTCACTGGAAGCTGCAGACAGACAGGTAGCTGAGACAGTGGAAGCCACAGGCAGACAGGTAGCTGAAGTACTGGAATCTGCAAGCAGACAGGTAGCTAAGGGACTGGAAGCCACAGGCAGTCAGAAGATGTCCTGGAGGCCACAGACATGGAACTGTATACAGACAAACTAAAAGTCTTAATACCAACACACACGTATGTGTCTTGGTGAGCCTTATATAGGCCTAGGCAGATGATCACATAGAATAATGCTGGGCCATCTGCAAAGCACAACAAGGTTTAGCAGATCGGGATGAGTGAAGCAAAGCCCAGATTCAGGACAGGTAATGTAACAGTCATTCCATTGATTGAAAACACCAGGTTCTAATTTCACCTTAAAATGATCTTTTAATCCTGAAGGCTCACATAGTTTTGTCATTTACAGATATGCAATATTGGATCATTTTCCTCAATACAAAAAAAATGACAAAGTCTAGTATTTTGAACTATTGTGTTGATTTGACTCTCTACTCTTAGGACTTGAAAAGATGTAGGTGCAGAAATAAGGAAATTTGAAACTATTCACAAACATTTAGGCACAACTGTATATCGGCCTTAAAAATGTTTGTGATACATGATCTAATAATTCCAAGATAAATAAAACAAAATGCTAATGCATTGTCACCTTTATGTGCCGACGGACATGGATTGATCTCTTGGGCATTTAGGCATTTCAAGAGGATCCACAGCCAAAAAGATTTCATAGTCTTCAAGTTTGGTGCACTTAAATTTTAGTGCAGTGTCTGCAAACAAAAATAAGCAGAAAAACCCAAGAGATATGTGAGATTTAAGGTGATTAATAAGGGATCCATGACCAATTATTGTCTGGAAACGGTGGCTACTCTCAGTTCTGGGTGGAAAGTAATAAATATGCAAAACTAATTATCATGTGATTTGCCAAAACTCAGTCCATGTCCAGAGTAGGACTCCTTCTCCAACCAGTACCATTTGTATCTGCAGGAGGCCACGATCTCCGCCAAACAACAGAAAGTGACCCCTACTCCTGCAAAGATGTGCGTACTCTTCTATATTTATTTTGTCGCACAAAAAATTGGTGACAGCTCTGAGTTAAACTCTACGAGAATTTTTAAAACTAATGCAAACCAGATGTCCGATGTAACATGTTTTCCAACCGTAGTTCGAGTCCACAATGTCACGCTCATGCTTGGAGCTATACTGAAGAGCATTTTGAGAGATATGCCTTTTTTACACTAAACGGTCCCTGATGTAAAGACCAACCAATGAACCATGAGGGACCGCAGAGATGTAGCAACTTTAATCTTCCCTTGAGTGGCTACAAGCATACGATCCATGGTGTAGAAGACGCAATGAGACCAGATTGGTCCTACTACATTTTCTTTGTTATTGGGTGGTGAGAAAACGTGCAAGATTCCCCTCCGCTAATAACTGCAATGTTAGCAAGCAAAGGGGTAAAAATGTTACTCAATGGTCATGAAAATTACATAACAGGACCAAAAAAAGCAGCCATCTATCCTGGTTGGCATAAAGCAACCCCTAATTTTCCCATTTGGATTTTGAAATTGGGTATGATGACCACCAGTAGCATGATGACCCTTGTAGCCTGGGATCTTGTATTTTGGGTGGGTATACAAAATCAGATGGTCCCATTGCTATTTTCTCAAGATTGTCAAGTGTTGTGTCGGCAGGAGAGCTCTAGCCAAGAGGTGATTGACATTTTGGAGAAGCATCCTTCTAAAGTGGCAAATGTCTTCACTTCGTTCTCATAAGGTGACATTAAAATTGGGCTTTCAGATCTGACCCTATGCAAATGACTACAAAGTCAACACCAAATGAGGGTGTCTCCTGCAGGGCTTTAGATCTGGTCTCACTAGAAGCATCTCTCTTGGGTTCTCCAATGTACCGTATTATTCTGTATCACACAACTAATGATTCTTGGATCCAACTGCAATGTCACAGATTTGAGTTTCTATGCATGACTAATGTCTTTATGCCGTGCATGTAGCCACGTCTCTTTCACCGATATGCTTGCTTCGCCATCTGATGTATTTACTTGTTTATCTGATCCTCCTTTCTTTATTTTGAGGCCCCACATCCGGGATGCCAAGAAAGCAAAGTATAATGTGAAGAAAAAGTTTGTCTACATATCCAATTACTGCGGTCTAAATATTTATGCTAAGCTCTTATAATGGTCTTTTTCAGTAAAAAAAAAAATCACATGCCGCGGACCCTCAACAAAAATGGATCCGATTATTTTTTATACTGTGATAAATCTGGATTTTATCTATAGGGATTCAGAAGGAATAGTAAAATCCAGAACCTGCCACAGATCGTGTAGCATGGATTGTCCAGGCCTAGGGCAAGGAAGCTATTGCACCTTCTAATCTGATAATAATGTCCCCAGAGTTCCTCTTTAAAATAATGTTTTCTGAGTTCCCCCTTGAAAAATTGATGTTGCTTGAGTGGCACCTTAAAACAAATAATGTGCACTAAGAAAGAAATTATGCCCGTTTAATACCCCTTTCATAAATCTTAAGACCACCTTTGTGCCACCAAAAGAAAGTTTATACTCACCTAATCCGAATGACCAGCACCTCTTGTCCAGTGTAGACACAGTATGCCGGCACAGGTGGTGCAGGGCAGTGTCATCATTTTGCCGCCTGTGTCGGAATGCTGACTATGGCTCCAATGACCTGACATAGGATCCAGCTGAACCACCTTCATGTTGACGCCAATAAAGTTCAATGTGGTGCTCTCCCGGAGATCCGCGACACCTCCTGGCTTGAAGATGTGCACAGCTTTGGATCTTCGGCGCTAGCAATGTGACTTCTTAGGAAGCACAAATTTTCGAAAGCAAAAAAATAGTTTCTTATGAAATGTTGCACCTCTTTAGAATTTTGTGCTTAGGGCAACCATCTGTCATGTCGGACGCTGTTCACACCACAGCATCCGGCAGGCAGAGGTAGTTCCACCTCCAGCCACTATAGCCTCAGTGGCGCCGGCTTGATCTTCAGGCTCTCGGGGGTTAATCCTGCTGGAGACCAGGTTGGATGGTTAGTCACGCCCACGGTCTTTAAATAGTCATGCTGGCCTATGGGCGTCGCCGATTATAGCTTGTGTTTCATACCAAGTGGTTCCGGTCTGGAGTGGAGGTGTTCAAGAGAGAGAGATTCATATCTGGTGTCGTATGATCCGTCGTTATCCTTTCTCCTTCCCATATTTGTGTTTAGTTGTGCCCTGTTCACATTACTGTTTATTCCTGTGTGTGTGCGGCGCAGTGCAGTTTAAGTTCTCCCTGTCTGTCATTATTTGTGTGGGAGCTTTGGTGGTGACTTCTCACTGGGTGGAGGGTGGAGGGTTAAGTGCAGGGCTGAGCAGGAGATAAGGAAAGGTCGGAGGCTCAGGCATTTGCACCTTCAGCAAAAACCCTGGGTTGAGGGTCAGACAGGGTTTCCCCTAGTAAAGGGACACCACAGGGGCCCCGGGTCTTTCAGCCTTAGTTGAACTAAGCCCCCGTGACATTATAATCGGCCCACTTTTTTTCAGGAGTCCATGGATCCATTAGATTCCATAACCCGCCAGTTGGCGGCGCTGTCCATACAGGTCTCCGAGTTGAATGGGGCAGTTCAGCAGCAGGGCCTGGTAGTAGCAAAGGTGCAAACGGCATCTGCAGGTATCGGTGCAGAGCCGAAGTTTCCGCTGCCAGAACGATTTTCAGGCGATCGCAGCAAATTTGTCGTATTTCGGGAGGCCTGCAAATTATACTTCCGCATGCGGCCAATATCCTCAGGTAATGAGGCCCAGCGAGTAGGGCTGGTGTTGTCATTACTGAGTGGTGACCCCCAAGCATGGGCATTTTCCTTACCACCTGACTCTGCTACATTTCATTCGGTCGATAATGTTTTTTCTGCCCTCGGGCTCATTTACGATGACCCTGACCGACTGGCTCTAGCGGAATCTAAAATCCGCGCCCTCCGCCAGGGGGAGCGCTTGGCAGAAGACTATTGTTCGGAATTTCGCCGCTGGGCTGTAGACACACAGTGGAATGACCCAGCACTGCGGAGCCAGTTTATTCATGGGGTATCAGGGAGGGTGAAACAAGCCCTCCTGATGTATGAGACTCCGGCATCATTGGAGTCTGCCATGAGTTTGGTGATACGTATTGATCGCCGTTTTCGTCAGGGGGCACAGGAGACGCTACCTCTGGGGGAAAACAGAGGTGCAGGTGTGGTTGAAGTAGATGAGTCCCCTGAACCTATGCAGATTGCTGGCGTGGCACAGGTTCAGCCTCGCGCTCCGGGAGTCCGGAAGTCCGGAGCATGTTTCTACTGTGGTAAAGGAGTTCATTATGTTAACGTTTGCCCGGTACTACCTAAGAGGGTCAAACCGGCGGAAAACTGTTAAGCTCAGAGGGTATGGAGGAGACCCAACTGAGCGTATGCATATCCTCCATGATGGTATCTCAATGTATGCTCCCTGCCAAGGTTATTGTCGCCGGCAGAGAGCTACCTATATCAGTGTTTGTGGATAGCGGTTCCGCCACCAATCTCATAGACGAGGAGTTTGCACACACCGCCGGGTTTAAGATTGAAAAACATCCTCACCCCATACAGGTGGTGACCATTAATGCTGTTCCCCTCCCTCAAGGGGAGATTACTGAGTTTGTGGCAGAGGTGAAACTCCACATTGGGGTCCTACATTCTGAGTCGGTTACATGTAGGGTCCTCCGTAATCTCCCAGCTCAAATGGTCCTGGGTTTTCCATGGCTGTCCAGGCACAACCCGGTAATTGATTGGAAAACTCAGGACATAGTACAATGGAGTGGTTTCTGCCAAGACAATTGCTTGGCCACATGTGTGTCCGCCGTGACGCCCAGCCTGCCGGAGGCTTTGCAGGATTTCGCGGATGTTTTCTCTGAGAAGGGTTGCTCAGAACTGCCTCCACATAGAGCCTATGACTGTGCTATTAGGTTAAAACCCGGGGCCAAATTACCTAAGGCCAGGATGTTTAATATTTCTGGTCCTGAGAGACAAGCTCTGAAAGACTACATCGCGGAGAGTCTGAGCAAAGGTCACATCCGGCCTTCGTCCTCGCCTGTAGCCGCGGGGTTTTTCTTCATTAAGAAGAAAGATTGGGGGTTACGCCCGTGTCTGGATTTCCGAGAGTTAAACCAGATTACTATCCGTGATCCCTACCCAATGCCGTTGATCCCGGATTTGTTCAACCAGGTAGCGGGGGCAAAATGGTTTTCCAAGCTGGACCTCAGGGGGGCGTATAACCTCATAAGGGTCCGTCAGGGGGATGAGTGGAAGACGGCGTTTAACACTCCTGAGGGTCAATTTGAGAGTCTGGTTATGCCGTTTGGGTTGACCACCGCGCCTGCCGTTTTCCAACATTTTATTAATGATGTCTTTGCTCATGTCCTGGGGAGATTTGTGATTGTATACCTGGATGATATCCTCATTTATTCTAGCGATCGGGACACTCATTTGCAGCATGTTAGGCAGGTCTTACAGTTGCTCCGGGAGAACCAGCTCTATGCTAAGCTGGAAAAATGTTTATTTTTTGTCCAGGAGTTGCCCTTTTTGGGATATATTGTGTCCGCAGCTGGTTTTAAAATGGACACCGCTAAGGTGCAAGCGGTGTTGCAATGGGAGAGGCCGGAGAGTCTGAAAGCACTCCAGCGGTTCCTTGGGTTTGCGAATTATTATAGGAAATTTATAAAACACTTTTCGACTGTCGCCAAACCGCTCACGGACATGACAAAAAAGGGTGCCGATCTGGCGAACTGGCCTGAGGTGGCTATACGTGCATTTGAGCGTCTGAAGAATAGTTTTGCTTCAGCCCCCATTCTGGTGCAACCAGACGTGTCTAAACCTTTTGTGGTAGAGGTTGATGCGTCGGAGGTGGGAGTGGGGGCAGTACTGTCTCAAGGCTCGTTCTTGAGCGAGATGCATCCATGCGCCTACTTCTCCAAGAAGTTGTCGCCGGCCGAACGGAATTATGATATCGGCAACAGGGAGTTGTTGGCCATCAAGCTGGCTTTTGAGGAATGGCGACACTTCTTGGAGGGGGCGGCTCACCAGGTCACAGTTATCACCGACCATAAGAATCTGCTCTACCTGGAGTCGGCCAAGCGTCTGTCTCCTAGGCAGGCTCGCTGGGCATTGTTTTTTACTCGTTTCAATTTTCTTGTGACGTACCGTCCCGGGGCTAAAAACACCAAGGCGGATGCTTTGTCTAGGTGTTTTCCGGGGGGAGAACCTCGGGAAGAGCCGGTACCCATCCTCCAGAAAGGGGTAGTGGTCTCGGCTCTCACGACTGAGGTAGAGGCGGAGATTGCCGAGGCCCAAGAGGAGGTACCACCAGGACTTCCCGCCAACAAATCATTTGTACCCCTGCATCTTCGGCCTAAGGTGTTGAAGGAACACCACGATTCGGTACTGGCTGGTCACCCAGGGGTGAAGGGCACCTTAGAGCTGGTATCGCGTCGTTTCTGGTGGCCCAAAATCCGGCAGGACGTGGTCTCGTACGTGGCAGCTTGCATCACGTGCGCTAGGGCTAAGTCACCCCGAACCCGTCCTGCTGGCACGCTACAGCCTCTGGGGGTACCCAATAGGCCATGGACAGAAATCTCCATGGATTTTATCACTGACTTGCCAGCCTCAGCAGGGAACACGGTCATCCTGGTGGTGGTTGACCGTTTTTCAAAGATGGCGCATTTTGTGGCGTTGTCCTCTTTGCCCAATGCTAAGACGTTGGCTCAGGTATTTGTGAAGGAGGTGGTCAGACTCCATGGAGTACCGTCTGACATAGTATCTGATAGGGGTACGCAATTTGTGGCGAGGTTTTGGAAAGCTTTTTGCTCAAGGTTGGGGATCAAGTTGTCACATTCATCGGCGTTTCATCCACAGTCTAATGGACAAACTGAGCGCATGAACCAAAATCTAGAACAGTATTTACGATGCTTTGTGTCCGACAACCAGGAGGAGTGGTCTACTTTCCTTCCTCTGGCCGAATTCGCATTAAATAATCACCGCCAAGAGTCATCAGGAGAGTCTCCATTCTTTTGTGTGTACGGTCAACATCCTCAGTTTTGTACCTTACGTCAGGGTGACTCCGGGGGTGTCCCGGAGGAGGATCAGCTAGGAGCCCAATTGTCATCAGTCTGGAGGCGGGTGAAACAGCGTTTGTTGAGCATGAGTGCCAGGTACAAACGGGTGGCTGACAGTAGACGCGTGCCAGGTCCGGACCTGTGTGTGGGTGAATGGGTGTGGTTAGCTACGAAGAACATAAAACTCAAAATCCCTTCTTTAAAACTGGGTCCAAGGTATATTGGGCCTTTTAGGATTTCTGCCATCATTAACCCAGTAGCTTATCGCTTGGAACTTCCCGCGGTGTACAAGATACACAACGTGTTTCACAGGGCTTTATTGAAAAAGGTGGTAGGCTTGGTGGACACGACGCCGATGCCACCTCCAGTCATGGTGGATGGCGAGTTAGAGTTCGAGGTCGCCAAGGTAGTGGACTCTCGAGTAGTACGCCGTACTCTTCAGTATTTGGTGCACTGGCGGGGGTATGGTCCAGAGGAGAGGTCTTGGGTTCCAGCCTCAGACATACATGCGGATCGGCTGGTCAGTTCTTTTCACCGTCGTCATCCGGACAAGCCGGGTCCTATGAGTCTTGAGGGCCCTGGGGTCCCTCGTAGAAGACGGGGTACTGTCATGTCGGACGCTGTTCACACCACAGCATCCGGCAGGCAGAGGTAGTTCCACCTCCAGCCACTATAGCCTCAGTGGCGCCGGCCTGATCTTCAGGCTCTCGGGGGTTAATCCTGCTGGAGACCAGGTTGGATGGTTAGTCACGCCCACGGTCTTTAAATAGTCATGCTGGCCTATGGGCATCGCCGATTATAGCTTGTGTTTCATACCAAGTGGTTCCGGTCTGGAGTGGAGGTGTTCAAGAGAGAGAGATTCATATCTGGTGTCGTATGATCCGTCGTTATCCTTTCTCCTTCCCATATTTGTGTTTAGTTGTGCCCTGTTCACATTACTGTTTATTCCTGTGTGTGTGCGGCGCAGTGCAGTTTAAGTTCTCCCTGTCTGTCATTATTTGTGTGGGAGCTTTGGTGGTGACTTCTCACTGGGTGGAGGGTGGAGGGTTAAGTGCAGGGCTGAGCAGGAGATAAGGAAAGGTCGGAGGCTCAGGCATTTGCACCTTCAGCAAAAACCCTGGGTTGAGGGTCAGACAGGGTTTCCCCTAGTAAAGGGACACCACAGGGGCCCCGGGTATTTCAGCCTTAGTTGAACTAAGCCCCCGTGACACCATCCCTGTGACCCCCCACGCTACGTCATTGTGTCTTAAGTCTCTTTACATGGTCTATCAACACATACAAAGACACCAGTATTGCAAGTGGACAACCATAGGTGGAGACTCTAAATATTCCAAAGGGGATAAGATTCATAAAAGTGCAAGGAGTTTGTATGTTCTCCCCGTGTTCCCATGGGTTTCCATCCAGTTCTCCGGTTTCCTCCCACACTCCAAAGACATACTGATAGGAAATCTAGATTGTGAGCATCAATCGGGACAGTGATGATATCTGTAAAGCGCAGTGGAATTAATGACGCTATAAAAGTGAGTAAAATAAATAAAAATAAATAAAATAAAAGTGAATCCTTCTCTTCCCAGATTTCTTTACCGTTCTAAAAAAAAAGAAACTGCAAAAGAAAAATGGTAACCAAATTGGATCAAGGTCTATGGAAAAACATTTAAGGGGATTATGTCTATTTTTTTAGGAAAGAGGGAAAAAGATGAGTAAATTTACTGCCCAAATAAAAGACTTTTATGGTGACTAAAAATGCCAACAAAATGCCAAATAACAGTAGTAACATGCAATGACCATATAATAATGCCATAAAATGCCGACATATCGTTACCCAAGTAAAACCGCTACTATACCATGCCAACGTAATATAAAAGCTAGCACCATGATGTACGCTACCAATGAAGAAGTGTGGGGTTAGCGAGTCGGTGGCGGAGACCACAAAGAAGCAAAGGCATAGGGACAATTCTATATTTTGGGTTATGGATCCCATAGGATATAAAGTCAAGATCTTTATATCAAAGAGTGCAAGTTAAGTATGACATATAGGAATCCACTCAGTTTAACAATTTATTTGGAAGTGGAAAATAATATACAGCATAATATTTTCTGGAGTGGATTATGTAGGAAGTTATTGTTTCTGATTGTGCCTGATAATAAATCCAGCTCTGGTTATACAATGGAAAACAGATACAGCATTACTGCATCTTCTATTCAGCTGGCCAGATTTTATTACAATGTCCATGTGTCGGGTTCAGATACTGTTGTAATGTAGGCTGTATGAGACCCTGATTTCACTTAGTTCAAGGAAACTTTGGAAATGTGGAGCAGGATGTGGGAAGATTTCAGCACAGTGAAATTCTTGAATCGGAGAGTTCAGGAGGTGCCGGTTAGTGCGACCCCTAGAAGTATACAAGTCCTGAAATGAACTTCCGAATGTGGTGGACCTCACAAGAGCTGAAGAATGCAAAATGTTCTTTGCAATCCTATTCCAGTTCGGATCTGATAAGCTGAGCATAGGCACAGATGGCAAATTCAGACTGAGCTCCTTCCAAAAAAAGTCAAACAATATAATGTGTGAGGAATAAAGTAAAGTGTCATTCAGTAATTATCCAATACCAAATGGAGATAGAGGGGTTATCTCATATTGGAAAATGGCAAAAATTGCAAAGGGTTTGTAAAAACAAGAAATGTTGTAATTTATCTCTGTTCCCAAGAATGGACAGATTTTTTAATTTTATATTTTACAGCTCGTTATCTAGGTTACCGGCTACTTCTGTAGTCTATGTTAGGTTGACCTGGTCAGGTGGGTCCTCTAAGCCTGGGGTCTGGGTGGGCAGCACGCACTTGAGACGTGCAGGAAACAGGTAGTAGAGGTCTTGGAGGCTGCAGACAAACAGGAGTCCGGGAACAGGTAGCAGAGGTCCTGGAGTCGTCTGCAGACAGGTAGCAGAGGTCCTGCAAACATATAACAGAGGTCCTGGAGTCGTCTGCAGACAGGTAGCAAAGGGACTGCAAACATGTAACAGAGGTCTTGGCGCCCCCTCGCTGGCTTCACCCAGGGCTGTGGGGTACTCGGTACCGGGCCGGTGTCAGAGGGATGATGTGTCACAGCAGCGGTGACCCGGTCCATGGCACTGAGCCCCAATATCAATGGCGGTGGTGTTCGCTTGTAATGTAAAGTTCGTGACGCCACCCGTGGTATTTGGCAAGTAAGATGGTAGGCCAACGCTGCTTGCGGATCCACTGGGGCTGATGGTGTGATGCAGCTAAGATGGTGTAGCTCCCCACAGGTGGAGCTGTAGTCCCAGGGCAGTGTATAGGTGCGATGGAGGAGTAGGGGCACAGAATGGTGTAGATGTTGATACCCCCAATGTAGCGGTGCTGACGCGGGAATGAATGGAGGACACCAGGGCTTGCAGTTTCAAAGCTTTACTCACAGTTCGTAGTGCACACAGGTGCCTGCTTCGGTATCGTGTCCTCCGGGACAGAGGCCCAGCCAACCTCCAGGCAAGATAGGGCTCTCCCCACCAGAACCCCTCCAACATGTGCCTTTGCTGAACGACTCCTCTATAGCGCCTGTTGGTGTGAAGAGCTCCAGCACCGTGGTTCTCTGAAGTTCCTCCTGTCAGATGTTCCTAACAACTCTCTCACTTGTATGACAGACAGCTGTAGCCTGCTTTGGGGACTCCCTTCTCCTGAATCCCGGCTCTCTATCCGTTTCGCTGTTGTGTCCCAAGTCTTGGATGGGAGTAGTGCATTTACAGCCAACTACTCCACCGTTGTCTGCTGCAGAACCATAAGTGTCCATACAACCTCGGGGACCGGTCCCGGCCGTGCACTGAGAACCTATAGGCAGGGTTCCTATCCAACCCACTCCTCCTCTCTGTTCTCCTTCCACTTCGTTCCGTACTTGTCTTTCTCTCTCTTATGGAAATGCAGGTTACAGTTCTACGTCTCTCTCTCTCTTTCTTCCAGGGACCCTCACTCCTGTCTGAGTGGCCTCCGTCCCGACTGACCTTCTCTCAGCCTGTCCCCCTCAGGGACTGACCTGTCCTCACCTCTGGGAGACTGACCTGTAATTCTATCTTTCCCATTCTTTTTATACTATCTCCACCCACCTCCCAGCACATCTCGTGTTATGAAGCAGGGTTCCACGAAGGGTGCTCTGCTACCCCCAGCCAGAAGCTGCTAGGTGTCCCTGCTGAACTATCCTGTGTGTGGGATGCAGGTGTTGGAGTGTGGCAGGGAGTTCCCACCTTACCTGGATGGTGGGGCACTACACCTTAGGAGAAGGGGCGCCACAGTAGCAGAGGTCTTGGAGGCCACAGAGAGGTAGCAGAGGTCCTGTAAACATGTAGCAGAAGTCTTGGAGGCCGCAGACAAGTAGCAGAGGTCCTGAAGTCCGCAGACAGGTAGCACAGGTCCTGGAGGCTGCAGACAGAAAGGAGTCCGAGATCAGTTAGCAGAGGTCCTGCAAACATGTAACAGAAGTCCTGGAGGCCGCAGACAGGTAGCAGAGGTCCTGAGGTCCGCAGACAGGTGGCAGAGGTCCTGGAGTCCGCAGACAGGTAGCAAAGGTCCTGGAGGCCACAGGCAGATAGCAGAGGGCCTGGAGGCTGCATACAGGTAGCAGAGGTCCTGGAGTCCGCAGACAGGTGGCAGAGGTCCTGGAGGCTGCAGGCAGGTAGCAAAGGTCCTGCAGGCCACAGGCAGATAGCAGAGGGCCTGGAGTCCGCATACAAGTAGCAGAGGTCCTGTCTGCGGCCTGCACCCAAATTTGCATATAGGACAGTCAAGGCCTTTTATAGGGTCTCAAACCCCTATTTGACTATAGGCTAAGTCTAATTTGTGTTTTGGGGTGATGCATTTTCTTTTTTGATTTATAAAGTGTAGGATGGTATAAGAAAAAAAGAAAACAAATTGTAAATATATTACACAAAATGCTGTAATATAATTTCTTTTCATTCGTTTTTTTTTTCTTTCCAAACCTCCCATCGACAAGATAAAAGACAGAACATTTGTTTTAGCACAATAAGAGGATCCATAATTTTAATAAAGACAAGCAGTCTGGATTGCTGCACTCCCCCAGTCTCCCTTCTCCAGCTGCTGTAGGCCTACCCCATCGTGCTGGATGGATACTTGTGGTTTGCCCAATTTCCTGCTTTTCGTTCACATTTTGTTTAGTGTTTACACTCTGATGTCTTCTTGGCTATAACATCTGTGTGTTGACTTCAAAGAATTGCAATTAGTTTATTTTTTAGTAAAATGAAGGACATTCGAGATTCTGTCTTTAGAAATACTTGTCCCAGAAGCTTGTTCACGTGAAGACTGAACTTCTGTCTTACCAAGAAGTTTTGTTGCAGACTCGTTGGTCTTCAAAGTCATTGTGTGAGGAAAGTTTTTGTTTTCAATTACCAGATTGGAAATAAATGTCATATTATTTGAGTAAGATCACGTTTGTGGATTATAGAATGAGGGAAGCACATGGGTTATATATGTGTTGTGCGGGACACGGGTGAGGTGTTGGCTGGTAGACAAGCCTGGAGGCTGAAAATTTGTCCTTTCCTTTAAAAACAGAAAACAGTAGAACCCTGAATTAATTATGTTTCCCTGTGTGGGCCCTCAACATCTTTATTGTTCGTGATATTACTAAAGTTTATTTTAAAGAAAATCAATTTGGAAGAATTTTTTTTCTTCGATACTATCTCCATATAATGGTTTACAATGTCAGAAGCGTGACAAGTAACTAGGATGCCCCATAGCAAAACTCAGGATGGGACCTCACTCTACCATGACCACTATCAACAGAATATAAATTCAAAGCTTGGTCTCTGCGAAGTCCCCGATGTCTTACTCTTACTTCAATGAGCTCTTTATAAAATTTTGCATTGACACTTCTTTTCCTCTTCTACTACCAAGAGCTTTTTTGAATGTAGATGGCCTTATTAGTACCAGAATTGGACCTCACGCCATCATGATAGCCATCAACAGAAGACTTGGTCTTCATGGTGTTGCCTTCATTTTATTTTTCTTTCCATGAAGTCTTTCTAAAATGTTGCCATGGCTCCTTTTTCTCCCCTTCCATCATTCAGGACTCGTTTTCCATAGAGATGGCTGTGTTAGTTCCTGGGACTCAAAACTGGACACCACTCCACCATGAACATCATAAACAGGAGATAAATTGAAGACTTGGTCTTCACATTGTCCATTGTGTCTTACTTTTCTGTCCTTTGACTCTTTATACAATTTTCCGCTCTCTTCCCTTGCTTTTCCCTTCCAAACTCCAGAAGCCTGTTGACTAGAGATGGCCATTTTCATTCCGTGGACTCAGAATGAGACCACGTTGCACCTTGAACACTATTAATCAACAATAAATTAAATATTTGTTTGACATGGTTTCCCTTTTCGTTTACTCTACTTTCCATTAGCTTAAACTTTTCAACTGTCTCCTTTTGCTTTTCCCTTCCAGCGTCCAAGTCTCCTTTGAGTATAGATGACCTTCTATATTCCTGGGACTCAAAATTGGGCCACATTTCATCATGACCACCATCAACAAAAGATAAATGCAAGACTTGGTCACCACAGTGTGTCTTCTGTGTCCTACTCGCGTCAGTGAACTTTTTATGACATTTTCTACTGCCTCCTTTGACATTTCTTTCCATCATCCAGGGCTCCTTTGAGTAGAGATGTCTTTTTGGTTCCTAAGACTCAGAATGGGGCCAGACTTCACCGTGACCACCATCAACAGAAGATAAATTCAAGACTTGGTCTCCATGGTGTTCCTTGTGTCTTACTCCTCTTTCCATAAACTCTTTAAAAACTATTCAGATATCACCTTTTGCTTTTCCCTTCCATCGCCCAGAGCTCCGTTTGATTGAACATAGTCTTCTTCATTTATGGGATCCATAGTAAACTCTATAGCTACAACCTTGAAGAGTATGCCCATGTCCAGGTATCTACAGTTGCTTGATTAATCCAGACCATTTTCATTGAAGTCTCTAAGTGTTTTTATCTTCTTTTACTTAGCAAAAATTGCAGAAAAAGTTACTACTTACTAAGATTGAAAGAAGTCAGAACACAAAGAAGTTAGAACACAACCACTAGCGGCATATGAAACTACATAGCTGAAAACCGAAGAAAGTGCTCATGATGACTACAGTCATCCATTGAAAACATCTGCAATGTGGGCATCAGTAGTGGACTTAAGTGGATGGGCAGATGTAGTTAGCTAGGGAAGAGATGACTCTAGGAGGCAACATGGGAAAAAGGCAAACAAGTCAATGTGATGACTTGAATAGTATTGTGCAGGGAAACCTTAGCTCTTGGTACATTACGCCAGGTAACCATCCTTGCATGGCTCCCCTTCCCCATCCATGCAGAGATGCCGATATATACACCGCCGTGGCTGCACGGTCACATTCCTGTCTTTTGGCATGTCTGCTTGTATCCTGCTGTCTGTGCACTTCTTATAGACTTTCCAGCGGCACGCGCTCCTCTGCTCTTAAAGGAACAGCGCATGTAGTTTGAAAATGCCTCCAGCCATTAGCTTGTAGGCATTTTGTATGAAAAGCATCCTCCTCAATAGGGCGGTGCCTGAGCAACATTCTCCAATTAGTGAGTGTTTGTGCAAGTAGTGAGTTGCCAGGTCCTAGTCCCTGTACTTGAATCTTCTGGTCCTTGTGTGACAAAAACCTGAACCTGAAACCGCATTCAGCGGTACCTGATCCTTGAAACCGCACTCTGGCGGTACTTGAACCCTGAAGGCACACCGGCGGTACCTGAACCTGTAACTGTTCCATCAGTACTAGAACTTGCACGTGTGTCAGTCCTGGTTAGAGTTCCAGTGTCCACACTGGCAGAGCCTGTTCCAAGATCCAAATCCAACCCTGTCTGTGACTCCGTGTCAGTAACCTTCCTGCCCGAGGATCCAGAACCTGTGCAGTCTGAACAGAGTCTGTATGCTGTTTTGCCAAGTTACTCCTAGCCCAGTCTGTGTCAGTGTGCCTGACCCTTGGGGTCAGCGGCTGCAGTGCCATGGACTGCCTAATAGTCGTACCTGGTGGCTACCTGCAGCTCAAGTCTAACTCCACCATCAGGAGCTCCAGTGAACACATGGTAGCTGCTTAGCTACAACCCTCTTAGACAAGCCCAATCCCATTGGACAGTGGGTCCATGAACCACGTGCGTCACCTGCGAGTTTGACAAAACCTACCACCTTGATCAACTACATCCATGAATGGCAGTGAACGAATTGTTTGAAGAGCTCTACAAATACAGTAGTTCAAGCTTTTGACTTGACTACCTAATTCCACCAATCTCAGTCCTATTGAGCATCTGTGAATGTGCTGAAAAAACAAGTAGAATTCATGGAGAACTCACAACTTACAGAATCAAAGGATCGGTGTCAATATCTTGGTTCCAGATACCGCGAGATACCTACAAAGGGTTGTAGGGCCTATATCTCTATGGGTCAGAGCTGTTTTAATGGTCCAAAGTGAACCGATGCAATATGTGGCAGGTAGTGATGAGCGAGTATACTCGTTGCTCGGGTTTTGCCGAGCATGCTCGGTTGTCCTCAGAGTATTTTGGCATGCTCGGAGATTTAATTTGAGTCGATGCAGCTGCATGATTTGCGGCTGCTGGACAGGCTGAATACGTGTGACGGAATGCCTGTTTGTTAGGGAATCCCCACATGTATTCAGCCTGTCTAACAGCCACAAATCATGCAGCTACATCAACACAAACTAAATCTCTGAGCATGCCAAAATACTCGGGAGGACACCCGAGCATGCTCGGGAAAACCCGAGCAACGAGTATACTCGCTCATCACTAGTGGCAGGTAATTTTAATGGTGTGACTTTTTACCTCTACATTACATGAAAGTTGGGACTAGTGGTTGCACACTGCTATGCCCTCCTTGTAAGAGAATAAGACTGTGTAGATTCCTCTCTTCATTGCTGGGCTCCATTGCCCTCAGTACCCCATTAGGACTATGTATGGTCTTGTGTCAGAACATGTATGTAATAAATGTTTATTAGGGTGGATAGCTATTTATAACCTTATTTTATGTACTAAAAGTGTTTTTCCAGTCTTTATAGAAGGCTATTGTCTGTTAGTGCTTGTAAAACCAAGCACTTTTGCAATTTACTGCGTGTTAAAATTTGCATCCGTTCTCCAGATATTGACATTTTTTCTTTCACACACATTTTTTTTTTTTGCCTAGGAGACCGACCACCGCTGCTGCCTTACTTGTAAGCACTGCGCTGAAGCTGGCCAGGCTTAGGAGGTAAGAGCGCATTCCAGGGATCTTGGTTAGCTTCAAAACAGTGCTTACGAGCTTAATAGAAAAGAGCGTGTAAGAACCGTGCATGTTCAGTTGTCTAGCAGTGGTGGTCGGTCTCCAAGGCAACGAGCTGGAAACGAAAGAAAAGTATTAATATCTCAAGAACGGCTGAAAATTTTAATAAGCGGTAAATTGCAAAATCGCTTGTATTTACAAGCCCTATCTGATAATACCCGTTTTTGAAGATGGGAATAACCCCTTTTAGATGACATGCAGACTGATATATCTCTACAGCAGCAGAATTAATGTGCAATGCTACACATTACAATTACAAACTACCTTGTAATTCCTCTCATCTTCCTCCTTCAGCCGACCTTCTGCTCCGTGAGCTTCATATACCGAGGATCTACAAGCATTACAAGTTGTACTGAGAACAGTGCGGTCTGTGTTTGCCCATTTACCGGAATGAGAAAATGTGGCTCCATGGAAACAACTTAATCCTCATTTAAGTAAGATGAATTGGTGAAGAGAAAAAGGATTACCGGATTGCTGGTATAGAGAGGTAGCCTGAGCAAGAACGAGAAACGCGATCAGTGTTTTTTTTTTTTTTTTAAATGCATTAACCCCTTAACGACCTGTGGTATTTTTGGTTTTGCATTTTCATTTTTTGCTCCCCTTCTTCCCAGAGCCATAACTTTTTTTTTTATTTTTCGGTCAATATGGCCGTGTGAGGGCTTGTTTTTCTACGGGACGAGTTCTACTTCTGAACGACACTATTGATTTTACCATATCATGTACTGGAAAATGGGAAAAAAATTCCAAGTGTGGTGAAACTGCAACTGTTTTTTGTTTTGCTTTTTTTTTTTTAACTAGGTTCACTAAATGCTAAAACTAACCTGCCATTATGATTCTCCAGGTCGTTACGAGTTCATAGACATCAAACAGGTCTAGGTTATTTTTTATCTAAGTGGTGAAAAACAAAATTTCAAATTTTGTTAAAAAAAATTGCTCCATTTTCCGATACCGGTAGAGTCTCCATTTTTCGTGATTTCGGATTGGGTGAGGGCTTATTTTTTGTGTGCCGAGCTGATGCTTTTAAAGATACCATTTTGTTGCAGATACGATCTTTTGATCGCCTGTTATTCCATAATGATGTTGGTGTTTTGAATTTTTTTCTTGTTACGTCGTTGACCGATCGGGTTAATTCTATTTTTTATTGATAGATCAGGCGATTCTGAATGTGGCGATACAGCATCTGATTATCTACCTCCTGATGATCCAGATTAGGAGAAATGTGTTGAGGTTCTACTTCATCAGCTACTAATCTTGAGTACCATTTAGTGTTATCAATATGATTTATATTCTTCTTTTTCCATATGGGTCACAAATGGACCATTGGCTTAAAATGTACCTTCCAATAATCTATTATTCTGCTACCCCTATTTGAGTTAATATGAGTCATATCAGGGATTTAAGGGATAGCTGTCCTGGAGCGGGGGCGCCATTCTGCTGACCAGTAGGGTGCCAACCTCCGCTGACAGGAAGGTGTTCAGTCACAGGGAACAGTTTAGTCAGGTACTTATTTGTCTGCACATGTCACTTTATGTCTTGTGTGTACAGCACTTTTTTTGCACCTTTTCTATTGTTGCCTATTAGACTACCTACAATACAACGGCAATACCGTTACACTCTTTTCCTGGTCAAATCAGTGACTGTATGCAGCACCAGTCCTGGGCTAATCAGGAGTATTAGGGTTCAGCCGTCGTGGAGCGGGGGCGCCAATCTCGATTGTGTCTAGGGTGCCAACCTCCGCTGTCAGGTAGTCATTATCAGGGCCCCAGCATAGGGCCATAATAGGTGACATGGTTGTGTCACGTGCCCCATCCTGAGTGACACGGCCAGCAGGCCGGTAACTGATACAACAGGACGCGGCACATGTGATTGTCCTATGTAACGCAGCCCGCAGGCTGGTAACTAATACAATAAGACAAAGGGAAAGGGAAAACCTGGGTAACAATAACAATGGTGGCCCTGCGATAGGGAAACGGGGAAGTGGAGACCTCCTGCACTCCCCTGAGTCAGTGTCTCTACATTCCTAATGTTCCCTAGGCCGGTTCCGCACCGGGCACCGATCAGGAACCTAAAAATCCTGACTCGCCCTGCACCTAAACCCTCACTAGGGAATTGGTCGGTGCGAAAATTAATCCCTCCACTGCACTAAACACACATAAGGAAAAGTGACAAAACAGAGGAACACCACTTAGCTTTGCTCTGTTGCTTACGCTCCCAGCAACAGAGCCCACCACCTGCGTGCATCTTTTCCTCCACCGTGTCCGACATCTGGGTGCACTATCCAGAAACGGATCTTCTCAGCACCATAGTGCAGCCTTGGAGCAAACAGAGTCCACACCTGCATGCAGCTGTCCAGAAACAGAGTCCGGCAAATGAGTCCAGCTTTTCTGCCAAAAAGTCCAGCATGCTTGAGTCCAGCTCTCAGCAACAACGTCCAGCATTTTGAGCGCAGCTCTACACCATAGCTGCCACTCCACCAATCCATGCACGAACTCCTTGCTGACACCATAGCTGCGACTCCACCACGCCATGCCAGCCCTCCTTGCAGACACCATAGCTGACACTCTAGGAATCTCACTGAGCCGCCCGTGACTCTCATTTAGCGCCATCCTTCACCCAGGCTTACTTGCAAATGAATACCTTATCACCAACAGTGATTAACACACCTGATACTCTCTTATAGAGCTATCACACCTGTCACATAATTACGTGCACAAACTAAGGTAACCAAAGTGCAATGACCCTAATGGCCCCCGGGGGGAAAACTACAACTGAAATTACCACAGTGCAATGACCCTAATGGCCACCGGGGGGCAAAACCACCTTTGGCACACAGCCAAGGGAAAAAAAAAGGTTACTTTGTGCATTTACTCTGTCAGATTCAACCTGGATCATGACAGTACCCTCCCCTTAATGAGGGGCCTCTGGACCCTCAAGACCACTCCTCATCAGGGCACCACCTACAGCAGAGACGCCTAGATGCAGAGTTCACCCCTGCAACTACCTGCACCTCAGGTTTATGACAAATGCACCGCTGGTATTGGCAAAGTAAGTTCTGGAGGCACCACTCATCTCCAAAGCGTCAACCTGGGGAACGAGTTATAATAATAATAATAGATTTTATTTCTATAGCGCCGACATATTCCGCAGCACTTTACATTTCAGAGGAGACTTGTACAGACGATAGATATTACAGCATAACAAGAATCACATAGATCATAACAGATACCAAGAGGAATGAGGGCCCTGCTCGCAAGCTTACAGTCTATGAGGAAAAAATGGGAGACACGAAAGGTGGGTGGTAACAATTGCCCTGATTGTTTGGACCAGCCATAATGTTAAGTGTTTAACAGTACGGGCACAGAGGGCTAATAGATGCATAAAGCATGTGGGAACATGATACGGGGAACCTGGTTATGGTGAAACTTTTGGCTCTGCCACACTGGGATAGTTAGGTTAATGTGTTGAGGTGATAGGCCAGTCTGAATAAATGAGTTTTCAGGGCACACTTAAAATTGTAGGGATTGGGGACTACTCATATTGACCTGGGAAGTGCATTCCAAAGAATTGGTGCAGCACGTGTATAGTCTTGGAGACGGGAGTAGGAGGTTCTGATTATCGAGGATGCTAACCTCAGGTCATCAGCAGAACGGAGGGCACGGGTAGGGTGGTAGACTGAAACAAGGGAGGAGATGTAGGGTGGTGCTGAGCCATGGAGTGCTTTGTGGGTGAGGGCAATAAGTTTGTACTGGATTCTGGAGTGGATGGGTAGCCAGTGTAATGACTGGCACAAGGTAGAGGCATCGGTGTAACGATTGGCGAGGAATATGATCCTGGCTGCAGCATTCAAGACAGATTGGAGGGGGGAAAGTTTGGTAAGAGGGAGACCGATTAGAAGAGAGTTACAATAGTAACTGCAGTAGCTTGCCTCAAACTGCAGATTTGAGGCAAGCTCTACACACAGTGGCTATTCATCTCTAAGCTCCTCACTATGTTCATATAAAGATCATTCATTGTACAACACCCAAGTAGTGATCTCCGAGGCAGAGGTGATACGCATCCTAAAGGGACTTAAGGTCAAAAAGGCACCTGGCCCTGATGGTGTATCTCCAATGTGTCTGAAAGTATGTGCTACCCAGCTTGCCCCTATACTGACAAATATATACAATGTGTCACTGAAAGAGTGCGTTGTACCTCAGTGTTGGAAAAATTCCACAATTATCCCTGTCCCCAAGAAAGTGGGATCCTCTGAGTTGAACGACTATAGACCAGTAGCACTCACATCTGTAGCTATGAAAGTCTTCGAAAGAATTATGATGTCCCACCTGATAAAATTCACGCAGAAGCTATGGGACCCGCTTCAGTTTGCCTATAAGGAGAATCGTTCGGCAAACGACACTGTCAATCTGGCACTGAAGTACATTTTGGATCATACAGATGAACTGCACTCATATGTCCGGATTCTTTTCATGGACTTTAGCTCAGCGTTCAATACCATTGATCCGAATTTACTTCATAAGAAAATGGTAGCTCTTGGAGTCCCTCTCAACTTATGCTTGTGGATTTATAACTTCCTGACAGCCAGGATACAGAGTGTAAAAGTTGGACCATTCACTTCGGACACCTTGGTCACAAACATCGGGGCACCTCAGGGGTGTGTTTTGTCCCCGTTACTGTTTTCTCTCTATACGAATGATTGCATCTCTTCAGCAGACTCAGTAAAAATCTTGAAATTTGCCGATGATATGACACTGATTGGTCTCATCAGGGGAAATGCTGAAGACTTGTATCGGAGTGAGGTGGAAAGAATATGTGACTGGTGTAAAGCCAATAATCTTGTACTCAACACTAAAAAAACTGCTGAGATGGTTGTGGATTTTAGGAAAGATCAACATGAGATACTTCCAATCTACATCCATGACGAAGTGGTTCTTAGGGTCACAGAGACCAAATTCCTTGGTGTTATCATCTCTCATGATCTTAAATGGGGGAAAAACGTGGATGCTGTTATAAGAAAAGCACAACAGAGGATGTTCTTCCTGCGTCAGCTGAAAAGATATGGTTTGTCTAAGAATCTGCTGATCTTATTCTTTAATGCTGTCATCAGATCTGTGATTTGTTCCTCTCTGATAGTCCGGTATGGGGGAGCCACTGCGCATGACAAACTCCGCTTACAAAGGACTTTCAGAACAGCAGAGAGAATTATAGGTTCCCCCCTGCCTAAAATCCAGGATCTTTATGATAAGAGTATTCGATCCCACGCATTGAAAATTTCATCCGATCCCTCTCACCCGGGACACTCCTTATTCCAACTACTCCCTTCAGGACGTCGCTTCAGAGTCCCCAAATGCAGCACCAACCGCCATATGAACAGCTTCTATCCACTCTCTGTTCAACAATTAAATCGTCATGTGTAGACTATATACTGTATCTGTCTTGTTAGATGTTACTTGTTGTATCTGTTGTTATATATTATGTTGCCTCTTTGCCACAAAGAATTCCTTGTATATATGTAATATGTACTTGGCGATAATAAATTTGATTTGATTTGATTGATTGATTTGATAGTCGAGACAAGAATGAATAAGAGAAACAGTAAGAATTTTTGCAGAGTCAAAGGTAAGAAAAGGTCGAATTCTAGAAATGTTTTTGAGATGCAGATAACAAGAGCGAGCCAGTGATTGGATATGGGGGGGGGCTTGGAGTCAAGTATGACCCCAAGACAGCGGGCATGTTGCTGGGGAGTAATGGTGGAACCACACACAGAAATGGCAATGTCGGGTATAGGTACATTAGTTGAGGGAGGAAACACAAGGAGTTCAGTCTTTGACAGGTTCAGTTTCAGATATAGTGAGGACATGATATTAGACACAGCGTTTAGACAATCGCCGGTGTTTTCTAGAAAGGCTGGCGTGATGTCAGGAGAAGAAGCGTATAATTGGGTGTCATCAGCATAGAGATGGTACTGGAAACCAAATCTACTGATTGTTTTATCAATAGGGGCAGTGTACAAGGAGAAGACGAGGGGGCCTAGAACCGATCCTTGAGGAACCCCAACAGTAAGAGGAAGATGAGAGGAGGAGCCAGCAAAAGATACAGTAAAGGAGCGGTCAGAGAGATAGGAGGAGAACCAGGAGAGAATGGTTATATAAAAAGAGCAAGCGGGCACTATCACAACAGTAATAATAAGAGTCTATATTCACTGGGGGATCTATTGCATGACATATATAGAAACCAAAAAGAGGAAAAGAGTCATGCAAAAAAATAGGATCACCACACAGTATTAATAGGTACAAACTGTGAGCAAATTTTATTAATGACAAGCCAAAAAACAGCACACATTTAAAACATCCAAAAGATCATAAATGGACTCTCCAGAAGATGACAGAATATAACATAATAAATTTTAATATATCAATAGACCGCAAATGCTGGAAGTACACAGAGAAAAATAACTCTGAATAAATGCTGCTAGCATATAATCAACAATCTTAGATTATAAACCAGTGTAGCCCCCATATATGGAGCATGCAGTGCCAAAGTTAAACCCTGATTATTACCATAAGCCAAACGGCTGAATGCCACAAGAAAGGGGTTAATAGTGAGTACACAATGATGTCCAATGCATCCTGCATGCTCCATATATGGGGGCTACACTGGTTTATAATCTAAGATTGTTGATTATATGCTAGCAGCATTTATTCAGAGTTATTTTTCTCTGTGCACTTCCAGCATTTGCGATCTATTGATATATTAAAATTTATTATGTTATATTCTGTCATCTGTTGGAGAGTCCATTTATGATCTTTTGGATGTTTTAAATGTTTTTAAATGTGTGCTGTTTTTTGGCTTCAAAGGGAGGGTGTCTGAAATCAGCTTAAATGTACGCCCGATGTCAAAAATGGGTTAAATTAGGTATCAGTGCACATTATTCATCTCATTGATGATTTTATTCACAATGACCCTTATTTTTTACTTAATACCCTAAAATCTGCCTAAATGTGAAAGAAACAATATCATCTGAAATTGATTTTCCGCTCTACTTCTTTAGAAAAAGTCGCAAATTTTAGAGCAAATAATACATGCGCCAATATCTGCAATTTTTCCTTTCTTAAAATTATGCTACAAAGTCATTAATACATTAATGAAATCACACAATTCTTGCTTTCTTTGGCCACCACTAGGGGGAGCTATGGTACATTCCGCATACAGATTCAGTATTCAGTTCACTGTCCCCAGCTCAAAAGTTTCCAGTTTTTGCGACGACTAAGAACTTTGGAACACGGTTGCTGTTTTTGTTTTATCCGGTAATTATGGATTTATTAATTTAAACAAAAGTGTTTTTAGAAGAGGATCCTACTACTGGACATACTTTTTTCGATAGATCACCTTTGGCTTTCAGACTTTTCGAGCTCTGCTCCTCTTGTCGACATTTTTTTCCCGTGATAATATTTAGAAAAGCTGAGACTGTAGAAGGCAAACGGAGCAAAATTTTTAATGAAACCCAATACTAAAAAAAAAAAGAAAAAAGAAAAAAAAAATTCAGCCCCCCCCCCAAAAAAAAAACAGGAAAAAAAAATTGTCACCGCATGTGGACCACCCCTTTGAAATAAGTCGGTACAAGAAGTAGCTAAGGACAGCAAAATGCCGGCTTCGTGGTGATGATTGCAATAAAAAAAAAATCTAACTATTACGGGGACCCTATATTTAACGGTAACTATATGTCTCTGGCCCTTGGAAAACATGTTTTAAAGGCTGCCTTAAATTAAATGGCTGGGATCTAATTAGATTAATAACATATTTCATGTATATAGTTGTTGGCAAAGAAAAAAGGGCAACGATACAAGTCCGTGCGAAGGTACGGCGCGTGAAACGCCCTGTCTATTTTAGCTTCCCTTATTTTTCTCCAAGACATTGGCATTGGAAAATTCTCATCTCCCGCAGCATATTTATCACCAGGTTACAATGCAGAAGGGGGTGAAAAAAAAAATAATTTATTTACTTGATGCACGGAGAGAATAGATTGGATTTCTGACTTTGTGCCCGCGCTCCCTTCGCTCGGGCCTGTATACACTCATTAGTTAATCCGGATCCCCAGGCTCGTAATAAAATCAACATGTTTCCAGAATGTGGAGTTTATATTTGTTTGTGTTTTTTTTTTTGCATTGTATCGTTGTACTGTGGTAATGAAAGAAGTGTTGTCATGGGAATATTACGTCGTTTGTTCTTTTAAGTAGTAAATCATATAAATATTTATTGTGTCCCCTATCCTATTGCCCTACAGTGCATGGTATATGCTAATAATCAAGATTAAGTATTGAGAAAGCATCATTTATGATAATCACCCATTCTCGTGTCACTAAATGTTTTGGGTTTTTTTTGGAGGACCCAGGACTGGTGATCACTATCCTTATCAAGTTATCACATCTACACCAAAGAAAAATGCCCCAGTGGTTAATGAATACACAAGAACTATGTGGTGGCGGCTTTACACCACTCCATCCGATGCTCGGCATTGTGCTTGGTGATGTAAGGCTGCATGCAGCTGCTCGGCCACGAAGCTCCCGGCGGGGGGCGCAGTGCATGTGCTGATGTTAATATCAAAGGAGGTCTAGACTCGGCAATTATGGGGTCAGCAGAGCGTTGGTGACTTTTCTGCCCTCTGCTCCTCAGCACTCGGCCCCCTGCTCTGTAAAGTTATGGGGTCTCCACTGCGGTTCCTTCAATTTTTTCAATATCAGTCACAGGTGATGGGGGAGGATTTAGGAGGAAGAAATGTCATGACCGGACTTGTTGCCCCGGTGGTCCCTATTAGAGGACCGCGCTGGTATCAGTGAGCTCTGCACCACCGGTCGTACTGCCATATGGTAGTAAAGGCAGATGAAATGGAGGAGGGGCTGGAAAATATACACTGGGGGCAACACAGGCCTTATGTTATACACCAAGGACAACGGGACCAGATGTTATACACCAGGGGGCAATGGGGCCGGATGTTATACAATGGGGGCCGGAAGTTCTGAACCGATGTAGCGAGGAGCCAGATGTTACACACTGGGGACCAAGGGGCCGGATGTTAAACAACGGGGGCAAGAGTTTGGATACTATACACGGGGGGGGCGGATGTTATGTTATACACTGGGGGCAAAAGTTTGGATACTATACACGGGAGGGCGGATGTTATGTTATACACTGGGGGTAAGAGTTTGGATACTATACACCGCGGGGGGTGGAAGTTATGTTATTCACTGGGGGTAAGAGTTTGGATACTATACACAGGGGCGCGGATGTTATGTTATACACTGGAGGCAAGAGTTTGGATGCTATACACCGCGGGGGGGCGGAAGTTATGTTATTCACTGGGGGTAAGAGTTTGGATACTATACACCGCGGGGGGCGGAAGTTATGTTATTCACTGGGGGTAAGAGTTTGGATACTATACACCGCGGGGGGCGGAAGTTATGTTATTCACTGGGGGTAAGAGTTTGGATACTATACACCGCGGGGGGCGGAAGTTATGTTATTCACTGGGGGTAAGAGTTTGGATACTATACACCGCGGGGGGCGGAAGTTATGTTATTCACTGGGGGTAAGAGTTTGGATACTATGCACGGGGGGGGCGGATGTTATGTTATACACTGGGGGCAAGAGTTTGGATACTATACACGGGAGGGCGGATGTTATGTTATTCACTGGGGGTAAGAGTTTGGATACTAAACACCGCGGGGGGCGGAAGTTATGTTATTCACTGGGGGTAAGAGTTTGGATACTATACACGGGGGGGCGGATGTTATGTTATACACTGGAGGCAAGAGTTTGGATGCTATACACCGCGGGGGGGCGGAAGTTATGTTATTCACGGGGGGTAAGAGTTTGGATACTATACACCGTGGGGGGCGGAAGTTATGTTATTCACTGGGGATAAGAGTTTGGATACTATACACCGCGGGGGGCGGAAGTTATGTTATTCACTGGGGGTAAGAGTTTGGATACTATGCACCAGGGGGATGTTATGTTATACACTGGGGGCAAGAGTTTGGTTGCTATGCACTGGGGGGATGTTATGTTATACACTGGGGGCAAGAGTTTGGTTGCTATGCACTGGGGGATGTTATGTTACACACTGGGGGTAAGAGTTTGGATACTATACACCGGGGGGGATGTTATGTTATACACTGGGGGTAAGAGTTTGGATACTATACACCGGGGGGATGTTATGTTATACACTGGGGGTAAGAGTTTGGATACTATACACCGGGGGGGATGTTATGTTACACACTGGGGGTAAGAGTTTGGATACTATACACCAAGGGGGGCGGAAGTTATGTTATTTACTGGGGGTAAGAGTTTGTATACTATACACTGGGGGGGTAGATGTTATGTTATTCACTGGGGGTAAGAGTTTGGATACTATGCACCGGGGGGATGTTATGTTATACACTGGGGGCAAGAGTTTGGTTGCTATGCACTGGGGGGATGTTATGTTATACACTGGGGGCAAGAGTTTGGTTGCTATACACTGGGGGGAAGTTATGTTATACACTGGGGGCAAGAGTTTGGATACTATACACTGGGGGGGATGTTATGTTATACACTGGGGACAAGAGTTTGAATGCTATGCACTTGTGGGAGAGGGGCAGATGCTATGTTATGTACTGGGGCAAGAGTTTGTATACTATACATGGGGGGGCAGATGTTATGTTATACACTGGAGGCAAGAGTTTGGATACTGTACACCGCGGGGGGGCAAAAGTTATGTTATTCACTGGGGATAAGAGTTTGGATACTATGCACCGGGGGGGCGGATGTTATGTTGTACACTGGGGGTAAGAGTTTGGATACTATACAACGGGGGGCGGAATTTATGTTATAAAATGGGAGTAAGAGTTTGGATGCTATACACCGGGGGGGGCCGATGTTATTCACTAGGGGCGAAAGTTTGGATATGATACACCGGGGGTAATTGGGCCAGATACTATTGAAAATGAAACAACTGAATGTTTAAATTTACACTGCACGATCCTTCTACCCCTGAATCATCAGTCAGATGACAGTATTGGGGTCCCCATATACATCAGATGTTCCGCCGATTCAGCCAAGATTAGTGGGTACAACAGACAATCTAAAGTGTATGGAGATTATAAGGCTACTCCACTATCAATGCCAACAAAACCAATGAAATCTGAAGCTCCAGGGCTTCAGAATTTTTTAATATAGGAATTTTTTAATCTGTGTTTCTCATTTTGTGATGACTTTTAAATATTAACTCCATTGTCGAACCATGGATACAGTCGTATGTAAAAGTTTGGGCACCCCTATTAAAGTTAACCTTTTTTCTTTATAACAATTTTGGTTTTTGCAACAGCTATTTCAGTTTCATATATCTAATAACTGATGGACTCAGTTATATTTCTGGATTCAAATGAGGTTTATTGTACTAACAGAAAATGTGCAATCTGCATTTAAACAAAATTTGACCAGTGCAAAAGTATGGGCACCCTTATCATTTTCTTGATTTGAACACTCCCAACTATTTTTTACTGACTTCCTGAAGCACTAAATTGGTTTTGTAACCTCATTGAGCTTTGAACTTCATAGCCAGGTGTATCAAATCATGAGAAAAGGTATTTAAGGTGGCCACTTGCAAGTAGTTCTCCTATTTGATTCTCCTATGAAGAGTGGCATCATGGGCTCCTCAAAACAACTCTCAAATGATCTGAAAACAAAGATTATTCAACATAGCTTTTCAGGGGAAGGATACAAAAAGTTGTCTCAGAGATTTAACCTGTCAGTTTCCACTGTGAGGAACATAGTAAGGAAATGGAAGAACACAGGTACAGTTCTTGTTAAGCCCAGAAGTGGCAGGCCAAGAAAAATATCAGAAAGGCAGAGAAGAAGAATGGTGAGAACAGTCAAGGACAATCCACAGACCATCTCCAAAGACCTGCAGCATCATCTTGCTGCAGATGGTGTCACTGTGCATCGGTCAACAATACAGCGCATGCATAACGCCTTTTTGTATGACCAAACAACTCAATCTTTGTTTCATCAGTCCACAGGACCTTCTTCCAAAATGTAACTGGCTTGTCCAAATGTGCTTTTGCATACCTCAGGCGACTCTGTTTGTGGCGTGCTTGCAGAAACGGCTTCTTTCGCATCACTCTCCCATACAGCTTCTCCTTGTGCAAAGTGCGCTGTATTGTTGACCGATGCACAGTGACACCATCTGCAGCAAGATGATGCTGCAGGTCTTTGGAGGTGGTCTGTGGATTGTCCTTGACTGTTCTCACCATTCTTCTCTGCCTTTCTGATATTTTTCTTGGCCTGCCACTTCTGGGCTTAACAAGAACTGTACCTGTGTTCTTCCATTTCCTTACTATGTTCCTCACAGTGGAAACTGATAGGTTAAATCTCTGAGACAACTTTTTGTATCCTTCCCCTGAAAAGCTATGTTGTTTTCAGATCATTTGAGAGTTGTTTTGAGGAGCCCATGATGCCACTCTTCATAGGAGAATCAAATAGGAGAACTACTTGCAAGTGGCCACTTTAAATACCTTTTCTCATGATTTGATACACCTGGCTATGAAGTTCAAAGCTCAATGAGGTTACAAAACAAATTTAGTGCTTCAGGAAGTCAGTAAAAAGTAGTTAGGAGTGTTCAAATCAAGAAAATGATAAGGGTGCCCATACTTTTGCACCGGTCAAATTTTGTTTAAATGCAGATTGCACATTTTCTGTTAGTACAATAAACCTCATTTGAATCCAGAAATATAACTGAGTCCATCAGTTATTAGATATATGAAACTGAAATACCTGTTGCAAAAACCAAAATTGTTATAAAGAAAAAAAGGTTAACATTAATAGGGGTGCCCAAACTTTTACATATGACTGTAAATGTTTTGAATGCATCCGTGTTGCTCTTCTTGTTCAATTGATAATTAATGTGCACATTTGGGGGATTGATATCAGATCACGTTATGTCTCTTCTTAGGGATAGCCAAAAAAGAGATAGAAGGAAGGTCCGGTGACAGAGCTGCAGATGTATCAACGCTTACTTCTGCTTGAAGTCCAATAAAATCTACAATCTTCCATGTCACAAAATCGTTACATTTTTGCATTTTCACCTTTTTTTCTCTAGTATTTAGCATTTTTCACCTGTTTTTCATTTGCACTTTATTCTTCATTTACTTTGCACCTTTTTTTAGAGTTTATTTTGCGGTGTTTCTCTTGTTTTTACTTATGTTCGCCAACATGGCTGTGATATGGGGTTCCATAGGTTTTAAAAAGGTGCAAAATTTTGGTACAAATTTACTCCTGTCCTCAATTATCCTAGCTGGAATTATTTTCTACACGCCTGAATTTTTTTTTTTTTTGCAACATCCAGCATAATGCAACTTTTTCAGCTAAAAAGTCAAAAAGGAGGTTAAAGACGAAAAATAAAGAGCATTCTTGATTTTTCGCAAAATTTATGAATCCCACGCGCTATTTAGAAGAATTTGCTGCAAAAGAAGTCAACTAATGCCATAATGTATTGATCCAAAAGGAGGAAATAACACATCCTTAAAACACTGCTGTCGGGGTACCTCAGGGCTCAGTCCTTGGCCCCCTTCTCTTCTCTCTCTACACGGCCCCAATTGGACAGACCATGAGCAGATTTGGCTTTCAGTATCATCTTTATGCTGATGACACACAACTATATACGTCTTCCCCCGACCTTACCCCCGCTGTACTACAGAAAGCCAGTGACTGTCCACAGTCTCCAACGTCATGTCCGCTCTCTATCTGAAACTCAACCTCTCCAAAACTGAACTTCTTCTGCTCCCGCCATCTACTAACCTCCCTAAATCTGACATTTCCCTCTCCGTGGGTGGCACCACAATAACACCCCGGCAGCAGGTGCACTGTCTGGGTGATATGTTTGACACCAATCTCTCCTTCACATCCCATATACAATCTCTTGCCGCCTATACCTAAAGAACATCTCTAGAATCCGCCCGTTTCTCACCATGGAAGCAAAAAAAACCCTTCACTGTAGCATTGATCCACTCCCGCCTGGATTACTGCAACGCTCTATTAATTGGCCTCCCCGTCATTCGACTATCCCCTCTCCAGTCCATACTTAATGCAGCGGCCAAGATCGTCCATCTGGCTAATCGGTACTCGGACGCATCCGCTCTTCGTCAGTCATTACACTGGCTGCCCATTCATTATAGGATCCAATCCAAAGTACTTGTTCTCACCCACAAAGCTCTCCATAGTGCGCCCCCCCTACATCTCCATCATTTCTGTCTATCGGCCTAACCGACCACTGCGCTCTGCAAATGACTTGCGACTAACCTCTGCAGTAATCTGTACCTCCCACTCCCAACTCCAAGACTTCTCCCGTGCTGCGCCAATCTTCTGGAATGCTCTACCCCAAAAAATTAGGACTATCCACAATTTGCATAGTTTCAGGCGTTCCCTCAAAACACATTTGTTCAGAGCGGCCTATCACGTTCACTAATCACTGTCATTCTATATGTAAGTGTGCGTGTGTAGCCCATTCACTATCTCCATCCATCCCTCACTCCCTCAAGATGGCTGGACCATCATTGTAAATACACACCTGTACTTTGCATCCCCCCCCCATTGTAGATTGTAAGCTCTCACGAGCAGGGTCGTCTTATTTTGCTTTAATAATTGTATTGTTAACGTTGTTACTTATGACTTGTGTTTGGAACTGTTAAACTGTAAAGCGCTGCGGAATATGTTGGCGCTTTATAAATAAAGATTATTATTATTATTATCCTTAATATGGCTGACGATGGTAGCTGCCAGATAACCACTCCCTTACCCGGTTAGGAAAAAATTAACTTCAGCGGCATCGTCAAGTTTTTATTTTGATATGGAAATACGCTGTAATTTACCATTCAACCCAAATAGAAGATTTACCAAATGCTAACGCATCAACCCCTTCATTTTTTAGAAGGTAAAAATGTAGGATCTTAAACAAAATGTTTCCGTCAGAGACCAGAACAAATAGATAAATATAATACAGAAGAAAATATGTTCATGATGTTTGACAGCAGATAAGAAAATGAGAAGATAAGAGATTTACCCACTGGCAAATTCATCTGGGAATTTTCATCAAAGCTTGAATTTCTCAGTTTTCCGAGAGAATGTCCAGGAAATTGCATGCAGTTTCTTTTAGCTAATTTGCAATCTTCGACTGACACAATCTGTTGGAAAAAAAAAGAGAAAAAAAAATCCAGCAAATGTAAGTCTTTCTGTCAGGTAATTTCCAGGTGACAAGAGATCCATGCCGCAGACACAGAAAGCAAGTCTTGAATTCTGCTGTTAATTAGGAAGCAAGGGAGAAGAAATGGGCAGATGTGCTCCTCTCCGTGAGCTCAGACAAGCATGGATTTTGTTCAGCCTTGCATATTTGTGGCAATTCGAGGTATTATGGCCATAGAAGCGTTATAAGGAAGAGTTTTCATGCAGATACTCTAGGTCGAAATTCTAGTGATGATTATAATATGTGAATTATTCTTCTAAGCTGATGAGAGGGTGAAAAATGTCATTTTTGACCCCTGGAAGTTGAGCAAGGACAGTGATGTTGACCCAGGTATGGAACTCAAAAGTGGAGACAGCACCAACTTAGGGGAAAGTTATAGAGAAAAAAAATCATACTGATTCCAAGAATAGCCAAGGGAAAGAGTCTGAGCATGGGTACCTGGTAGGGTTGTGGACCTAACATGGTGTAATGTAATTCCAACCAGTAGTGTGGAATTGTGACGTTGAGTCACTTCTCACGGCCAAGCCATGAGGTGAGATAGTCAAGGAGTCCGAAGTCAGAAGACAGGAGGGTACATCACAAAAGAAGAGACAAAGTTGTAGACAGGTAATGTTCCGAGGTCAGAATACCAGGAAGATAGCGGATCAGAGCAGAAGGGGTTAAACAGACAGATGGTCAGAAGGAGGTACAAGGTCAGGCAATATAAGATCTACAAACAGGATGCAAGACACAGAGAGACAAACAACACAGGAGCTGAATGTACATCTAGCAGTGGTCTTGGAGAAACAGCTCAGTTAAGTAGCCTTGCAATCACCTGGGACAATGAACACCTGGAGATAACCAGCGCCTTCCAGTGTCAGGTCAGGCAACATAAGATCTACAAACAGAATGCAAGACACAGAGAGACAAATAGCACAGTAGCTGAATGTGCGTCTGGCAGTGGTGTGGGAGAAACAGCCCAGTTAAGTAGCCTGGCAATCACCTGGGACAATGAACCCCTGGAGACACACCTCCCTAGTCTCAGATTGGATGACCAAGCTGTCAATCCACCCAATGTCAGCTCAGCATGCTCCTGCACCAGATTGGACAACTGAGCTGTCAGTAACTGCATCCCAGACACACTGAGGGATGGAACCAAGACAAGAATCTCACCCTGGTCACATAGACTGTAGAAATAAAACCAAACAGACCATTAGACTGAAGCTCTTGAGTTTTAGTTATAAGGAAAGGTTCAGAAAGTGTCTTAAACAATAATAGCAGAAAAAATAATAAAATAAAGAAATGCATTAAAAAAATGTTACACATTTGAGATGAAGGAATCTAACGAAATTAGTTTTTGGGCTGATTGGCTAGATTCGGCAAGGTAGATTCTATTCAGTCCGGATAAAATTGATCTTAATCAGAAGTGCAGTGATTGCCGTATATTATACTCTAACGTCTCTCCAGACTCCAAACCATAAAAAATGGAGGGGAGAGAAGGGGTTAAAAAAAAGAATAAAAACACATAATATACACCTGTACTAGAGCCACTTCTAACACCACTCACGTCACGGGTGCTCCTCTCTGAAAACTGGAGTGGAGGATCGCGGAAGTGGCAGAAAGACAAGTGAGTACAACAAGTGTTCTATTATTTTAACCTGTTCTGATCCGAAAGATTAGACAGAATCTGAAACTTTTGGAAAATTTGGAATGAAGTTTATTAATTGAGATATTATCTTGCTTAATGCATGATCTGAATCTCTCCCTGCATCCAATCTGAAACCCAGCAGTGTCCTTCTACTAGCCTCTTTGCCCAGTAAAGATACAGTTTGCCCCCTGGCTTAGTATGTACATACCCTGACGTAGGCAGAGTGACTTTTTCATGAATCCCTTGGCGCCCAGTCACTGACCAGCATCGTTTGCCTTACTCCTTGGCCTCAATGGGTGTTGTGAATTTCAACAGTTTCCCCTCTCCATAAGCACCTTGACACCAATGGAAGACAAGGAAACAGTGGCTTGGTGGTCGCATCATCGACGGCGTAACTTGAAGCTCATGATACCCAAGAAAAAAATCTCCAACAGGACCCCAACTCTCATGAGTAGAGATGATAGAATCAATCTGTGGATAATCGAATTTGAGTCGAATTTCCAGAAGTTCGCCGATCCCCACAAATTCGAACAGTTTGCAATTCAACTCTGATGAATTGGCTAAGAAAAGAAAAATGTCTACGCACTGCAGAAGAGTCAAAGAATGAGTTAATAATAAGGAAGGCTTCCGCAAAATATACTGTAGCTATCACATTCCAAGGTCTAGCCAATTTGTGGGGACTATCACAGCCAGTATAAAAGTTTGAGGCAGGCCAAGCATCGCCATTTCATATTTTAACAGCATAGGTATAGGAGGTTGTAGCTCCTCACTTAGGAACAGAAAAAGGTGAAAGTTGTATTTTGTTGTAGAACATTGAGTTGTAATCAACAGGAAGAGACAGTTCGGGCAGCGGGCAGACGTACCAGTGATTGGATATGGTATTAGAGGACCGCTAGATGTTCTTCACACCTTTTCAAATCAACTGGAGTACTTGACATTCGCAGCAAATAAATTTGCCGCAAACCAAAATTTGGGGAAAAATTTGGCAAATTTCAAAAGGTTTGATCACCTTTATTAGTCTTCTCTTATGGGACTTAAGGACCTTTTGACTCTCCTAGGCTCCAGTGGCTCCAGAAAGGAAGGGGTATGGGTGAGCAAAGGGCTTTTATCCTATGGTGGGGTCCTAGTGTCATTATTGGACCCATTTTATTTGACATGTTTTTCTATAGTTCTAGATTCCTGTTTGTTAATAATATATATTGTGTAAAGTTCCCCTTTTTGGCATTTTAATTAAGAGTAAAAGAAAAGGTAAATATTTTTAACCCCCTAGATCCTTCCCATCAAGGACCGCAATTAGTTTAAAATCCTTTATCCTGTGCTACTTTTTTCTTCTGGTAATTCTATTAGTTTTAGGTTTCTTTGCTGCTTTTATTTGCTGGGGTCACATGACAAAAAACCTTTTCTTTCATGCCGCTGCTGGACAGCAAAGTATGTAAAGTCTTGTCAACTTGTTCGCAGCTGTGATTATCTCTCCGACTGCCAATTGATCTATTAAAGTATTATCTTAGAATGTAAAAATCCCAGTAACTCAAAAGAATCCCTGTCTAAGCAGCGGCGAAATTCTGCAGGTGTGCTCTGAATATCATCGGAAACCTCACACTTTGGGACAAACTGTAGATTGATTAGAGAAACATGAAAAGGTCTTTATCTCTGACGTGACAATGCTTGCTTTCAGCTCTAACTGCACCAAACATCTATCCCCTATTTCACATTCTCCAAAGACTAAATTAGACATCTCAAGACAGGCAAATGTGACCACTGATTGTGATGGAAGACAGTTTGATGTCACTGTTGTTCTACAACTTACCCTTGACTTTGACCCCTTCCCTACAAACAGTCACATTGACATCACAGGTAACCTGTGCTTTACATACCATTCATTTCAATGTAACGCATGCATGGCCAAGTCCAGTCTATAAATTAACTTGGCACACACGGATCGAATCCAATGAAAATATGATTTAATAAAGAACAATACATATAGTAAAGACGTTTCGGTCTCAGCGACCTTCATCAATGTACCATATGATGTACTGTGAGCTCTTAGTGCTAGGGCAAAATGTCCAGTAAATTGTGGAGAGGCGATATAGGGCCATCTATCGGTACCATGAGAGGAGAGCGACTGCCAGAAGTGACGCGGTATCCACCGCTTGTCCTGGGTGCTCCCAGGACAAGCGGTGGATAACGCGTCATAGTGGCAGTCGCTTTCTTCTCATGGGACCGATAGATGGCCCTTTATCACCTCTTCACAGTTTAATGGACATTTTGCCCTAGCACTAAGAGCTCACAGTACATCATATGGTACATTGATGAAGGTCGCTGAGACCGAAACGTCTTTACTGTATGTATTGTTCTTTATTAAATCATATTTTCATTGGATTTGATCCGTGTGTGCCAAGTTAATTTACAGAAGCTTACGGATTGGGATCCTATTTGTGTACCACTATGTTAGAGTTGTGCCAACGGTTCTATATACACTGGCCAGGTCCAGTGGCGTAGAGTCCGATGGGCCCCAGTGCAAATTTTGGACCTGGGCCCCACCAGCATGGTGGCAAGATGTATTTGCCCTTGTAGCATTCTAACTTCTGTAAAGACATACGTGTAGCCCCCTACCCATACTTTAATAATGTCCCCAATCCTGTACTAATGTCCTCCATCCTGGTCGCCTTCCTGTAATAATGTTCCCCATCTTGTGCCCCTTCCTGGTATAATGTACCTTCAAGTAATAATGTCCCCCATTCTGGGCCCCTTGCAGTTATAATGTCCAACATCCTGCTATAATGTCCCCTATCCTGAGCACTTTCTGCTATAATTTCCCCCATCCTGAGCCCCTTCCTGTAAAAATTATCTCTATCATGGCTTCTTCCTGATATAATGTTCCCCTTAGAGTAATAATGGGCACCATCCTGGTATAATTTCCCCTTCCAGTAATAATGTCCCCCCCATCCTGCGACTCTGCCTGATATAATGTCCCCTATCATGTGCTCCTTCCAATAGTAATGTTCTTCATCCTGGGCTCCTTGCAGTAATAATATCCATCCTGGCACAATTTCTCACATTCTGAGCACATTTTGCTATAATGTCTCCCATCCTGAGCCCCTTCCAGTAAAAATGGTCAATATTATGGCCTCTTTCTGGTATTATGTTCCCCATCCTGGTCCCCTTACAGTAATATTGTGCACCATCCTGGTATAATGTCCCCATCCAGGCCCCTACCAGTAATAATGTCCCTCCATACTGGGCCCCTGCCTGATATGATATCCCCCATCATGTGCCCCTTCAAGTAATAATGTTCTTCATCCCAGGTCGCTTTCAGTATTAATGTCTATCCTGCTACAATGTCTCGCATCCTGAGCACTTTCTGCTATAATGTCCCCATCCAGAGCCTCATCGTGCTATAATGTCCCCCATCTTAAGCCCCTTACTGTAAAAATGGTCCCTATCATTGCCCCTTCCTGGTTTAATATCAATGTCCCGATCCTGGCCCCTTCCAGTGATAATGTCCCCCCATCCTGGGCCCCTTCCTAGTGTAATATTCCCTTCCTGGGCCCATTCTGTAATAATGCTTCCCGTTCTGCAGTTGTTCTCTAACAAATTTAAAAAAAAAGAAGGCTTTGTCTCCCGAATCTTCCATACACTGGAAGACTTGCTCTAACTGAACCCTCCTGTGTTCTTTAAAGATCATCAGTCCGAAATCAGACATTCTGGATCTTTGTCTCCCCCAATATCATCTGATGGACAGTAGTCATAGCAAACTTTTCCTTTCACATAAAGCATGTTAAACTTATCAACACAACAAATAAAAACATCTTTTGGTGCACACATCAGCCAAATATGTTGTGATTCCTATTAACACGGACCCTTATCTGCCATCCTTTTTTTTGAGTGGGCAGTTCCTCTTTATCAGGAGTCTACCAGCACTATAGGAGCTGGAACTTTCTTTCTCTTACTTCTCAGCATGGTATTCTCCGCCCATAGTCCAATGGCTCATATTTAAGCAGTTTGACAGACAGACGTGTTGAAGGGGAAAGACGAAAATCTGGACGCAATTCCTGTAAAAAAAAAAAAAGTCAAACGCGCCCTCAATTCTTATAATTCACCTCCGTGTCTTTGTTACGAGAGACGGATTGATAAAAGGTAATAGACAACAAATTAGGCTCTATTCACATGTCCCGGTTGTCATGTTTGCCGTGGATCCGGTAGAAGTGTCTCTGAACATCGCTAGTGCTCTGTGAATTCACAGTGTGTTGTGGATCCTCTAAGCCTTAGATCTGGGTGGGGATGGACCCCGGTGGTTGATGCAGTGAGCAGGAAGGCACGTGGGAAGTGAGGTCTTGGCTCACACAGAAGTCTCAAGAGCAGAAGAACATATAGAGTGGAACCCAGTAGGGATGGATACCAGCTCAAACAATAACACAAAAAGTACAGGTGGTGGAGCGCACCATACATAGGACAAGAGTCTCAATCCCAAGACACCAGTGTGTATATTAATGGGCCTTAAATGGGTTTAAGGAGACCAAGTCATTGATTCATTCCGGGCACCTTGCAAAACCTGACGTGGAGCACAACAGAGGGCAGCAGGCCCATGGGAAGGAAGCGGAGCCCTTTATTTAAGCCTCTGGGGAAAAAATATTCAAAACCCCCGAGCTGGCAGAGGTGGAGTAGCTTACGTTCTATGGTACCAGTTCAAAATATGTAACAGGCTCCTTTACTACCTTACACCACTGATGTTTCTTTTTGCAGAAGGGTCTTTAGGTCCTCTCACTTCAAGGCTCGACATGCCTGCGACTTCTGAACTCCCATTGTTAGGCGTCGGGTTTCTGCGTCTGCTCTGCAGGTATCCAGAGCCTCACATTCTGCGGTCTCCTGCTGTCTCTCTACTTCAGAGGAGATTACTTTGCAGCAGACCGCTCCAGAGACTAAGTTCCTCTGTGCTCCTACTGGGCATGCTCACGAGGCGATCTCCCATTGGAGATCAGCAGTCATGTGCCCAGTGCCCAGGTCCTGCTCCAGATCTCATTGGTCCATCTCGGAGATCTGGAAGGTCCCGCACGGCTATAGAAAGCGCGCATGACCGGTCGGCCATGCGCTAGTATAGACTTTTCAAGCTAAATGTGTACGGATGTATGATTCTGGTGACTGACTCATTTGAAACCCCTTCCTCTGATATTACGCATGTGGATAGGGAATTAGTGCAGCAGTCAGCGCCAGTCAGTGGCAAGCCTTAAGCCACTGTGCACATCGCACCTCTACTCTAGCATCCGACATTGCTCCTGCTTCCTAGCTTTGCTTCCTAGCGGCCGTGCCCTACGCCGTGCTGCAGTTGCAGCCCTCCTTGGCGTCCACAGTAGTGACGCCGCACACACGGTAGGTCTAGACGAACGCAGCTCCTCTGCTTTGGGTCCTGCTCCTGTGACCTGATACCGTGTGTGCATTTCCCTGTGGTCTGTGACTCTAACAGGCTCAGTGCTTTTGTATGTTTGTTGCAGCGCCTCTGTGTGTGAACAGAGCCCGCTCTACGCACTTCTGGTGAAGTCTAACCCGTGCGCATTATATCGCCATATTGCTCGTCTGTCATTACCTAGCAGCGGTGTAACGCCTACTGCACGGTGCGTTCCGCCGTTCCTAACACCCATAGTTAAGTCCATACAAACTGAAGACCTCGGTGGTGTAGGGCAACCAGTGTGACCTACAGGTGTCACAGTGGGAATTTGCCCTCCTCGCCCTTGTTTGACCATATTGCCGTAGCCTACCAATGCCAAACAGGTCCACGTGATATTGTATTTTTTTTTTCTGTTTTTCTTCAAAATATTTTTTAGATATTATTTCTGTATTTGGAAATAATTGTGCATTTTTTAAAGAAACTCCATCCATATTTGCCTGATTTTAGGATCCGAGACCGATCTGCAGCCCGGCAGGCGATGTGCGGATCTGGGTAGGGTCCTGCATTTCGTGTGGAACATCTGCCTGAAAATGAGTCAGGTGATGTGAGCAGACGCGTCAATCACTGGCGGTAATGAGGTGTTGGGAAGCATTCTCCTGGAAGACTTTTTCATTTAATCCCAGACTCAACTAGGTGACTGACTCATATGAAACACTTTGGTGGGCAGATGATGGACTGTGAGACCCTGTGATAAACCTGTGTGGTCCCGCAGAGGCATTCTTGGGGAGACGAGCATCTTGCAGCTGTCATTCTGCTGCTGAAATAAATCTCATCTAACTCAGAAAAAAAGTTACTTGGCTTCTTTATAACTTTTTCAACCCTGTTTTTAGGCACTGAAGCAAATATCCAGAAATTGTCCTGATCCTAGTGCTCTGTATTTATCAGCATTCTGCTAGCACTACAGGTGCTGGAACTAATTTTTAGGCATTAATGCTAATTTGGTTTTTATACTAATTTATCTCTTCCTACAGGAATGGATGTATAATATAGTCATTACCTAAATTGCTCTCACTGTAATCTGCTTACAGATGAAAACAAAAAGCCACATGATATACACTTCATATGATTCAGGTGGCAGACTGTAGTTTGCTGTTGAAAAAAAACTCGTCTTACTCATCCCACTAATCAGACAATCAATTTAATACGTTCAGGAATTATCCTGATCCTTTTAAAGTCGGCAGTTCCTATTTGTCAGCATTCTGACAGCACTATAGGTATTGGAACTATTTTCAGGCAATGAAGCAAATGTGCTTTTTATACTGCCGTTCCTACAGGATACATAATATAGTCATTTCATAAATTACTCCCACTGTGATCTACTTTTAATTGAAGAGAAATGCCACATTCTATATACTTTATACCTCAGCTCACCTCCAGGTGTCGAACTGTAGTTGCCATAAATAAACCCCTGATCTTGCGGCCCTTATCTCCTACATCTGACAATTTAAAATGTCTAGGAACTATTCTGGTTCTTTTTAGGTGGGCAGTTCCCATTTATTAGCATTCTTCCAGCACTGTAGGTGCTGGAACACTCTTTCCACCACTTGCTTTGTTCCTGCTATTGTCCAATAGACAATTCAAACATAACTTTTATTTACTATTGGTAAAATATAGAGGTAACTACTAGTAAATATACAAACCCGAAAATACTTTCAGAAGAAAGTGATATACCAGAGTTATTAAAGCATTAACCCCATTGGCAGCAGTTAGGTTGCAGGACCGGTGGACCAGAGACACAGGGGGCCATCACCCGAGGCCAACATCACTGCAGGCGGCAAGTATAAGGGTTTTTTTCATTGCATTTGAGGTACTATAGCATTTAAGAAAGGTCCGTCTAATTTACGGACAATCCCTTTAAGCTGGCCATGAGCATTAAATTGGGTAGTGTTTATCGTTTATCCTGGGACATCTTAGCTGGTAGTCCCGGTTCTGATGTTTTCGTCCCTTGGTCCTTGAAATGATGAATGACCCCCAGATCCTTTCTATATGGATTCTGCACAGAACAACCTCCATCCATACGTTCTTCCGAGCATTTACAGGATTATAATCCCGATTTATTAATAGTTGTTCCTTCTTCTTCATGGCGTTATATAAATTCAGGCAACACACAGTACAAAGTTCTTACAGCAGATTACGCCCGCGCTCTGCCTTTATGAACAGATGCATCATTTATACGTTACTTCTACAAATGTTCTTCTAGAAACGGAATTGGAGGCATAAATTCAGGGAATATCCCGCCGTGACTCTCAGCACAGAAAATGTTAATGCTGATTTATCGGGTTGTTTTTTTTTTATTTAATTTTTTTTTACAGAAGTTCAGAAACTTTGTTCAGTCAGCAGAAGATCAAAGAAAGGCAAAAGATTACTAATAAATATTAAAAGTAAATGTCAGAGATGAGCCAATCGAACTTGTGTCGAAATGTTTAGGAATTTGGTGAATTCAAACAATTTGCGATTTGATCGTGTAAAATGGTAATTTTATATATTGTAGAAGATTTCATCAGCCCCAAAAAGGCCATGGTCCTCAAAATTCCCTGCAGCAAGAGCATCACATAGTATATTTTTACACAACAGATCGTAGCCTGTATAAAAGCCAAGGCAGGGAATGCAACAGCCGCTTTGGTGCTGAATCTGGATAGTGAGAGGACATCACAGCTCTTGGTTCGACCACAGAGATAGAGAAAGAAAGCCATAAAACACTGAACAATTTGTACCGATAGTGTGTGACAGCACAGCAGTGTAGAAGATTAGTGTGTGACAACACAGTAGTAAAAAATGATTGTCATCCTTTTAGCCATAATCATCCATGTAACCATCACTTGGACCTTATTAAGACAGTGTTTAATTTGATGCTGGAATATGTTTGGTGCAACAACTCCTTTCCTGTCTATGAGTGTTTAGTTGTTAGATTTGTGTGCTGTTCATATAGTTAGAACAAAAAAAAACTCTCAGAGGCTCACACAGGGAGAGCATGTGACTGTATTTCCTGTTTTCCCTGTGTCTGTGTATGAAAGAAGCAGCCTGCTGTAGATGGTGCACAAATAGAGACACAAATGATTTATTCCTGATCTATTAAGCTTATCATATATTATTCCTGAATAAAGAAGCGCTGTTGCCACACGCTTGGAGAGTATCCCGTATAATCCACTGCCAACAGTTAAAGAGCTTCAAAAGGGTTGGATTCAGCCCTAGATGCCCTCAGAGTGTTACACGAGTCTTTGCAGGGCAATTGGAGGCTACGCAGCACTTTTGATTTGTAATCTATTAATATTTTTGAGAAAAATTCCGCAAAAGCTGGTACGTTCCAATTTCAAAAGATTTTCTCATCTGTATATAGAGCCGTATCCTCCAACCTTTGCCTTTCCAGCACTTTCCCAGAGGCCATGTTTGCTAGGGAACTCCTGAGGACAGCAACATGACAAGGAACCTTTTTAACACGTGTGCATTCGGACAGCCGTGTAAATCGGAACACAGTGCACAGACTGGCCGGCGGCTCTCCCCACCTGAGCGTGACAGCTGAATAGAAATACATGAAGCTGTGACACTCGGGTCGGGAGAGCCGACGGCCAGTCCATGCACTGTGTTCTGATCATAGTCCGATTTGTACGGCTGTTTCACTACGCCATAAGAGTAATTCTAAGCCTAATAATAACAGTGTATGGCGATATTATTAGGTAATTAATGTAAATTATAGAAATATATGGGAACTGTAAGACAGTATTTTATATGTTTGTTCACTTCTTATGTGCAATCGCCTGCTAATTTTTTATAGCACTGTGCAATTTTACCCTTCTCTCGGCCCTGAGCTTACTTCCAATGTCTTCTATGGGATGAAACTGAATGGGAGGAGACACAGATTAGATATTAGAAAAAACTTTTTCACAGTTAGAGTGATCAATGAGTGGAACAGGCTGCCACGAGAAGTGGTGAGTTCTCCTTCAATGGAAGTCTTCAAACAGAGGCTGGACAGACATCTGACTGGGATGGTTTAGTGAATCCTGCTTTGAGCAGGGGGTTGGACCAGATGGCCCAGGAGGTCCCTTCCAACTCTACGATTCTATGATTCTATGATTCTTTTCCTTTCTCACCATTAGGCCCCATTCCTCTAATCGTGTACGCGCGCTATCCGTGTTTTTCTCGGATAGCACTCGTATGTGATAGTCTATGGGGCCGTTCACATGTCCGTGATTTTTTGTAGACCGAGCGGCCATCGGAAAATCAAGGAGACCTGTCCGATTTTGAACTGAGGGTCGGACGCAGTGCAAATGTATGGGTCCACGAAAAAATCAGAGCGTACCCAGATGACATCTTGTTTTCTCCATCTATGAGAAAAACTGAGGACCCTGAGAGCATACTCTGATCAAAATCTGATCCAAAAAATTGGTCAATCTTTCCCACTGCTCTGTTCACCCAGTTTTCCCAATATAAAGTACAACCAGCACCTGTAAACCCTCTGTTACAGCATTCTAGAATGTCGTATATATGTCCCCAATCCGCTTTTGAAAGCACAAGAATACCTTTTATTATACTCACACAGATGGGGCGGTCCGGTCCGATGGGCGCCTTGGTCTTGATCCGGCGCCTCCTCTCTTCTTACGATCGCTATCCTCCTTCCCTACTTCATGTGGATGATGCGTCCTACGTCATCCACACAGTGTCTGCCATCGCGCTCCTGCGCAGGCGCACTTCTCCCTGCCCTGCAGAGAGAACAGCAAAGTACTGTAGCGCGCATGCGAAGGGAAAGGCCAAGGAGCGCTGATGACCCGTAAGTAAAGCCGGTGCATGCGCACTACAGTGTTCTGCTCTGCCTTTGAAATGCGCCTGCGCAGGAACCTGTTGGGTGAGATTATGTGGATGATGTAGGACATGTCATCCACATAAAGCAGAGAAGGAGGACTAAGAAGAGAGGATGGATCAAGCCCAGAGATGCCCATCAGACCGAGTATAACAAGAGGTTTTCCTGAGTAGACTGGGACATACATACAGCATACGGAATTTTTCTCTTTCGTTACTCTTAGAAAAAGGGTCTAAAAGGCTCCCATAAGAAATACACCTGTAATCAGCCTCCATTCCTAAGTGATTACATGTACGATTCCCAGGGCGGAGAATGGGAAACCCCGGCCTCAGCAATCCTTTGTATCTAACAGTTTCTTCCCTTCATATTTGCATTACCATTCATGTACACATTGACTCTTGGCAACTTCCTGCCCTCTGACCCCAAACATTCTTCTGACTATCAGAAACTTCCCTTGTTCATCAAGCTCTCTTGAACTTAAATTGTTTAAAAGGAGATAAGGAAAAAAAAAAAAGTAATGTCTGCACATGGAATTTATTTCTCTGCTCTCAGCCGGAGTCTTTCCAATGTTTCATATTCGTAGTAACTTGTATGGATCCAGATCTGGAGGAGCAAGCGGAGACGCAGGGACGGGGTCGCTGTAGGAATCAGTGGGGTATAAGGTTTTTATGACCGTATGAATTATTTAAAGGGGCCACTTCATTGACAAGAAATTCCACTTTAATTACCGCCTTAATAAATTACCGCAATGAAGCAGATCATGGCGAAGGAAATTATAAACATTCATGGGGGTCTTGCTATGCTCCATTACTTCTGCAACTCTACATTCCTGGCATGTATACCCCTGACTTCCAAGAGATAATTACTACCTGAATTTCTATTAAAGGGTCTCTGGGATCACTTATGCGCTCAGATGCACGGATGCAGCTGTTAAAGGGGTTTTCCAATACCTTATTTCTTGTACCGTTCAATATACGGTCACCTTTAATATAATGGTCCAGAAAGAAGCGGAAATGTAAAACTGACAGTTTCCCCCAAAGTAATACGTATGCTCGGAGCGCATGGAGGAAAAGTCGCCAACACTTATACGCCTGTTTTCCAGTTTAGAAAAGTTTTGCAACTTTTGTTTGTTTTTATGCTTGCTTCCATGGACGTGATGATCACGGTCGAAGAGGATAAGGATGCGCATCCAGCTCACATGTATGGCGGTGCAGAGACCCGCCAGATCCCTGCGCCGCAATACATGCTGCCGGCCAATCAGGTGACAGCAGCTGACATCGGTGTGCCAGTCACAAGGGGCACAAAGCAGTGACTATAGAAGAGGACACGATAGAGGAAATAGAAGAGATTGCCTCATATCGTGCAAGCTCGGGAAGGTGGGATGAATTTTTTTTTTTTTTATTAATGTGTTAGAGAACAGCGGGAGTATTATTACAGGATAGACCCAGGAGCTGGAACATTATACCAGGAAGGGACCCAGGATGAAGGGACATATATTACTGGAAGGGGCCAGGATAATGATATATATTAATGGAAGAAGCCAGGACAAAGTACATTATTATAGGAAGGGGCCAAGGATGGAGGACATTATAGCAGGAAGGGGTTCAGGATGGGAGACATTATTATTGGAAGGAGCCCAAGATGGCAGACAATATAACTGGAAGAGGTCTAGGATGTTGGACATTATTACTGGATGGGGCATAGAATGGGGGATATTATACTAGGAAGGGGTCCAGGATGGGGGACATTATACTAGGAAGGGGCCCTGGATGGAGAACATTATAGCAGGAAGGGGCTCAGGATGGGAGACATTATTATTGGAAGGAGCCCGAGATGGGGTACATTATAACTGGAAGGGGTCCAGGATGTTGGACATTATTACTGGATGGGGCCAAGGATGGGGGATATTAAACTAGGAAGGGGCCCAGGATGGGAGACATTATACTAGGAAGGGGTCCAAGACGGGAGACATTATACCTGGAAGGGGCCCAGGATGTTGGACATTATTACAGGATGGGGGATATTATTACCGGTAAGTGCCCAGGATGGATTTCATTATACCAGTTAGGGGCCCAGGATGGGTGACATTAGTAGAGGATGTGGGACATTAGTACATTGTGGTGGGGAGAAGGAGCAACACATATCTTTTTCGGAATTAGAACACTACAAGGGCCCATACATCAGACCAACATGCAGGTGGAAGCTCAGGTCGAAATTTTGCACCGGGGCCCATAAAACTCTAACTACATCTCTGATGGCCTTGCTACTTTAAAAAAACTGGGCAGAGGCATGGCCAAGGAAGCCCCGCTGCATGCACTATAATTTACTCTGTTATGTTTAGTGTATAGTTTGAGCTCTTGATAGATGTTAAAAGCATCCATTGGACTCCGAATGGACAATAGTTGCCAGGAGAGCGTCTCCTTGGTGTCTGTCGGGGTGACATATGTAGGTATACCTTTTTTTCATATGGGTATTTTAAATAAGAAAAAGGAGATTGCGATCTCCTTTCGAGAGTGGGACTGATGTCAATGTTAATTATGTAAGTGGAGCACTGTGGAATATGATGGTGTTATCATGATACATTTATTCTCCATTGCTTACTTATATGTCTTTCTATTAGTATTCCTGGACTATATTGAAGCACCAAGGGTTAAAAGCATAGGCACCGCTATATATCAGATTTCTGAGCTTTCTTAACATCCTGTGCTTATCTTTTTAATTGCTTCCTTTTCCAGTTTCTTTGGAGTTTTATCTGAACAGCCACTGATCACAGAGTCTGGTTTGCTGATGTCACAAATCAATTAGATTCTTTGAATTACATTTTTTTTAATTTTACTATTAGAGACTTTTATTTATTTTTTAACGAAAGTAAGTTTAAAATTTCCGTGCCGTATAATTAATTTATTAATATCGTGTATCCTTATAGATTTTTTTTTTACCCAAAGCAAAGCACCCAATTCCCTGCACGGGCATAACTTTAAATATTAAAATTGCAGCTTCCTGTGGACACCAGCAGAGGGGGCTCAGGAGCTTACAGCATACTGTTTATAGTACTCAATAATAAAATTGTATATAGTGAGCTCCCCCTAGTGGTGGCTGCAGCAAAACCAGAATTTGATCTTTGAATCTAAAATTTGGAGTTTTTTTATTCAGAAAAACTGAACTCCACCTGCTACAAAATTATATTAGGAAATTAATCATTACTTAATTTTGGACATGGTGTTAAAATATAAACACTATTACTGAGTCTAATGGTCTGAAAAGGTGCCTCTATACCATTTACAATTCTGGCTATAGCCAATAAATGGCAGCTAGCAATCCTAGGAAGGGGTTAAACGTTATCAAAGCTTTTCATTAGTGGATATTGATGACAACTATATTTCATCCAGACTTAATTAGAAGAATATTGCATGCAAATGAGCTCTCTCCCAGGAGGAAATAAAACTCCCTTTTTTTCACTTATTGGAGGTAGATACGCTGGACGTGAATGTTACGTATTTTAATAAGCTTTGCAACATAATGAAGCAGATTATCCAAGGGAGGCTTGTATCCACAGACAGCTGTTTCAGGGTACTTACCCCTCATCAGTGCAAAGCAGGGTTTCGCTGGCTGAATGAGATGCCTTTGACTCTGTGCTGATGAAGTAGGATAGCCCTGAAACAGCTGTTACAAAGATCATTAAGGAGTAAGGATGAGTGGACCTGTGGAAGTTCGGGTTCTTGTACAGGACCGACCTGCAATCCAATGTGCGGTTCAGGTTCCAGAACTGTATCCAAACATGAACCTGAACCCAAACCCCATTGAAATCAATGGGGACCCGAGCTTTGGAGCTGGAAAATCTCTCTCTCTGTCTCTCTCTCTCTCCCTCCTCCCCGGACACCACAATTGAAAAATGGACTTCGAGGAGAAGTCCATGGTCAGAGTTCAGCACCACTGATGGAGCACGTCATATTCAGCCAGTGCTCAATTTAGTAAACTCCCGATATGCAGCCAGTGTTGGCAACGCAGCCAGAGATTGCAGGGCCTGGAGTCAAAATCCTTCCATATTCAAGCTAAATCCTATCATCCGCACTGTATGTAAATCTCTCTTTGCCCGAGGCAGACATAAAGCCGGAGCGAGCAAACACGGGAAATGCAGGAAGTTACATGGTGATTGAGGAGATCCATATTGCTTCAATTGCCCTCTGCTCACTACACTAGAGCATTGGAAAAAAAATTACAGAAATAAATTTATAGGCAAATAAACAATATTTACCATCTAATAAATGTGGAACAGAATAATCAGGAGCAGCATGCATGGGATTTATGCTTAGGAGAATATTGGAATTCTGGATTGGATTTTATCCTAAGTCACACTGCAAGGCTCGTTAAAGGGTCGATGGTGACTTGTAGGATCGCTACTTCCAACAGGTGGCGCTATAGAGATCTAATCTTCTTCCTCTCTGAAGAGGCAATTTGCATAGGAGAATATTCACATGGCCTCTAGCATAGAATTGCAGAATAGTTCGCTTTCAATCTTCCCACTTGTTGGGTCTGTTGCTTAGCTACCTACAAGTGACCGAGCTGACCTTAAAGAGTAAATTAATTTAATATATATATATATTGGAGTGCTGCCTCCTTTTTTCTTTTTTAGTATTTATACACATGGATATTTGTTTGGAGGGTCTTGCACCCTGGATTCATCTATGTGGTACTATTTCGTTATATGCACATATATGTCAGCTGGTTCAACTGATGCCTATAAAAAGGATGACTCATTACCAAGGTGCCAGACAAGAAACATCTCATGATAGGTAAAATCGATGACTGTCTCAAGACATTTGCAACCTTATTGTTGCAAAATATACTGAAGGCATTTGTATTATCCCTGTACTGTGACATCACAGTGTGTATTATCCCTGTACTGTGGCTTCACATGGAGTCATTATATTAACTCTGAAATCGCTGTAAGAATCTTTCCAGTGCAGTGACATCACTGTGTGCATTACTGTATCTCTATACTGTGACATCACTGTGTGCATTCATAAAGGAGTGTAAATATACAAGAAGCAATGGTTACAGATGTTACCTGGAAACTGAAGATACCAGTACCATTCATTATAATGTGAAACTGGGAGGATCCTGTTCGGGGTTTGGAATCTGTGGAATGACATTATTCCATTATTTATAGTGTTCAATTAGAAAAAATAGTCTTTATCTGCCAGAGCCGAGGAATATCCTCATTAGTAAATAGAGGAACGTAATTACATGCGACTAATTGTCTTCATTAGCAGTAATCCAGTGCTATCTTCTTTCTTGTTCCTTCCCAGAGGTTTATTGACCTCCCTCTTCAACAGAGATCAGCATTTTCTGCTGTGACTCATCACAGTCCTCAGTTTATGTTTACATAATCCTCTGACCACTTAAAAGATAATGCGGGATCCCAGGATGAGCTATTCTCATATCATCTGCTCTGACTTATTTTTTTCTCAATTTGCATAGATTGCATCTGTTTGCTGAGTGTCAGCTAGTTTTCAGATCCTTTAGCTTCCAAATCTCGCAACCGGTTTGTTTACGAAACGATTTTTTTTTCTCTCTTCTGTTGTGTATAAAATGGTTCCTTTCCGGTCCTTTTTTGAAGGATTTAGATTAATTTGTATCTTATTGGCACTACATGTGCATGTTGCTTCCTCAGACCTGATCGCAAGGTGGTCACTCTCTGAGGATCCGGATGGTTTCAAGAAATGAATCCCAAATGTGAAACCACTTTGTTGACCCCACTTAGATTAGCGATTTCCTACCTGAAAAACTACTATCCAATTGTCAGGGAATGCCGGGAGTTGTAGTTGGGAAATACATAGAAAACCATTAGATAAACCAAAACCCAACATACCATAGAGATTTTCAGAAATGGAATTGCTTCCAATATGGGCTTTTGCACATGACCACATTTTCAGTCCAATGCAATTCTATGGAGCCCTGCACATTTCTGATTTGTATTCTCGGACCAAGCCAATCCAAGGCAAAAATCGCAGCATACCTGAATTGGATGCAATTATCAGATAGAACTTGCCCATGCAAGACAATGAGTGCATGGAAACCATCAGACTGCACTCGGATTACATCTGAGTGCAGTGCAATATTCACAGACAGACACTATGGAGAAGGAGAATTGTTTTTCCATTTTCTTATCTGTGAAAATCATATCACATTCTGATAAAACTCTGATCAGAGTGTGATTAGCATAATCAAAACTATTCTATCGGATGAGAGAAAATAGGCTGGTGTGACCCTAGCCTATAAGAAATCAATACCTCCTAACTAGATGCTTTCTGACAACCTGGGTCATCTGCTATAGGCATAGGGGGGTTATTGGACAAAAAAAAATAGTTTTTTCTAGCTTCTCTAGTAAAATGCTCAATGGTTTATGCACAACTGATATTAAGCGGCTGCCAGGCACCTATGGCGCCATTAATATTACTGGGAGGCGAATTCCTTCTTTCTCAATAGGAAACATCAGTACGTAGTTGGGTTTCTTCCATAGACATAGGATCTATAAAACAGAAGGTCTAGGCTAGGGTCACAGCACCCTATGTTCTCCATCCAAAAAAAAAATTGTCCGATTATGCTAATCACACACTGATCAGAGTATGATCAAAGGCTGTTCAGAGTGGTTTCCGTTTTTCTCGGATGTGGAGAATAAAAAAAAAAAGTTTCCATCTTCTCCATTCTGTCAGTCCATGAAAATGGGACCACACTCAGATGTCATCTTCACGGACCTATAGACTTGAATTGCCGAGTGCGATCCAATTAATGGAGTCAAATCGCGCATGTTGCTATTTTTTTTTCCTAGGCCCAAGGATAAAAAAATGGAACATGTGCACGGCTTCATTGAATAACATTAGTCCCCTAGTGGGATATTATTACTGGTAGAAGGAGAGAACAAACTAGGGTTATACATAAGCTAATCAGCATAATAAAGGGGTTGCATGCCCATGACTTTGGCTTATAAAGCCCCTGATGAAGCACGGTGTGCGAAACGGGAATGTGTTTGGATGAGCATCCTGACTCCCTGTTTTGATTGGTTTATAAATTTGTGCTCATCTGGATTTTGCCTAAACCTTATATTTATTAATTAATTTATTGCCGTTGTTTATAGGTTTTATGAACTGATATGCTGTCTTGGAATAAAGCTATGCACGTCATTTGGTGTGAACCAAGTATTGCAGCTAACTACTTGCTAAAAGTCAGATCCTTGCATAGTAAATCACAAACATGACCAAAAGAGAGAAGTTCCTATGGGATTTGGCTCTTGAGTTTGGCATTCTAAATTTTGCAAAATTTGAGCTCAAGTGCCTGTGTAAACGATGAAAGCTAGAAAAGGGTCTCAGGGGAAGCGCTCCCCACAGGGACCCCCTCTTTGGCGATTTTTTGAATCCAGATGTAATGTGTCCCCCTTAGACCTCGCAATGGACAAACTTTTGGAAGGACCCTTTAAACAAGCTCCATACCCCAAGATTCACTCGAGCTACACGTCCCGGACGTCAGACACGTGGCTCAGCATTTTATGGTAATTTGATTTTGATCTGAAAGATTCTAAATAGTGAATCATCAACTCCAGAAGTTTTTAGGACAAAGACTTTTTTTTTTTTTTTTGCAAATTGTGAATAACGAAACTTTCTAACGCCCGGCGAGATCTTTTAAGGACACAGTTCTCTCTCTTACGTTGGAAATGTGAGAAGAGAATGGCGCATTACTGAATGTTCCCCATGTATTATTCATGTTTCAGGCATTTTATCTCGTGGGTAAAAAGTAAGAAATCTATATATCTGTATGTTGTCGGTAAAGCTGAAAAATAATGCTATCATGTTATAAAATATCGCAGATGCTTTGCTGGTTCCGCACTCTCGACAAGCTGTCATCTATTTTTCCATGTTAGGGTTTATTCCAATAATTGTACAGTATTTATGGAAACAAATTGAGCCTATTGCACATGCATATATACTCCAGGGATCGCCAACTTGTAATTCTCCAGCTATTAGAAATGTTTAGTTATCATGCCTAAAACGTGACCTAATGGTAACAGGCATTTACAAATAACAGTCTGGGGGGATTGTTTGTTACGTGATGCCATCAGAGGAGCCAGTTATGGCTTTACACAGTCGGGGGTGGCCGGATGGCGTCACGTAGTAAAGCAGGTAAAATGGTCTTTACCAATATCTCCATAGAACATAAATCTTGGACAATGTGGGAAAAAAATGGATCATCATCTCCGTCCATATTATTTGACATTTGAGGGCTTTCTTAAATGGGAACTATGCTTTCAATACATTTTTAAGCATAATTTGCTGTGTCTTAACACAGGGGAGTAACAATCACGGTTTCTGAGTGAGCGACTCGGCCTGGCGCTGGAGAGGGGCCTGCTGACGTCAGCGCATATTTTAGTTCAATGTGCGTCCGAGGATGTACATTCAGCTGAAATGCATTGCGGTGCAGAGACCTATCGGATCCCTACACTGCAGTACAGGCCACCAGCCTATCAGAGACCCACAGCTGATGTGGACATGCAAGTCACTGGGTGCAAATGGCAGTGACATCATGAACTGCATGCTGAATACCAGGATGGGGACATAGATAGTGGAACAGGCGAAAGATGAGACATATATACCAGGAAGGGTTCCAAGATGGGGGACAAATATACCAGGCTGGGGGACATTTTACCATGAAGGGGCCCAGGATGGGGGACATGTATACCAGGATGGGGGGCATATATACCAGGATGGGGGACATGTATACCAGGATGGGGGGCATGTATACCAGGATGGGGGGCATGTATACCTGGATGGGGGACATGTATACCGGGATGAGGGACATTTTACCATGAACGGGCCCAGGATGGGGGACATGTATACCAGGATGGGGGACATGTATACCAGGATGGGGGGCATGTATACCAGGATGGGGGACATGAATACCAGGATGGGGGACATGTATACCAGAATGGAGGACAAATATACCAGGATGGGGGACATTTTACCATGAACAGGCCCAGGATGGGGGAAATATATACCAGGATGGGGAACATATACACCAGGCTGGGGGACATTTTACCATGAAGGGGCCCAGGATGGGGGGCATGTATACCAGGATGGGGGGCATGTATACCTGGATGGGGGACATGTATACCGGGATGAGGGACATTTTACCATGAACGGGCCCAGGATGGGGAACATGAATACCAGGATGGGGGATATTTTACCTTGAAGGAGCCCAGAATCGGAGACATGTATACCAGGATGGAGGACAAATATACCAGGAAGGGGGACATTTTACCATGAACAGGCCCAGGATGGGGGAAATATATACCAGGATGGGGAACATATATACCAGGATGGGGGACATTTTACTATGAAGGAGTCCAGGATGAGTGACATATATACCAGGATAGTGGACATGTATACAGAGATGGGCCAAGAATGGAACATATATAAATACATCTGGAAGTGGCCCAGGATGGGGCACAATACTATATAATGGGGGAGGAGGGGGCAACATGTACATCTTATAGATTTAGAGCGCTACAAGGGTCCATACATCTTACCAATATGAATTAAGGGGTCCCAGATCCAAATTTTGCATTGGGGACTCATTGGACTCTACGTCACTCACTGTCACTGACAAATAAAACTATCTCTGGCCACAATATGACTTGCATCCTGCATGTTTACCAGTTTTCCTCTCTGCGAGCGTTATCTCTTCAGTTGCTTTTGACTCTGAGCTGGTGGACGGAGACTATCTGCTATGATCACAGCCATATATAGCACAGAATAGCACACAGACATGAGGCATTCCTTCAATCCTTAATTAGCACATAGAGAGAAGCAGAGCAGCATGAGAGCTGTTTGGATAATACTCAAGTTCTGATGTGAGGTATGAGACTTGTTAGGAAGCTCAGCACGATCTTTCCGTCTCTTTGCTTGCTTCCTCACTCTACCCCTCACTGAGCTATTCCCTTTCCCCTCTTCATAGAGTATTATAGTCAGTGTAACCTGACACCGCAGTGACCCTGCAGTCTGTCTTGTCTGATCAGGATGATTTTTTTCAGAGAGGATACCAAGTTCATGAGGTAATGGGTGGGGAAGGGGCAAGAAGTGGCTCATAAGTGGAAAAGGAAACACATTTCCATGGTAAGATATATTGCAAAGTTCCTTATATTTGTCTGTACTATAGATTTAAACAAAGTTTTTTGAAAAGCAAATTTCCCTTTTAAGCAACCACAGCCATGTGGTCCATTGCTTCCTCACTCTCTCTTCAAGCCCCTTTAAAAACAGCTGTCTTTCCTACAAGCATCCCAACTTACACACAGAAGAGGAGAAATAAAATTTCCTTCCTAATTTTACCAGTGGAGATCATTACACATCATTCTGTAGCCTCTGTGTTGCACTATCTATTTATGGCTGCAGAATGAGTTAACTGAGAATCTATCAGTGAGCTCATTCCAACGGTCCAGTGGAAGAGTTTGTATCTCTCTTATCTGTCTTTTTTTTATCTCCTCTCAGCTAAGTTATGACTACAGACCATAATAAAGTTAAATGTGCAGGTAAACAAAGAGCCTGTAAAAATAAAACAGTACATTTTTAATGAAACTGAAATGTAAAAATTTTTTTTAGCCAAAAATACATGTATTTAAGTAAAAAGAAAATGTTTTCAGAGGGGAACAAGGCTTTCAGGTGTGATTGGATGTCGGGACATCATTACGGCTGCAAGAAGCAGACAGGGAATTGGGGAGCAAAGTGGGATCGATAAGGCGAGTATTGCATTTTATTTCATCATTTTAAACTATTCAAAATCTGTGATAGTGAACAACCCCTTTACATTACCAATACATTAGTTTTCATGTGATGGTTCTTTATACAGTAAAAGTATTTTGCTGGCACGGCAATTATTTGGGATAACTGCCGACCACAATCTTACTGTCAGAGGAAACAGTGGGTGATTGTGCCATTGTAAGTTCTAGTTAACGCTGGTACCATTTTTTTTTTACTTGGGAATTTCCAAACCAAAACGGTGTCAACCGGCCACCATTCTGCAAACAAAAGTTTGATCATCTTGTCTATAATGCCGGATGGGGTTGTTGCCAAAAGACACAGCAACATCAAAGGAAAGCTTTTTTTGTGAAGCAGATTACTTGGGAATTTTCATTGGATTATACATATATTTATCCACTGATTCTGGAACGTTTTTTCTTTTTCCTCTATGCCCCTCCATTCCAAAGTTATCCTCCCCGGTAATAACTATGCAAATTATCACTTTAACGCTACAGAAGTTCTCTGTGGGCGTGTGCTTTTTCTCCTCTGACCAATGAAAACAAGGCAACGCCCACGAGCAGTCCTGTAGTGCACACCTAATTGGCTGAAGGGAAAATTTGCAGCATTACTACAGTGGAACATAACTTTGGAAAGGAGGGGCACAGAAGAAAAAGAAAAACTGTTCCAGAATCAGTGGAACAGCGAGAATTAGAGGATAAACTTGGTTTAAATGACAAAATCCAGTAAAAGGTCCTTTTTAGGGGTAATCCATTTGAAAAACCTTAGAGATTCACATTGATAAACTTGTATTATGTAAGGTTTCTCATTCTCCAGTTATCAGTGTTGGATCCGAGTTTACCAGCTCAACCTCTGGCTTGTGTTAGATAAAGGAGGAGGGATGGTTGACTGCTGATTTCAATAAGCCAGCCTATTTATTGTCTATGCATCAGCTATAATAAAGAAGGGTGCTAGCTCAACTATTCAAATGAGTAATCAGCCAGTTTCCTTCACACTTTGATGAGGTGTCATCACAGGAAACAACCCAGAAACTGCTAGGACTTGCGACTGACACTGATATCTGGAAACTGAGGCACCCTTGATAATAAGACAAATATATTAGTGGGTTATTAATGAATTAAAGAGAAATGAGCGAAACTCCCAGAATGTTTCAGTGTCTCCAGAAAGTTTCAGACAGATCCACTCACATCGGCCAGTGGAATTGATTTCGGCTGAATAAAATTGAGTCCAAATTGGATCTGCTCTGGAAAGACATTTGCTATGCCCTGAGGTCTCTTCAGATCCCAAAGTGTAACAAACAGGACTGGAAGAGGTTAACAAATAATAAAGTATTATACTAACCTGTCCTATGCCGACCACTCACTTGTCCTGCCACCACACACACTTGTTCTACCACCACACACTTGTCCTGCCACCACACACTTGTCCTGCCACCAGTCACTTGTCCTGCCACCAGTCACTTGTCCTGCCACCACTCACTTGTCCTGCCACCACTCACTTGTCCTGCCACCACTCACTTCTCCTGCCACCACACACTTCTCCTGCCATCACACATTTATCCTGCCACCACTCACTTCTCCTGCTATCACTCACTTATCCTGCCACCAATCACTTGTCCTGCCACCAGTCACTTGTCCTGCCACCAGTCACTTGTCTTGCCACCAGTTACTTGTCCTGCCACAACACACTTGTCCTGCCACCACTCACTTGTCCGGCCACTACACTCTTATCCTGCCACCACTCACTTATCCTGCCACCACACACATCCTGCCACCACACTCTTATCCTGCCACCACTCACTTATCCTGCCACCACTCACTATACACTTATTCTGCCACCACTCACTTATCCTGCCACCAATCACTTGTCCTGCCACCAGTCACTTGTCCTGCCACCAGTCACTTGTCTTGCCACCAGTTACTTGTCCTTCCATGACACATTTATCCTGCCACCACTCACTTGTCCTGCCACTACACACTTATCCTGCCACCATTCACTTATCCTGCCACCACACACTTATCCTGCCACCACACTCTTATCCTGCCACCAATCACTTATCCTGCCACCATTCACTATACACTTATTCTGCCACCACTCACTTATCCTGCCACCACTCACTTATCCTGCCACCACACACTTATCCTGCCACCACACACTTATCCTGCCACCACTCACTACACACTTATCCTGCCACCACTCACTTATCCTGCCACTATACACTTATCCTGCCACCACTCACTACACACTTCCAGTCAGGCTTTTGATCAGTCTTTGGTCTTCAGATCAGCTTTTGATCTGAATATTCTGGTTCTGCTTAGACTTTACATGGTCATGTGGGATATGAAGAATGTCAATGCAATGCGTCACCCCATTGGGTTCAGAGCACATCATTAATTATATGAAGAGGTCTGGTCAGCACCAGAAGATTTGGACTGAAGACTGAAATGAAGACCAAAGACTGCTCAAAAGGGAGAACAATAAGCAGGGAGCTATGGGATAGGTGATGGGTGGCTCTAAGACACATGACTATTATATTTTATTCTTTTTAAAGAAAATCTGTCAGCAGGTTTTTACAATTCAATCTGAGAAAATCATAATATAGGACAAGAGAGCCTGATTCCTGTGATGTGTCATTTATTAGGCTGTGTGCTGTTGTTTCAATACAATCATTATTTTATCCGCATGACATTATTACTGCAGGACTAGCTGTCACATTCAGGGCAGTTAGGCTAATTTGTGTAACCCTGCCCCCACCACTGATTGGCAGTTTGCTGACAGTGTGCACAGGAAGCTTTCAGTCAGGGGCATAGGCGGGGTTAGACAGGGCTTTGCATTGAGCACTGCTACATTCAAGCAGAGAAAACTGGGATTCTATGAAAACTACACCAAGCAGTTCAGTAAGTGATACAATGCTGGAATCAGGTTCTCTGCCCCTACACCATGCTGCTCTCAGATTATATAGTAAAAACCTTCTGACAGATTCACTTTAAACCCCATTCCTGGTCCAATAAAGTATTGTCATGGGTGTGTCAGAGGCTGCATACTGTTACTCTGCATCTGACTGCAGAAGGTCTCAGCAGTTTGCTTTGCAGACTTCTTTGTGGTTCTTCTGTCTCTAGGAACCAGTGGCAACCGTCCTTCTACTCTAATGGACACACCCTGACCCGGGTGTTTATAACTCCCAGCTTGCTGCTAGGAGATGCCGGTAATATTTCCATTTCACCACGTCGAAGCTTGGAGCTATAGGAGTCAGCCATTTTCCTCTTTGGTGATTGGAGGACATATGTGTTTCTGTCTGAGTGTACTCAAGCTAAGTGTTCCCCTTGTTTGTCTATCCCATTTGTCTTTAGTTGTAGTTGGGATTGACCAGTGCATACCCCTTCCATCCTTAAGCAGAGCTAGGCTCGGGTAGGGATTAGACTCCTGCTCGGCGATAGGTGCGGAACTTATTTAGAGTCGCTTAGGGCAGACAGGTTGACTTTAGCTCTGCCTAGGGTTCTCCACTCCCACTTCCCTAGTGTAGGTCTCCCTTCCGCTTATCCCTTGTGTTGCACTTAGTCCTTCCTACACTGTGTGTGACAAGAATCTAGTAAATTGGCAATCTTTTTTTTTTATTTGTGCAAATCGAATCCTGAAAAAAATGGAGATTAAGGGAAATCCAAACTTTTATAAAAATGTATTAAGTATTTGCTTAATTTTAATTTTTGAACCCCTCTCCATAATCTTTGAAAATTCTTGGAGAACAGGAGAAGTGCCAGAAGACTGGAGAAGAGCAAATGTTGTTCCTATCTTCAAAAAGGGGAAGAAGGTGGACCCAGGCAACTATAGGCCGGTGAGTCTGACTTCTATACCAGGAAAGATCTTTGAACAAATTATTAAACAACATGTATGTCAATACCTGGATAAGAATGAAGTGATTAAACAGAGTCAGCATGGGTTTCTAACTAATAAGTCATGTCAGACTAACTTAATTTCCTTCTATGACGGTATCACTGATTGGGTGGATCAAGGAAATGCTGTAGATATAGTATATCTTGACTTCAGCAAAGCATTTGGCAAAGTCTCTCATACAATCCTTATTGAAAAAATGACTAAGTATGGAATGGACAAGGCAACTGTTAGGTGGATTCATAACTGGCTTAGTGATCGCACCCAAAGAGTGGTCGTAAATGGCTGCACATCCAGTTGGAAGAATGTCTCAAGTGGGGTACCACAGGGCTCTGTCCTGGGCCCTGTATTGTTCAACATCTTTATCAACGATTTAGATGAAGGAATTGAGGGCAAACTGATTAAATTTGCTGATGACACAAAGCTAGGAGGGATAGCTAATACTAGAGAAGAGAGAGAGAGGATTCAAAAAGATTTAAATAAACTGGAGAAGAGGGCAGCAACTAACAGAATGGTTTTTAACAGGGAGAAATGCAAAGTACTACATCTGGGCAATAAAAATGAAAAAAGCATATACAGAATGGGAGGAATAGGGCTAAGTGACAGCACATGTGAAAAAGACTTGGGTATACTAATAGATCACAGACTGAATATGAGTCAACAGTGTGATGCAGCAGCAAAAAAGGCAAATGCAATTCTAGGATGTATTAACAGAAGCATACAGTCTAGATCACGTGAAGTCATTATTTCCCTCTACTCCTCTTTGGTCAGACCTCATCTGAAATATTGTGTCCAGTTTTGGGCACCACATTTTAAAAAAGACATCAACAAACTGGAGCAAGTTCAGAAAAGAGCGACCAGAATGGTGACCGGTCTGCAAACCCTGTCTTGTGAGGAAAGGTTGCAGGATTTGGGAATGTTTAGTTTGCAAAAGAGAAGACTGAGAGGAGACTTAATAGCTGTCTACAAATATCTAAAGGGCTGTCACATTGTAGAAGGATCAACTTTATTCTCATTTGCACAAGGAAAGACTAGAAGCAATGGGATGAAACTGAATGGGAAGAGACACAGATTAGATATTAGAAAAAACTTTTTGACAGTTAGAGTGATCAATGAGTGGAACAGGCTGCCACGAGAAGTGGTGAGTTCTCCTTCAATGGAAGTCTTCAAACAGAGGCTGGACAGACATCTGACTGGGATGATTTAGCGAATCCTGCTTTGAGCAGGGGGTTGGACCAGATGGCCCAGGAGGTCCCTTCCAACTCTACGATTCTATGATTCTATGAATTAGGAAACAATTTGTTCATCTCGAACTTTAAACACATCAAAAGTCATCAACAGAATCAATCTTACCATGAAAAGTCTCTTTCATGGCATCTTCAATCAATACTTCCCCCATAATCATCCATAGGGTATATAAATAATGATAATACCAAACAGTGCTTCATTATAAGCGCCATACAGTATAGTGCTTGAATAAAAATTTCAGATATTGATTAACGAAAACTGCCATCCTGTTGGCTGTAATAACAGAGCTATACAGTGTTACTAGCACCCTATATTCCCCAAATAATATACCGTATAGGGCAACTAATACCGCCATTCTGAACTCAAAACATATCGCCGCTATACAGTCATACAATTTATAATTTAACACCAATGTCTGAAAAAAAAAATATTGCTATATTAAAATGACTAATAATGACATTGTGTTGGTCGCAGTCCGCAGCTACAAGGTCGTCTTTGGTGCCAACGTTACCGGAGGAGGATGAGGTTGTAATTAAAAATAATAAATAAATAAAAATGGAAAAAAAATATTGGTAAGGACGAATGTGAAAAATGCAAATCACGTAAACAAGAACAGTTGGCGGCATAGTGAAAAAAAAAAATAAAAAATCAAACCGGCTGCCTGTGTATTCTCCGTACACAGAGAAGCTTAGAAGAAGCTCAAGAATTAAAGCGTCCATTAACACAGATGTATAGTCACCGTCTCATCAGCGGTAATACGTGCATTGCTTGCTACGCCTCGGGCTCGTCTTATCTGCAGAGATCACAGGTCTACGGGTGTCATCATTACTACATATATCCCACTGGATGCCGACAGATATGGAAAATAATTATGTCATTTGCCAAGACTAGACTAATGACTATATGTAGCTTAGGGGCGACTATTAAGACAAACCTCAGAGTGTTACCTAGAGTCCAGAATATTCGGAAATGTGAAAAAGGAAGGACTTTATGCCTGGACCATAATCAAGATGTTAGACAAATGGGGCGGTCAGAATCCCCAAAGGCAAAATTTTTAATTGATTTTCAACTCCATGAACCAAAAAATATCCATCAGAAGTGGAACTTAAAGGGTTTATCTGGGGCTTGTATGGCCATAGGATAGGTCATCAATATGAGATTGGGGGGGATATCAACAACCGGCACCGCCACCAGGGCAGATTTCAGCTGATCGATGTCGGACCCCCACTAATCTCATATCATCTATTGCTAAGTCCCGGACAACCCCTTTAAGGCTCCCCAATCCCTAATCAAAATTTATACCAATGGACTGAACGCCACTGATTTATCATGGGGGATGAAGAACATCCTGAATAGAGGACCCGTCTACTAATTTAGAATTCCGGAATAGGGTGTAGCAAAAAGGGTTTCCAAACTGGGTAGCTTCTTAACGTGGCGTAATCCTGAAAACGTTACCAAACTGGAGATTGGGTGGGCGTTAAAGGGGATGGCCGGCCTTAGTCAACAAGTCTGCAGTCATTAAATGTGACTACAGACTTGTGAATTCTCACATTGAGGATTCTCCAGTGCCATCATGGAGAGTGTCAGGTGGATGTCCGCATCGACTACACATGCACGGCCTCACTCAATGCAAGGGAATTATTATTTATTTATTATGCTTTGCTTATATAGCACCATCATATTCCACAGCGCTTTACAGACATCATCACTGTCCCCATTGGGGCACACAATCTAGATTCCCTATCAGTATGGCTTGGGAGTGTGGGAGGAAATTGGAGAACCTGGAGAAAACCCACGCAAACACGGGGAGAACATACAAACTTCTTGCAGATGTCGTCCTAGGTGGGATTTTGAACCCAGGACCCCATCGCTGCAATGCTACCCACTGAGCCACTGTGTTGAATTGAGCGAGTCCAGACACAGTCTAGTTGGATTGTGTCCAGTCGGATGCAATATGATTTGTTGCCTAAAGCTCGGCAAACTCTTCAAGCAAAAAAAAAAATTGTAGGACCCTGGTCCAGCGACCGCTTAGACTAGAGGCTTGGGAACCTCCTCCTACCTTCTGGCATCCCCGGCACTACTTCTGATTAGTAGATCCAGTGTGATGTCATGCATGTGATGATGATGTCATGCCAGACCCACAAATCAAAAGAGGCGCCTGTGATGCTGGAAGATAAGAGGAGATTTACAGGATTCTGGTCCGAAAGCAACGGTCTGCCAACATGGCCACTGGACCAAGGTCCTACAAATCTTTTTGCAAAAGGTCTATACCTAAACATCTGTACTGAAATGTCGAATTTTTGATCCAATATTTTCATTGTGGCATGTGTCGCCACTGATTACACTAGTGGTGGAATCAAGAACAATTAAAAAAGTAACATGGGTGCAATACGTACAACTATTCTCAGTTGGGATCTTTGCTGCTGAGATGTTCTGGACTCCATCGGACTTATATCTGTTACTTTTCCTGACCTCTTGAATCATGTCCTCCTAGGGGGCTGCCAGTCCGGACAGCTCTGGTATTGTTCAACATGTGCCGGTCCTGGGGTTGGGTCAATTCCCTATATAATGGATCTTTGTGAAAGCAGAAAAGAAATGCAACCAAGATCTTCAACTATCCTATGATACCAATGGGTTTTCCCAAGAAAAGCACTCGGCCACAACCTTATTATTTACACATACGAATCTTACTCTAACCTATGTCCACCCGTATCCATAAATATTTCACCGTTTCCAGCAGTCTGTGTTCTTGGAAGATCCTTGTCTTGAGCAATAAGAATTTATTACTGTGGGCAAGGCTGATAGAAGTGCTCATAACCCCAATTGCACCTAACATAATAAGCCTCCTGAAGGAAGGTGTAGACATGTGTGATCTGCAGACACTGGACGTCATCTCCAATAGAGAGCCGAATAAATCAGCTAGGACATGTGCTGGCCTCAGTGAGTCTGGATCACAGAACAGGTAGAGAGGTAATCCATATATATATATATATATATATATATATACACAGTTGTGGCCAAAAGTATTGACACCCCTGCAATTCTGTCAGATAATACTCAGTTTCTTCCTGAAAATGACTGCAAACACAAATTGTTTGGTATTATTATCTTCGTTTAATTTGTCTTAAATGAAAAAACACAAAAAGAATTGTCCTAAAGCCAAATTGGATATAATTCCACACCAAACATAAAAAAGAGGGTGGACAAAAGTATTGGCACTGTTCGAAAAATCATGTGATGCTTCTCTAATTTGTGTAATTAACAGCACCTGTAACTTACCTGTGGCACCTAACAGGTGTTGGCAATAACTAAATCACACTTTCAGCCAGTTGACATGGATTAAAGTTGACTCCTCCTCTGTCCTGTGTCCTTGTGTGTACCACATTGAGCATGGAGAAAAGAAAGAAGACCAAAGAACTGTCTGAGGACTTGAGAAACCAAATTGTGAGGAAGCATGAGCAATCTCAAGGCTACAAGTCCATCTCCAAAGACCTGAATGTTCCTGTGTCTACCGTGCGCAGTGTCATCAAGAAGTTTAAAGCCCATGGCACTGTGGCTAACCTCCCTAGATGTGGACAGAAAAGAAAAATTGACAAGAGATTTCAACGCAAGATTGTGTGGATGTTGGATAAAGAACCTCGACTAACATCTAAACAAGTTCAAGCTGCCCTGCAGTCCGAGGGTACAACAGTGTCAACCCGTACTATCCGTCGGCGTCTGAATGAAAAGGGACTGTATGGTAGGAGACCCAGGAAGGCCCCACTTCTTACCCCGAGACATAAAAAAGCCAGGCTGGAGTTTGCCAAAACTTACCTGAAAAAGCCTAAAACGTTTTGGAAGAATGTTCTCTGGTCAGATGAGACAAAAGTAGAGCTTTTTGGGCAAAGGCATCAACATAGAGTTTACAGGAGAAAAAAAAGAGGCATTCAAAGAAAAGAATACGGTCCCTACAGTCAAACATGGCGGAGGTTCCCTGATGTTTTGGGGTTGCTTTGCTGCCTCTGGCACTGGACTGCTTGACCGTGTGAATGGCATTATGAAGTCTGAAGACTACCAACAAATTTTGCAGCATAATGTAGGGCCCAGTGTGAGAAAGCTGGGTCTCCCTCAGAGGTCATGGGTCTTCCAGCAGGACAATAACCCAAAACACACTTAAAAAAGCACTAGAAAATGGTTTGAGAGAAAGCACTGGAGACTTCTAAGGTGGCCAGCAATGAGTCCAGACCTGAATCCCATAGAACACCTGTGGAGAGATCTAAAAATGGCAGCTTGGAGAAGGCACCCTTCTAATATCAGGGACCTGGAGCAGTTTGCCAAAGAAGAATGGTCTAAAATTCCAGCAGAGCATTGTAAGAAACTCATTGATGGTTACCGGAAGCGGTTGGTCGCAGTTATTTTGGCTAAAGGTTGTGCAGCCAAGTATTAGGCTGAGGGTGCCAATACTTTTGTCTGGCCCATTTTTGGAGTTTTGTGTGAAATGATCAATGTTTTGCTTTTTGCTTCATTCTCTTTTGTGTTTTTTCATTTAAGACAAATTAAATGAAGATAATAATACCAAAGAATTTGTGTTTGCAATAATTTTCAGGAAGAAACTGAGTATTATCTGACAGAATTGCAGGGGTGTCAATACTTTTGGCCACAACTGTATATATATAATATATATACTGTATATGTATATATATATATACACACAGTGTATATATATATATGTATATATAAAGAAAAATTAGGAGTGCATAGGCTAAATTCAATCTGCAGTAATGTGTTGTGTAACTCTAGCAGTGAAGAAGATAAAAATAGTAGTTTGTGAATAAAACAAGAGATTCAATTGAAAGAGGGAGAGAGAGATAGGAGGGGTGCCCCAAGCAGTGCCAGACTCAGTGTTATTGATCAGTAATATGGAGAAGCTGGCATCTATCCTTCTGAATCTTGAATTACAATTACACATTTTTTTCTTCATTCTTTATGCACTAGAAAGAAGAAGCAAGACAGCACAATAGTTTTTACAGAAATTTAAAAACCTGAAATCAGTGTCAGATTGTGTGCTTGCTTGTTGGAAGTAACTGTATTGAGAGTTTGAACTTCTTGTGCAATTGTTTTGGTGAAAGGGCGATTAATTGATTTAAACAAATACAATATAAAGTTCCCCAAATGCAAGATATTTAATTGCAACTGTCTACCTCAATTTGCATTTTATTACCATTTTTATTGCACAACTGTTTTACTGATCAAATTTTACATGCATACATGACACAAAAATACAACATCCTGTTAGAGGTGTTGGATTTCTTACTACATCATTTTTGATTTGGGATTGAAAAATTGTGTATAGTGTTCTACAAACCGTACAATAAAAAAAAAGTTGTCAATTGCAATGGACGAGGTAATGTAAAATAAAAAACATATCACGGCTAATAATGTGGGAGCCATTAGCAGCATCAGAAGCACAACGGCCACCACTGGGCTCCTGTGCCTCTACTAAACATATTAATGGGGGGGAGCAGAGGGCATAGTGGAATATATGGCTCATCATTCATTTCAGTCACAGCAGGATGATGTTACTTCTGACAGCGACACTGTCAGTTTCAGTTAGTGTCTACCTGATTCACTAAGAGCCTGAGGGATAATTTTTGGACTGTTTCTAAAGTTTTTTTTTAAAGCAATTGAAAGATTTTCACAGTTCCAATTCATAATAAACCAACTTGGTGCAAATTGCATTTTTTGGAAAAATTTGTCAAACCTGGTGAGTTCACCCGTGGCTTGCAGCAGCTGGTATATGCTTAAGGATTTTTGCAATTGCAATTGCAATTGCATCCGCTATTTTTTATGTTAAACATGTTAAAGCCCTATTTTGTGCTCTCTTTGCTTCCCAATCTCTCCTCATTTCCTACTGGGTAGGTTATAACTTGCTGATCGCTGGGATTCTGAAATGCTCCATTAGAATGGGAAGTTGGCCACATATGTGCACAACCGCTCTATTTGTTGTCTATGGGACTACTGGAGATAGCTCTGCTCTTTACTTGGCAACCAAAGATAGTGTCATAAACCAGTGTCACGCATGCACTCTACTCTAACGGGGCAGTCTAGATCCCTGCTTTTAGGATGGGTCACGATAAGCAAATTATCACCTATCCTTGCCAAATTGGGTATAACCTTAATGTATCCTAATGGAAGTTTCTACAACCTAGATGACTTCATAAAGGATTCCACAGTTACATATGCAATGTAGTCATTACATAGACACAGCCAGGCATTTACATCATTCCACCTCCATATAAAGGATTAAAAGGCTATTTTCCAAAAAGCAGGATATGTAATATATACATATCCCCTGAGCATTGCAGACCAAAAAATAGGATTAAAGCCTTTAGAGAGTGACTGGAATGATTAATGCACACATTAGAAATCTATAGTTTTTTCTTATCATGTCAAGGTCCATTTGTAGTTCAGACAACGCAGTGCATATAGGCATAGAGATCTGCATGATGACCGGTCTGCACACTTGTAGATAAGGCGCTAGTTAATGGATGGAGGTATTTTATCAGCTTGTTCTAACAGGATCAAATGTTTTAGTGCTAGTTGTCTGAAAAATATGAAATTAATGCAGCCTAGAGAAGAGCTTTAAATCCTATCCCAGTGCTGTGCTGGAGGCCAAGAGGTTATCACATGGTATATAACACTAAGGATCATCGGTCTACTCCTAGGAATGTAGCATGAAAAATGATCTGCAAGCGTCAATGTGACTGTTATGTCTCACCTGTCGATGTGGATCCTCGAAGACATTGGTCTGGATGAGCCAGTTCTGAAGCTGCAAGGACTAATAGCGTTGGTGCAACAAGACAATCCAGTTGGAACAGCAGAGGAAGATGCAGCAGGAATGCAACTTGAAGAGCAGTGGGGATGTCACAAGTGGCGCAGCAGCATTAGACAGTGACGATGTGGAGATGACTCAGGAAATGGAAACAGAGCTGAATGACAAATGATTTTCTGAGACAAAACTGTTCCAACAGTATATCAAAGTTAACTCAATGAAATTGCAGAGCTGAGTTTGTCACAGAGTCCAAAGCAAAGCTGACACAGCTATTTGGCAAGGTCTTGGGCATCCAATGATATAGATGAGCTGGGTTTGTCACAGAATGAAGTTCGGAGAGAACTGGTCAAGAATGCAGCAAAGTTACCAAGTGATATGGCAGAGCTGCGTTTGTGACAGAGTCCAGGTAAAATTGGCTAGTGCCATGGTGTAGTTACCCAGCGATTTAGCAGAGCTGTGTTTATTAAGAAGTTCTAGGGCTATAGTAATAAATGGTAGTAGTATGGCCGTTAAGTGCCTAAGGCAGAGGAAGCAGGTCAAGCAGAAGGCTGCAAAAACCAAAGATGAATCTAGGATAAGTACGTAAGTGTGACATTGTTTCCTGGTGTCTATTAAGTTATTCTGTTACCAATGACTGTTGTGAGTTCCCTTTCTGGACTCCCTCTGGTGGTGACGGGAGGTGGTGCGTCTGGTTTGATCGGTGGAGATCTGCCATCTGAGAATGAGGATGACGATTGGATCTCAGGATTCTCAGATTGGATTTAAGACAGCCGACGCCCTATTCAGTTGCTGGTGATTCCTTCTGGCTTGTCAGCTCTTGGTTTTCAGCTCTGTTCCAGTCATCTAAAGCTAAGTTTTTCAGCTAATGTTCACACTTGATTTTGTTGGTCTATTCAGTTTTTTGTGTGGTCTGCCGGCCCCGGCTGGGGGCTGAGCTGAATTTCCACTCTTATTTATTAGTATTTTGCCAATTGGCTTTTTGTTCCTTACTAGTTCGGTCTCTTTTTGCTCTGTCTCAGAATATTTCAGAGTGCTGATCTAGTGGGAGAAGTCTAGTGACTTCAGGGTTAATTTTGCTATCAGAAGTATTGGACATTATTTTTGTAGGGTTTTTTGCAGGTTGCAGACAGTGACTTGTCTTTCCTTTCCTGTCTAGTTAGTTTGGGCCCCATCATTTGCTCAGCCTATTTTCCTGCCTGTGGTTGTGCCTTCATCTTGTTTCACCGTCAATACATGTGTGGGGGCTATCTATTCCTTTGGGGTCTGCTCTGGGGCAGTTAGTTTTCCCTTTTCTTGCTTTAGGCTTATGTAGTCCTCCGGCCGTGGCGAGGCGTATAGGTTCATCGTAGGCACGCTCCACGGCTACTGCTAGTTGTGTGGTAAGATCAGGGATCTGCAATCTGCATAGTTACCAACCTCTCTGGTTTTCTGTGGCTTAGCTTGTTTTGCGTTTTTCTCCTCGGTGACCCATTCATAACAAATGACATACTGTATTTTAGCTTCTATCAATCTAGTCAACCTCCATATTGACCCATGCCAATTTTTACCACGTGTTTGCCTCGTCCTTTGGATTTTTATCTGACTTTTGGTTTTGACTCAGCTGCTTTATTTCTTTCGCCTTGTTCCTTCTTGAATTTGGACTCAATCATTGTATAACCTAATGCACAGAAAGCTGGCAATACAACTTAAATAGGCATCGGCAAACAGCAGTACCCCTTGACTCTACCATGCATACGCATTCTCAGCTCAGAAAAGTGTGCATGTGTTGTGAATAAAGCGAGAGGAGTAAGTCGACATTTTATCTCCTGTGAGGACAAAGGATTGTACATGGAGAAATTCAACAGCCCAGTTATTCCCTGTTCAGATATCTAAGTAACCAATGGCAAGGCACAGGAAAAAATGGCACTATAGGTGAAACATGCTTGTCATGTCTCATGACTTTGGAACCATCCAGTATTGTATTGTCATTGTATTGTAGTTGTTATACTGTTATGCAATAAGGTTTGCCTTTTAGAAGTTTGTCCTCCCTGTCTCCCTGTCTGCCTCCCCGGCTCTGATGTCATTTATCCCTCCCTTCTTCTTCCTCATTCTCTGTATGTCAGCCATGTTAAGAAGCACAAGTCTGGTTCACAATAGTCTTTTTTTAAATGGCGCCAGCAAAACAAGATGTCCGTTTTTTATATGGCCAAGGACATGTTACTTCGACAGCCAATCCCAGAAGACCTTGTGTCATGACGTGGCTGCCGGAATGTACACACATTAAGCTATTAAAGAAAGAAAAAAAAAATACAAAAATAAAAAATGACACTCCGCGGCTCCTCCGACCTCTCTACACCCTCTCCCCTCAAACATGTCTCCCCGTTCCCCCCGCTCATCATACAGCACCACTATCCTAGCCAAAGTCTTAACAAAAGCAGATGATTTACCAAACTTTGACCGAATTTTGCCGACTTTGAGTAAAAATGCTCAGAAAACCGAACATGAATCCGAATGGGCAACGTTCGTGCCGAGTTTGAGTTTGACGAACATTTCCCGAACAAGTTTGGTCATCTCTAGTTACCAAGCCGTGTCATCAATGGTATCAGCAGCAGCATATTTCCTTGTTGACCGCACTGCAATGTTATCAAAACCTGACCGAGGTTCTACGTTCATCAAGAACACAAACAATACGGGCAGCAGGCGCATTTATTTTTTCAGCGCTCAGGATAAATCACATATTTACAGCATCTGTAAAGAAGACGTCCGATATTTTCCGTGAAGATGGAGTCTCCTTCACTCCATCAAATCCGACTTAATGAAGTGTTTACATATGCACTGTGACCCGAGGGTGAAGGACGTTATACTGAACAGCTGAAGAGTTACCATTTCACAATGACTTCATTGAAAACTCTATAAACAGCTTTTATTCCCAGAGCCGAGACCCTTCTCTTCTGCTCATGACTAAAACGTTCAAAAATGTCAAATATTTTGACATATATATCCACATTGCTTGAGCTTACGGTTCATTGAAAACCCAGCTCGCTTGTCTAGTGGCTCGTGTAATTTAATAACGAATGCAAATTAGCGGCAATAGTAAAGACAAATATCCAGAAGAATTGTCAGATGCAATATTATAACTTTACTGACACTAATGTTGTTGGCTTTTGCATCGAGTGACTACATAATTAGATGCAACTATTAAAGAGACTGTGATACTACTGGGGGGACATTATTACTGGAAGGGAAATGGGAACATTGTACCAGGATGAGGGGCATTATACCAGGAAAGGGCTAAGGATTGGGGTCGTATATTACTGGAAGAGGCCAGGATGGGGACATTGCACCAGGAAGGGGCCAAAGATGGGTTACATTATTCCTGGAAGGGGAAAATGATGGGGGATATTATTACTGGAAGAGGAATAGGGACATTGTACCAGGACGAGGGGCATTATACCAGGAAAGGGCTCAGGATTGGGGATGTATATTACTGAAAGTGGCCAGGACGGGGACATTGCACCTGGAAGGGGCCAAGGATGGGTTACATTATACCTGGAAGGGGAAAATGATGGGGGATATTATTACTGGATGAGGAATAGGGACATTGTACCAGGACGAGGGGCATTATACCAGGAAAGGGCTCAGGATTGGGGACGTATATTACTGGAAGAGGCCAGGACGGGGACATTGCACCAGGAAGGGGCCAAGGATGGGTTACATTATACCTGGAAGGAGAAAATGATGGGGGATATTATTACTGGATGAGGAATAGGGACATTGTACCAGGACGAGGGGCATTATACCAGGAAAGGGCTCAGGATTGGGGACATATATTACTGGAAGGGACCAGGATGGGGACATTGCACCAGGAAGGGGTCCAGGATGGGTTACATTATACCTGGAAGGGGCAAAAGATGGGGGATATTATTGCTGGAAGGGGCCCAAGTTTGGGGATATTACACCAGGAAGGGGCCCATGATGGGTGACATTATTAATGAAAAGAACTCAGGATGGTGGGACATTATAGCAGGAAGGGGGTCAGAATAGGAACAGGATGGGGGGATATTATAGCTGGAAGGGGCCCAGTATGATGGACATTATTCCTGGAAGGAGCTGTAATGATGTATAGTAGGTTTCTATAAGACAGTGGCTAGATGATAGAGTCACAGACACAGGTATACGTGAAAGTAGTTTGTATTAAACAAGCAGCACAGAACAGCACAGGTGCTGGCGGAGCCAGACAATGACAGCAGTGGTAACAGCAGCAGAACTCAGTCCAGTAGATAGCAAGTTGTACACCAGCACTATGTAGATGTAAGCAGACACAGTCTTAAGAATGCAGGCAAGGACAGTCACTTAGCCCTCTCCCTTGCGGGAGGGGAATCTTCGAGCACAGTGCAGTGGCAGAGAAAGTCACTAGGTAATTGATACTGAATGTGTAAAGGTAGCAGGGATAAGTCTCTCAGGTGAAACGCACACAGCAGTCAAGATCTTCAGCGCATACCGTGAGTGCTGTAGGAGCGGTGAGCGGTGGAGGCAGGGCTGGAAGGAGCCTTCAGGCAGACACCGTCAGAAGGTCCAGGCGGCGGCGGTTAGGCAGCAGGTAATCCAGGTGGATTCAGAAGGAAGGAAGGAGGTAGCACAGCGTGCAACTCCCAGCTAGCAGATCAGGTACAG